>NC_059268.1:12111683-12141683 GCF_017591435.1 Portunus trituberculatus | reverse complement strand
GCGCGCGTGGTATCGTGTTTCTCAAAATGCAGTCATATACAGGTGCTGTGTGAGGTGTGATGTGCAGCTTAGGGTGGCTTTGGTGTTTTAACTAGTCTGAAGGTGCTTACAATAACTCATTCTCGAGCACTGCCTTTCTGAAGAGTCCGTGAAGGTGTACCAGCAGGGAAGTCTGTGTATCGACCACCGGGCGTGTATCACTCCAAGTAGACCCAGTGGAGGAAGGAGCCGTTGTGTTAAGTACTTCTGGAAACAATCATAATAATCTTCATTACCGACCTCGCAACTGCAAAACGTTTACGTTCTAAAGCGCTACACTGCATCCACCCCAACTTTATCCCTTTCCTTGATAGATAGACAGATAGCCATTGATCCACCAAAGATGTTTTAATATTCTTGACACCGAAATAAACATAACTGATTCTACATTACTTATCTCGCCACTGCAAAGCATCTACGTCATGCACTGTAACCTCTCCCTGCCTCATTATATCCATGGAGAGGTAAGGCAATCAGTGGTCCTACAAAGAGCTCACAATGTTCCTGGTGATGGCTGACCATTGCCTTGTTTTACTGGATTTCCTTCATTCCCTAGTCTTGGTAATGAAGCCACGTACTCTTAACTATTCCAACTCGTCCCTTTTTTGCGTGCGTCCGCAACACTGAGGTGGATGGAAAACACAGGAAAAAAAGATAGAATGAATGCACCTTTTGTTTTTCCTGCCGGGTTTGTAAAAGTACATCTGGCTTTTTGTTTTTGTGCGTAATTTATTAATTAGACTTCCGCTGCACTGATGTACTCTTTTTACCGCTTACTGTATTATTGTGTGTGTGTGTGTGTGTGTGTGTGTGTGTGTGTGTGTGTGTGTGAATGGTTGGGTGTGTGTGGATGGGTGTGTCTGATGTCGATCCAGCAACACGCAACAGGATTTTCAGTACGTTCTATTTGATTTTGTTTTAGTTTAATACATGACGCGTATATAAAATGTTCGGCTGATTTCAAAACACACACACACACACACACACACACACACACACACACACACACACACACACACACACACACACACACACACACACACACACACACACTTGTCTTTGTCGTGTCTCTATCACCAGCATTGACTTCTGAGTTATTTTTTTTTTATAACCAGTACAATTTTTCTTTACGTTTTCATTCAACAAAAAAAAAAAAAAAAAGAGAAAAAAGAAAAAAAGGTCCACAATACTTTGACATTTTACAAGCCATATACAATACCCCCAAAATTTGTAAAACCCTTCGACTGAACGATAATATAATTGTCAGATTGAAATTGACTGAATATTCATGTTTTAACTTTGGGTGCCGTTGTGGTGTTGTGGCGGCGAGGGCGGCGATCGGGGCGGTATTGTTGGTGGTGGTGGTGGTGGTGGTGGTGGTGGTGGCGGCGGCGGCCTTCATAAAGCTGAGGTTGCGTTACGCGGGAAGGACGCTGGTGACGGAGGAAGGCACTCAAAGGGCGTAAGAAATGCTGCCTTCCTTGCTATCGAGAAACTATACTGCTTGTTTATTGGCCTTTTGTGCAGGAAGGATGTGATGTGGCTGCTGTGTGTGTGTGTGTGTGTGTGTGTGTGTGTGTGTGTGTGTGTGTGTGTGTGTGTGTGTGTGTGTGTGTGTGTGTGTGTGTGTGTGTGTGTCTGTGTGTGTGTGTGTGTGTGTGTGTGTGTGTGTGCGCGCGCACTTGCGTGCGTGCATGTATGTGTGTGTGTGTGTGTGTTGTTTGTTTGCTTGAACTACTGTCGTTACTACTACTACTACTGCTACTACTACTACTACTACTACTACTACTACTACTACTACTACTACTACTACTACTACTACTACTACTACTATTGCTAATTCAACTTCAGTAATAATTATATTTTAATTTCCAAACGTAGAAAACGTGACGCTGTTATCACGACCCACCGTCCTCCTCCTTTTTCTATGATCAGTAACTAATTCGTAAATATTAAGAATATCAAAATAATTTTCCTCGGAAAGTAACTCAAATGTTCTTCCTTCTTTCCGATTACATGTCATTATTACAACCGCCCTACAAAATCAACAAACATAAGGAACGTGAAGTGGTTGACATTTCCGAATAAGTAACCGCTTTCAACCAAGATAAAGGCCGCCACGAGCAATGCCAGATGGGTCTTCTTGGTGACAGTAGGTATGTTAATCTTTTCCTCATTTCCATTAGCTTTCATCATGAATCCGACTTTGATCAGACCTTCTGCGATGTCAAGATATTGTTGTCGGTCATTTTTCAGTGCAGTGACTCATAGGCGTGTGGAAACTTCTTTTCTTTGACGTAAAATGCCTGAATACAAACCGAGACAGTCGCCTTGGCTGGTTCTTTATCTGGTATTATTTCACTTTAACACCAAAGCAACATGGCATTTGTTACCCTTCTCATAGCTCTTCATTCTGAGTTATTTAAACCCATAGTTACCCATCGCATGTTGTTTATAACGTTGACAAAAAAAAAAAACTTTTTGGGGAGAGCAAGTGCCACCCACCCGTGTGTTGGACTGACGGGCACTGAAGAACGCCGTTGCGTGTTCGTTCGAGTGTGCGTATTATCACATTGTTTGCGCAAGCGTAAAACAAATGGCAATGATTGATTCTATTGTTCGAGCATGCAACCACTGACCAATAAAAATAATACAGAATAAATGTAGCCTATCAGAGCGGTTTGTGAGAGAAGCAACTTTATTTGAATTCAGTCTGTGGAAGATGTCTGCCCGGACAGGGTGTCTCCTCGATTGTATCGCCAGACTTTATGAAAAGAAATAAGGTAATGACTTTATATTCATTTCTTAGCATTGCCAGTCGGGTTAGGATAGTTTGCTTTGGTTAGATTCCTTTAATTGTGTTAGATATAGTAAATTTTATTTTGTTTTGTAAAAATTACCCTTTATCCTTCCATAGGACTTCATTCTGTCGTAAAGTGACCACATTTTCATCTTCATACTTTCTACATCCCCTTTTACGATATTCATAACACTTGCTTTATTAAAACAGTGGCCTTAAAATTTCATGCTAAACATTTATCAGATTTAACCTAACTTAAGTTGGCATTACCTAATCAAACTTAACTTCCAAACCACCATTTTTTATGTAAGAGGGAAAACTGGCGAAGGGCCACTTAGTTGCCAGTCCCTTTATGAACAGAGCACTTTTCTTGTGTCTTTGGTGAATCTAAAGACATTTGCGAAAAAAAAAAAAAATGGGAGAGTAGACCAGTAAGAAAGCTGGGAAAGGACAGAATTGAAAGCCACAAAACACTGACGCAGGTGTTGAGGAGTGGGTGGTAGTGGGGAGCGCTAATGTGTTAACCTGCTGGCTGGCTCCTGCTTTGTGTACGTGGGACCTAATAATAACAACCTAGTGCACCACAG
This sequence comes from Portunus trituberculatus, assembly GCF_017591435.1. Classification (NCBI taxonomy): domain Eukaryota; kingdom Metazoa; phylum Arthropoda; class Malacostraca; order Decapoda; family Portunidae; genus Portunus; species Portunus trituberculatus. Next base: position 12,138,257 of record NC_059268.1, on the reverse strand, counting down.
TCGACCCACGCTGTGATCAAGTGCGGGTTTTGCTTCACATCCTTGACATGCTTTCATAATAGGCGATGGTTGGTAGAATTTCTTTTTTGGATTCAAAGTTACATGAATAGAAAACAGGTGGGTAGAAAACGTGTGGGTGAAATTATTATAAATCCTGTTTGTACTGAATGTCAAAAATCTGCTCTCATTAAGTTATAATTAGCGTGTGTGTATACCTTTATTAACGTTTACCTGACTTCATTAAGCTAGTTTTCGTAATTCTTACATTTTGTCGTTATTTATATATATATTTTTCCTTCTCGGTTTAGACTGAAGCTGAGGTTTGCAAAATAAATGCAAGGGGAAGCACTCTCTTAAACACAACTCCAACGTCATGACCAGAATAATTTACCGTGGAAGTGGAAAAAGAAAAAGGAGTGAGATATGTTTTTCATTTAGCATTTGCACTAAACTTACTAATAATACAAGATGGTATAATATTTAAGTTTGTGTTCAAGTTTTGTAAAAGATAAACTGCTTTGCATCACACGGCTGTAGGAATGTGTGTGTGTGTGTGTGTGTGTGTGTGTGTGTGTGTGTGTGTGTGTGTGTGTGTGTGTGTGTGTGTGTGTGTGTGTGTGTGGCAGGAAGTGCTTTAGTATTATGAAGTTATTGTAGTCTGTGTTTAATTATTATTTCTCAGTTCTTATCTCTCTCTCTCTCTCTGTCTCTTTTCTCCATCTCTCTCTCTCTCTCTCTCTCTCTCTCTCTCTCTCTCTCTCTCTCTCTCTCTCTCTCTCTCTCTCTCTCTCTCTCTCTCTCTCTCTCTCTCTCTCTCTCTCTCTCTCTCTCTCTCTCTCTCTCTCTCTCTCTCTAAAATGGAAATTCGTGAAAGGAGTAATTAATTTGACCGATTTTGATATTATAATAATACAATAACAAGAACAACAACACCCACTTCTGCTACTACTACTACTACTACTACTACTACTACTACTACTACTACTACTACTACTACTACTACCACCACTACAACTACAACTACTACCACCACCACTACAACGACCACTACACTAACACGACAAACAACACCAGTTACAAGTCACTAAAACAAGACCAACTATTGTAACAAACAAACTAGTGATATCATCTAAAACAATCCACGAAGAGCAGGTGATGAATAAGCAAGCATCATCAGCAGCAGCACGGTGACTCACGGGGTGCTAATCATCAACACGGGAGAAAAAGAAGCGCAAAACACACTCGCTAATGGTGCTCGTGTGAACGGAGCCGCAAGGGAGAGTATGCTAATGAAAACTGAATGCCTTGGGGCTCACGTGATGATAGTGCGCCGGTGTGGGAGTGATGGTGACGGGGGATGGTGATCGGGAAGGGACAGCACGTACCTTCTATATGGTTTTGGTGGCAGTGCGGGCCCATGATGGAAAGCAAAGGCGAGCTGTGGTGAGGCGGCGGCGAGGGAAAGAGAAATATGTGAGGCAAGAGTGTTGGTACGGGAGGGAAATGTGTGTTTGTGTGAGGGGAAGAATGGAGGTGGTAGTGTTGGCGGTGGTGGTGGTGATGGTGGTGGTAGTGGTGGTAGTGGCGGTGCGGCGAGGGAGATAAAATGTGTGTTTGTGAGGGGACTGAAAGTGGTAGTGGTGGAGGTAGTGGTGGTGGTGAATGGATTGTCTTGGTAAGGGAGGATCGTTACTCACTGCTCCCTCTGCCTCGCTGCCGCTGACGATATGCTTTCCTTGCTGCGAGTTTGTGTAGATGTATAGTGTGTGTGTGTGTGTGTGTGTGTGTGTGTGACCAAGTTGTATGACGTATTACTTGTGTGATGGTGAGCGTAACGTAACTTAATACACAAATCTTAGAAAAAAAATAATAGAATCAGCAAGGAGCCATCAGACCTACACGTGGCATTCCAGACCAAACTAGACCATTTTACTAAGCTTAAGATCCTCTCGCAGTGAAAGGATTAAGTGGCGTAACATAAATAATATACACAGCGCACTCAAACCCTGGCATATCGCAGTATATTAAAAGCCGAGTGATATACAGCTGCTCACTGAACCTTATTGTGATGCCGAGGCACAGAGACCAATATTTCATAGCTTACAGTTCATAACCAGCGTACATTGAGGAACCTGCCATGTATAGCGCAGGCGCCGCCATAAGGGCCAATCACCGCTACTCCAATATAAATTTAGCCGATCCTAGTTGTATATTGATGGGTATGGGAGACGGTGTCTTTATAATACCTTCAGTACATGGAAAACAAAGATAAGCACAGGAATTTCGAGTTACAAATGGGAAGGTGGAATGCAAAAGCCTGGAATAGGAAAAGGGTGTGAATGAATACTCAGAATAACATGTAACGGAGAAATGGAGATGAATATTTAAAAGAAAAGTCAGTGAATTACTTACACGTCGGCTGAATGAAAGGATGAATAGCAAATGTGTGAAAGAAGACTCGAGTTTAGGGAGGTGCAAATGTTTATATATACACCAACATTTTATAATTTTGTCGACTTGCATCTGTCGTTCAGAAAAAAAATTAATATATGAGCTTAAAATCCTGATTCTGTCTTATAACTACAGTATCTTTAACGTGAAAATGATGAAAAAGAGGTCGGTTGTAAATCTCTCTCTCTCTCTCTCTCTCTCTCTCTCTCTCTCTCTCTCTCTCTCTCTCTCTCTCTCTCTCTCTCTCTCTTTCTGATAGGCCTATCTCCCAGTATCTCCCCTTCGTCTCGCCTTTCCAAAGTGCCATAACAAATGCATCACACTCACGAAAACACATAAACACACACACACACACACACACACACACACACACACACACACACACACACACACACACACACACACACACCGCGTAGTGTAGTGGTTAGCACGCTCGACTCACAATCGAGAGGGCCTGGTTCGAATCCCGGCGCGGCGAGGCAAATGGGCAAGCCTCTTAATGTGTAGCCCCTGTTTACCTAGCAATAAATAGGTACGGGATGTAACTCAAGGGGTTGTGGCCTCGCTTTCCCGGTGTGTGGAGTGTGTGTTGATGTGGTCTCAGTCCTACCCGAAGATCGGTCTATGAGCTCTGAGCTCGCTCCGTAATGGGGAAGACTGGCTGGGTGACCAACAGGCGACCGAGGTGAATTACACACACACACACATAGACACACACACACACACACACACACACACACACACAGACACACACACACACACACACACACACACACACACACACACACACACGTGAATAGAATATGTTGGTGTTTAAGTCAGGCGAATTGACTTGATAGATGTTTTATCGTTCTAAAGTTTTGATTAGAGAGAGAGAGAGAGAGAGAGAGAGAGAGAGAGAGAGAGAGAGAGAGAGAGAGAGAGAGAGGGGAATGACAATATAAACATGCGCGTTCCTTTCTTTACTCTCTCCTCCTCCTTCTCCTCCTCCTCCTCCTCCTCCTCCTCCTCCTCCTCCTCCTCCTCCTCCTCTTGCCCCTTCATCTTTCTCATTCCTGCTCAATTACTGACCTAAGGACCTCAATTTCTTCCCTTTCCATCCCTTCCATCTCTCTCTCTCTCTCTCTCTCTCTCTCTCTCTCTCTCTCTCTCTCTCTCTCTCTCTCTCTCTCTCTCTCTCTCTCTCTCTCTCTCTCTCTCTCTCTCTCTCTCTCTCACTCTCTCTCTCTCTCTCAGACACGCACTCACTTTATTTTTCTCTCTGCGTGGCATTCTTTATGACACTTGGGAATGAAGAAGAGAAGGGGAGAGAAAATAGGCCTATCTCTCTCTCTCTCTCTCTCTCTCTCTCTCTCTCTCTGGTTATTTTCTAGAAAATATCTTTGTTTTTTCCCCTAAATTTTGTTGTTTGTTGCTATTTAGTTTTTGTTCGTGTTGTGAATTTTATGGGATGATGATGATGATGTTGTTGTTGTTGTTGTTGTTGTTGTTGTTGTTGTTGTTGTTTTTGCTCTACGTCAAAGATTTTTTTCAATTTTCTCCTTTTGCTTTTATCTACGCGCTTTTTTATGATTTTGAGAGAGAGAGAGAGAGAGAGAGAGAGAGAGAGAGAGAGAGAGAGAGAGAGAGAGAGAGAGAGAGAGAGAGATAAGAGGCACAAACGAGATAAACCTAATAATAGAAATAGATTTACAGATAGACAGACAAACATACAGACAAATAGACACAGGATAGTCATAGAGAAAGCAGACAAATAGACAGGCAAACAGACACAGAGACAGATAGATAAACAGTAAACTAAGTAACTAGAGCATATATAGACAGACACGTACAGACATACAGATAGACGAAGATCAACAAGTGCTCAGATTCGACAGACAGACAGGCACAGACAGAATGGCAGACGCAGACAGGCAGATATGCATACATACATACATACAGGCAGACAGACACAGACAGGCAGACAGACAGACAGACAGACAGACGAAGATCAACAAGTGCTCAGATTCGACAGACAGACAGGCACAGACAGAATGGAGGACACAGACAGGCAGATATGCATACATACATACATACAGACAGATAGACACAGACAGGCAGACAGACAGACAGACAGACAGACGGGGATGAGATGAGGCTGTGTATGAAGTTTTGGGCAGAGTTCGTAAAAGTTTTAATATTTCGTCATCACCTCTCTCTCTCTCTCTCTCTCTCTCTCTCTCTCTCTCTCTCTCTCTCTCTCTCTCTCTCTCTCTCTCTCTCTCTCATTCGTCTTCCTTATCTTTATTCACTTGATCTTTGTCGTATATTTGCCTCAATGAAAGTTTTATTTTGTTCCTTTCCTCTTTTCCTTCTTTCTTTCCTTCTTTCATGTTTTTTTTTCATTTTTGATTTCTATTTTTGGTTTCTTCACTCTTTTATACTCCTTTTCTTCCTATTTATATCTACCTTAGTGTTTTTCCTCTTCCTCTTCCTCCTCCTCCTCCTCCTCCTCCTCGTCGTCCTCGTCCTCCTCCTCCTCCTCATTCTCCTCCTCCCGGTCATTGTTCTCTTTCTCGTCCTTTTTTCCCCATTTCCGCGGCCGTGTTGCTTCGTGTTCTGTTTGTTATTGTTGTTGTTTGTTGGTGTCTGCAGTTGTAGTGTTCTCTTTTTCGTTTTTTCCTTTTATTGCAAATTTTTTTTCAGTTATATAGGAAATAACAATAACGCCAACAACGACTTTTACTACTACTACTATTATTACTACTACTACTACTTCTTTTACTGCTACTACTTCTATTATTACTACTACTACTAAACCATAATAATTAATAAAGAAAACATGTCCCAACACTTAATTTCTTCAACTGAGCCTTGAATCTCTCACTTATTGTTACCATTACCAACTTACCAAATGCACATCCTGGTCGTTCCCTCCTCTCGCGCTGTGTAAGACTTCTCATTCACACATCTTTATTATGTTCCAAGAGTTAAGCAATATCTTCATCTTATCATTCCTTTCGCTGGTAATATCTGGAACTCACTGTTATTCTCTTCTTTATTAAGTCCGCCTCGCTTGTACAAGGGTTTATCAGTCTTTACCTTATCATCCTTTCACTGGTAAACTCTAGAGCTCACTGGGTGTTTGTTTCCTTCCATACTACAACTTCAACTATTTCAAGAGAGGAATACGAAATCGCCTCTCGAACTAAATGGGCCAATGCGTTTAGCTCTTTTTCTAACCTTTTTTTTTTTTTTTACTTTTTTACTTTCTTTTAACATTTTTTGAGTGTAGGACTGAAGGGAAAACAATCAACTACACCTTTTCCTTTTTCTTTGTATCCTTGAGCACTTTTTCTCTCACCTGAAGAAAATGTAAGAAAAACACATGAAATAGATCACACAGCTGCACAAGAACAACGACACAACAAGAGCCGCACAATGCCAGGCAGACAAAGCACACACCTTTCTTTCCGAGCACCAATCAACCATAAAAATGAAGCTAGAATAATTTTAATGAGACTATTCACGAGGGACTCCCACAGTTGTGAAAAATGTTAATTGTAATCATGTCGTGACTCTTGGTGAGAGAGAGAGAGAGAGAGAGAGAGAGAGAGAGAGAGAGAGAGAGAGAGAGAGAGAGAGAGAGAGAGACTCGGTTTTCGCTCTGTTTCCAATATCTGTATTAGTTTCCGAGTGCACGGACTTCACACACACACACACACACACACACACACACACACACACACACACACACACACACACACACACACACACACACACACACACAATATCTAGTTACAGGAGAAGAAGGAAAGGAGAATAATGAAGAAGCAAAAGGGAAGAGGAGGAGGAGGAGGAGGAGGAGGAGGAGGAGGAGGAGGAGGAGGAGGAGGAGAGAGAGAGAGAGAGAGAGAGAGAGAGAGAGAGAGAGAGAGAGAGAGAGAGAGAGAGAGAGAGAGAGAATGAGGAGTCACAATCGGGTGAAGAAGTAGTACTATAATAATAATAATGATAATGATAATAATAATAATAATAATAATAATAATAATAATAATAATAATGGTAAAACACAAACATTAAAAGATGAAGACCAAGAAAAAAAAAGAAAAAGGAAATCAATGAAACCTAATAAAAGAAAGAGAAAGACAAACAGAAGCAGGAAAGAAGATTGAAAAGAAGAAAGACAAGAAAGATGAGGAGGAGGAGAATGAGAAGGAGAAAGATGAGAAGGAAGGAAGGAGGAGTGGAGGGAGGGAGGATTGGGAAAAGAAAGTTGAAAAGGACAAAAGAGGAATTTTTTAGAATTTAGAATTTATTGTCTTATTCCATTGCTAACAATGGTTATTGTTACAGGTGTACATTGTGACATTCTCGTAGCAAGATACAGATATAGCTAAAATGAAAAATAATGATGAAGTGTTATAATTATAAAAGATTACTAAGACAGTAAAATTCATGTAATAACACTAAAATACTAATAAACTATCGTGTAAAAAGAAAACATTAGCGGTAAAACTAGCTGTAAAACTATTACTAAAACATCATAAAATTCAAAATATAAGACTAAAATACAGTAAAACATAAGAACACTAATCATAAAATTGCCACATAGAAAGAGAAGTACTAGTGGTGTCACAATTAAAGCTGAAGGTCGTTACTCAGAAGGAAGTTTATAAGTCTTCTTTCGCAGGAGGTTAAGGATAAGGAGAGAGGAGAAGAAGAAGGAATGGAAAAGGAAGTTAGAAAAGCAGAAGAAGGAGAAGGAAAATGAAGAATGAACAAGAGAGAGAGAGAGAGAGAGAGAGAGAGAGAGAGAGAGAGAGAGAGAGAGAGTAATGTGAGGAGCCAGAGCGTTGGTGTGGAAGGACAGAAGTATATGGTCGGAGTGGAGACTGGCTGGGTATTATTCGCAGCTCACATGAGTTTGAACAAAAGGCCTTTGTCTCTGGTGGTAACTCGCTAAGGGAGAGAAGTGGTGCGGGGAAGAGGGCAGGGGGAGGGCTAGGAGGAGGAGGAGGAGGAAGAGGAGGAGGAGGAGGAGGAGGAAGAGGAGGAGGAGCAGAGCAGAAGGAGGGTTGATGGTCAGCTGATAAAGGAAAGTAGGGTGTTTAAAAGGGGGAATTGGAGAAGGATAGTGATAACAGTAGAGTTGGTGGTTGTTTTAGTAGCAGTGGTTGTAGTAGTAGTAGTAGTAGTAGTAGTAGTAGTAGTAGTGATAGCAAATAATAATATGGTTTATAGTTGTAATGTGAATTTTAGTAATAATATTAGTAACAGTAATGCGTGGTGTGGAAGTGGTGGTGGTGGTGTTGGTGATAGTAGTAATAATAACAGAAGCAATGATGGTGAATTCAGAGGTGGAATCGTTAATAAATACTAATACACAGCTGAAGTAAAAGGCAAAACGACAAATCCAACAATCACATACTAATACAAAAAATGCTATACCCAGAAAATCAATAGTGAAGAATAAAATTTGACAACGTGTAAGAGTTTATTCCCTCACTGACAGAGCCACAATACTGATGGAAGCCACTGACAACAATACTCTTTCATTCACCCTTTGTACTCGGAGCCACTAACAAATCAACTAACACTGCTCTCTCTTCTATCGTGTGTACGGTTTAGCCGCACTATCAAATCCAAAAACCCGCGAATCTATCAGTTTTCAGTGTTTGAGTACTCTGCAAATTTCAGAACTTCAGATATAGAGAAAAGATCACATTTTTTGGGGGGTAAACAGCATTTGAACTATTTTTCTTCATATTACATCCATTGGCTTACCAGGATGTATTAATTTTGAGTTTATTTAAAAGAAAGTCGGCTAAACTGAGGACACGAGACTTAGAGAAAACGTTATTTTTTTAGGGGAAACGATATTTGAACGTTATTATTATTATTATTATTATTATTATTATTATTATTATTATTATTATTATTATTATTGTTATTATTGTTACTATTATCTTTTTAGAGAGAGAGAGAGAGAGAGAGAGAGAGAGAGAGAGAGAGAGAGAGAGAGAGAGAGAGAGAGATAAAGATAACGAAGTGTAAGTTAACTCGACACAAGCCGGCAACAAACCATAGCTACCCAAACACAAGCAAAGGCCATGTCTGTTTGAATGTCTACACGCTCTCTTAACTAGCAGCAGTCCTCCCTCCGCAGCCCAGTGTTCTCGAGTCGCCTTGTCACTTTGCATATTGGAAGGTATGAGGCAAGAAGTTTTATTGAATATCGACCGACCTTTCTTTTTTAATATAACGGTGAGGGATTTCAGACAATTTTCTCATCTTTGAAGAATTAGGGATGAATTTTGGGATCCTGTACGTATTTCCCTCCCGCTCGCTGACTGACGTGAGAGAGAGAGAGAGAGAGAGAGAGAGAGAGAGAGAGAGAGAGAGAGAGAGCTACGTCTTGTGTTTCCCATTATGCAAATTCTTGGCGGTGAGGAGATGGTGATAATGATGATGATGGTGATGATGATGATGATGATGATAATGATGATGATGATGATGAAAAGAAGGCAGAGGAGGAATTAGAAGAGATGAAATACAAAGAAAAAAAATGAGAGAGGAGAAATAGAATGAAGGATAGATTTAGTTAAAAGAAGATAAAAGAAAGAAGTTGAGGAACAGAAAAAAGAAGAAGAGGAGGAGGAGGAAGAGGAAGAGGAGGAGGAGGAGGAGGAGGAGGAGGAGGAGGAGGAGGAGGAGGAGGAGGAGGAGGAGGTGGAGGAGAAGGAAGAGGAAGAAGAAAATGCTAATTATGAGTCTGAAGGCCGAATATTTATGACGCTAGAACTAATAATACTAAATGTCAATGACTTCTTGCGGGGAAGAGGAGGAGAAGAAAGAGGAGTAGGAGGAGGATGAGGAGGAGGAGGAGGAGGAGGAGGAGGAGGAGGAGGAGGAGGAGGAGGAGGAGGAGGACGACGACGACGACGACGAAATGTAAAGACAAAGAGGCAAGAGAAAAGTTTACAATAATAAAGAAAAGTAAAATTTTTGTAGACTTTCTATTTAGTAAGAGAGAGAGAGAGAGAGAGAGAGAGAGAGAGAGAGAGAGAGAGAGAGAGAGAGAGAGAGAGAGAGAGGAAATGAGTGGGAAGAAGAAAGGAGAGAGGAGTAAGAGTGAAGGAAGAAGGGGAGAAGAGGAGGAAGGGAAGAAAGAAAGAAGATGGAAGAGGAGAGAGAGAGAGAGAGAGAGAGAGAGAGAGAGAGAGAGAGAGAGAGAGAGAGAGAGAGAGAGAGAGAGGCGGGGAGGTAGATAGATAGAGAAGAAAATATTATTACTAGTCTTATTAATCTTAGCCACTCCTTTTAAAGCTCCTCCTTATTGAATAACCTTTTTAAACCCTCTACTTACATCTCTAACACGAATAATAACTTTCTCCCCTTTAAATCCCCCATGTATTTATTTAAGCGCTCAGAAACCACACTCGGTATCCGTTACCTGCTATTTAATCCCTTCTCTGAATCCCATTGAGTCCCATCTAACACCCACAAGTCGTCACATCCACACTGCCTTCCCCTTGCCTTCCACTTCTGCTCTCGTGTCCTCATCAGCCATTTCAGCGTCTGCCTTGATAACGTCCTTGACACCTCCTCTCGCTTCTCTCTGTGGGTGTGATGTAGTGTGGCGTCAGTAGAGGGGAGGATGAAGGGTTACGGTGGAGGAGCGGAGGAAGAGGAGGCAATGAAAGGCTGGGGAGAGGACGTAGGGGAGACAAGGCAGGATTGAGGAGGGAAGGAGGGCAAGATGGGGAGCGAGAGGAGGAGGCCACTCATAGCTGTCAGGGTTGTCTCTCTCCTGGGTGTCTGGGCCGGAGGGAGGAGGGAAAGGGCGAGGTGTGTAGACGCAGTGAGGGTAGGATGGAGGGAAGGAAGGAAGACCTGTAAGGAGGCTTGAGTACACGATGAGAGGAAGATGGATTGAGGTAGATAGAGGTGGAGGAGTCTACAGAGAGTGATACACCTTTCTACTCTTCTCCTCTACCTGGAAAAGAGTTAAGAGGTGAGGAGGAAACGTTTTTAATAAGGCAAGGGATTAACAATTATCTCGGATCAAGAGGAATTGAGTGGGGAGATCAGCAGACGCTATAAAATGAGATTGAACATCGAAAAGAGCTCCTTGGATGTGTATGAGATTGAACATTGAAAAGAGTTCCTTGGATGTGTATGAGACTGAACATCGAAAAGAGCTCCGTGGATGTGTAAGGGAAATGTTCAAGTGTTACAGCTTACCAGGGAAACACTGGCTTGGTGCAGCTGCTCACCTCAGTGTCACTAGGTTAGTCAGGATTATCTGGTGCCGAGGAAGAATTGATTAGATTTGTAGGTTGACCCGAATAAAGTATATGAAGATACATATATTTTTTCAGGACTCTCTTGATTTCCCCGCGGTATAAGTCCATGATTGGCTTGGGTTTGAGGGAGGCGGTGTAATCTATGTCCTCAGTGCTTTTTTTTTTTGTTCTATCTGTAATGCAAGAGAGGAACGCTGGGGATGATGGAATGTTTTCTTAAGAGAACAATTAATGATAATGAGATCCTTAATAATTTATTTGATAGCTCCTTTAAGTGGAAAGATCATCAATAATGTATAGAGAACATGCCAATACGGGTGTCTACAGGTGTCAGGAAGACTAATTACATAGGAGTCTCCTTGGGACGGACTGGGCTCCGGGTCTTGGTTGGTGGTGGTCGCGAGACGCGCTTCGAAAAGTTCATATATATATATATATATATATATATATATATATATATATATATATATATATATATATATATATATATATATATATATATATATTCATTTATCGTCTTAGTGTCTTTTAGTTTGATGGACGACGTCATAGCTGTGGTACTGTGATCATAATTGTCTCCATTTTGTGCTCCATGACTTTGCTTTGATGAGATCATGATCGTCTTTCTGTGATCTAAATATATTTTTCCCTTTCAAGAGATCGTAGGCAGTCTTGTGAAGTGATGTAATTTTACTGAATTTCATCTCATGTGTGTGTATTTTTCCTATACGAATTGGTAGCAGTTGGGTGATCACCCTGAGTCCTGGTGCAGAGGAGGAACTGGATGTTGTTGCTGTCATTGATGCGTGTTGTAGTTTTGGCAAGTTTTCCTTCTAATGGGTCCTTCATCAACGCTTTTCTCTGTTGCAGGTTCAGCGCAGCGGCGCTGACTCGGGCTGCGAAAGGTCGTAGAAGACGGCGGCGGCAGCTGAAGCACTAACAACAGGCGGAGGGTGAAGTCCCTCGGGCGCGGGCAGGAGGTGAGCCCCCCCCCCAGGCAGCCATGGGGCGGGGGGGCGTCGTGGGGGGCAGGTAGTGGCCAGCATGGCGCACCTCCACGACCATGACCCCGACAACGATGATATCGAAAGGGAGTTGTACCAGCTGGGCCTCACCGACACACCGCCGCCCCCGCCACCCGCTCTCCGCGGCGCCCTCCCGCCGCCTGGCCGCTTGCGTCCTCCGCCCGCAGTCGCTCCGCCCCTTCTATTCAAGAGGACTCGTTTGTGGACCCTCCAGTGGGAGTCCACCCGCGACCCCAGCAGGCCCCTCTGACCCAGCATGGCCTCGTTGTCACTGGTGATCTGGGCCGCGCCAGGCTTGGTCTTTGGGGCGGCGCACCTCCGCCTCGGTTCGCCGTGCACCACAGCCTCACCAACCTGTCCCTCGAAAACCCTGGACACACCAATCCGACTCCAACATGCAACCCCAACCCTGCCCCCAACCCTGCCCCTCCAACTGCCGCCGCCGCCGCTGCTGTTGCGCTCTACAACGGCGCCTTGGTGACCACTGGCGGGGAGGAGCCGCCCGAGGCCACGCTGCCGGCGTTGACCACGGCGGCGGCGGCGGCGGTAGTGACAGCGTGGGGGCAGGATCCGGGAGGCGTGCACTACCCTGGCCACGTGATGCCGCAGGACTTCAACAAATTGCCCCGCGGCCCACGAGGCGTCTCCCCGCACCCTGACGTCACCGATGAGGACGAGGAGCGCCTCGCGGCCCTGGTGTCCAGCGTGGAAGCGGCACTGCGCAGAATTCACTCTGGGCTGCAGGAGTCCTACATTATGTACGAGAACCCCGACGATGAAGAAGACCCTCCCCCTCCCCAGCCCGTCACGGCCTCTCTCAGGGACCCACCGCCCTCCCCAGTACCCCCTCATGAGATTTCTGGCTCCCCGCCGCCCCCTGCAAGCCCGCCTGAGCCCCTGGCTGCCGGGCCACCGCCCGGAGGGATTGGAGTGGGCGCCCCTCGCCTGGTGGGGCCTGATAACGCCTCGCGTCTTTCGCGGGAGTTGGGCTTCATCCCCATTCAGGAAGGCGCCCCCCAGCCTCCCCCGCCTCCACCCCGCCCTGCTGAACACCACAAGGCCCACCACCACCGGCATCACCTCCACCACCAACACAAGCTCAGCAAGAAGGTCAAGAATCACAAGTCCAAGGTTAGTACTTGGCCCAGATGGGTGAGGTCGTTTTCTAGGAGTGAGTTCATTGGCACAGTGTCTGAGTCACAGTCCTCATGACGGCCCGTCACTCTGCCAGGCGTCACCCCTTCCCTCTGTGTGCCGCAGGTGCTGTTGTCTGGGCTGATGAGCTGCCCCGGGCCAGGCTTTCGGTTGCTGCACCTCAGGCGGGATCCCGCGTCAGGACAAGGCTTTGGTTTCTCCATCAAGGGTGGACGTGAGGCCGGTGAGTTGCTCCATCTACCTTTATATTTAGTTGCTGGAGTGTCAAGGAAGTGGTCGTAGCTTTAAGTCGGTCGCGATCATGCCATGGATGACAGACACTAGTCAATATCATGATGTACACAAGATAAAACTACTCTTCAAGTAGATATTGTGTTTATAAGACCAACAAGTTATGAAAAGTGCAGCGTTTGTAGACAGCTGGCAACGGTGCCTGCAATATCGAATAAGAACCCCACACACACACACACACACACACACACACACACACACACACACACACACACACACACACACACACACACACACACACACACACACACACACACACACACACACACACACACACACACACACACACACACACACACACACACACACACACACACACACACACACACACACACACACACACACACACACACACACACACACACACACACACACACACACACAAAAAAAAAAAAGTTTCGAATCAGTGTAGAGATTCCTGCCGCAGGGTGTGTGCTGTGGAGGTTCAAGGCAAGTGTCTGGGAGAGGAAATCAAGCGTCACAGGTGAAATAGAGCTTCCCGTGAGCTGGTCCGCCGGTCCATACCCCGCCACACCACGACAGCAGACTGTGATAATTCCTTACTTGGTCTCCCTCCCTTCATCATTCTCGCCTGGCTTTGATAGGCTCAACTTTTCCCCTTACGCCTGCCAGTGAAAGGAATAGGTGGCGCAAATCCCTCTGTCAAATATTCATGATTATAAACCCATTTTTCTTTAGGCTTATCAGTAGTTGGTTTCTGCGCTGCCTACCACGGCTGTCGCTCTCCCAACACCATACAACATTACACCATACTGACGCCATCACGCATCATGCTACGCCACACACACACACACACACACACACACACACACACACACACACACACACACACACACACACACACACACACACACACACACACACACACACACACACACACAGTAGCTTTAATGATGCAGAAAGTTTAAATGTGTCAGGTGTTTCCCTGTGAAAGAAAGGATATAGGAGAGAGAGAGAGAGAGAGAGAGAGAGAGAGAGAGAGAGAGAGAGAGAGAGAGGTTGTTGTAGACTATAAAAAGATAAAACTGCAGCCAAATTCGCGGATGTGAGTATAGGAAAAAGAGAGTATAAAGGTTAAGACAACATTTTTGAGTCAGGCGCCGCATTTCGTTCTTTCAAATTGTCTCTTTTAATTTCTTTCTTTCCATTCAACTGTGTTCTTTTGTTGCGTTTATTTTTCGGACGCCAGAAGTCGCGTGTCACAAAAGTCCAGTAGAAAAGGTTCCAGTTTTTATTTATTTATTTTTCTGTTTCAATAAAAGTGAGCTTCTCGCTGTTGTGTTGTATTGTCGTGAAATGCGAGAATGGTTTCCGGTAGCGAAGAACTCAATCTCTGAAACCGCCAGATGTAGGAAAGCGTAACACAACTGCTCTCCAAACACTTCATGATAATACCCACTGCTGCTAGTGTTCTGTTTTACCTTACTTTCTTTTTATATCGTCTGTACACTGTCGATGATAAAAATATATTAAAATTTGATATTAATAGAATGGATTAAGATTTGATATTAGAAAATGCATTAAAATTTGATGTTAGGAAGTAAGCTTGTTTTAGTGGGAGGATGGTATACTTAAGTGACAGTTATCTCTTACGTAACCTTATCCTTTCGTGTACTTAGTGTAGGAATTAGACACTTGAAAGTTCGACGAATTATTTACGATGCGTAATCTAAGAGACAAAATCACCATATCGTTTCACACTATAGCTCTATTCTGCCCAGGAGAGAACAAGCACGGGAATTCAGACCTTGTGACCCGGCACCTCGCCAAGAGTTCCGAATTCCGAAGCCAGAGTGGCGACGCACCTGACATAAGCCACTCCATTAGTGTTGGGCGAGGCTTGTTTCCTGTTGTGGATTCATGTAAGCTGATAAAATAAATGGATTCGAATTTGATGACGTGATGATAAAAGAAAATGTAATATTAAAAAAAAAAAAACGTTCTGCTTATAATTCAGATATGTGTAATGGTGGCTAAAGACATTTCCTCAAAATATGAATTTCTGGAGTTCTTCAAATACCTAACGTTTAACTAATCGGCAGTTGATTCTGGAACATTTTTCAGCAGTCAGGCTAGAAAAAGACAGGTTGATTGGGGCCATCTCCGTGTCATCAGAGGCGGAGGCGAAGTTGTAAGTGGGTTAACGAGCAAGTTTTTGTTTCTTGCAGAGTTTCACAACTAGTTTATCAGTTGCAAGAGTTTTATTATCTGTCTACTGATCGCACCCTAAGCGTTCCCCATCCATTGTCATTCCGAGTTTAATGTTTGGTGATTACTGCGCTACATTCCATCTTCATTACATGCGTTTTCCTTCACTTTCTACTCAAACTTCCTATAAACTCGAAAGAAAATGCAACTGGCTATGTAATAACAATGATAATTACAAGAAAACAACGATAATAAAAGTAATAATGATAATAATAACGTAAGGAAGTGAGGGAAAATAGATTAAGTCCCCTTCCTTTCTCTCCTGTTTTGTGAGGAAGTCAAGCACCAGCAGAGGGTCCTCAGCTCTGCCTCCTCGTCCCTCTAAGTCGTCCTTTATGAGGGGCGGGGAACATGGGGACCGGTAACTTGCCAAATCTGGGGTATAAAATATTATTGGCGCTGCTGCTCCTACCACTGCTTCTACGACTGCTGCTCCTACTACTACTACTACTACTACTACTACTACTACTACTACTACTACTACTACTACTACTACTACTACTACTACTACTACTACTACTACTACTACTGCTGCTGCTGCTGCTATTACTACTACTAAAACTACTAAATCTGGGTATGATATATTATTGGCGCTGCTGCTCTTACTACTGCTACTACGACTGCTACTACAATTACTACTATTACTACTACTACTACTACTACTACTACTACTACTACTACTACTACTACTACTACTACTACTACTACTACTACACTTTCACATCTAATTACCATGACTATTAATATCACGATTTCTTATGGCTCGTTACTCGTGGAATATTTTCCGTTATGCTGTCTGTAATTCGGCAAGCTCTTTCAGTTAATCAGATGTTCAGCGCAAGATTTAACCTCGTATTGGCTTCTTGTGTGTGTGTGTGTGTGTGTGTGTGTGTGTGTGTGTGTGTAGTCTTATAATTGTTTAAAATTTTACGATATCACTCACCTCAGAATCTTGGTCTAGTATGCTTTTTTCTTTCTTTTGATTTCAGCAGTCTATTCACACATACATCGTCTTACGTGCTATGCCTTGCAGGATCCACAGCCGCCCCTCTGCTGACGTGTTTCTGTGGTGCCATAAGCGAGCAAGAATGTTACTGTGGGAGTTTGCGTGAATTTGTCTTAAAGTTCTTTTATTCCGTATGATCCTGCCATTGATCGTGTCAGCATAGTGGTGGCGACATATCCCCTCCTGAAATATTTATGAGTTTCTAGTTCCAAGTAGGAGGCGGAATGTACTTTACTTTTCCCGATCAATGGCCTATGAAGTTTGTCAGAATAGTACAATATAATTCACGCGAGAAATCCATCTGACGCGGCTTTGTTTCTGCTACGCCAGCACCACTCAACATCTGTCAGGTGAAACACTGCAGCGTCATCTTCACTAGTCTGAATTCTGTTGAAAGGCGTTGTGATGCTAAGAATGAGACTTTTCTTTTTGCCTTTTATAGTATACTGAGGTTGAGTCTTGGTAAAAAATCTGGTAACTTGCACTTTTTTTAATTTTTTTTATACCACTTGCACTGTTTCGTGTTCTACTTTTTCTCATAAATTTTAACTCATCAAATATTGTGAAAATGTGTTAGCTTTACATTTTTAAGAGGCTTCTCGTTAGATTAGACCACCTACTATTGATAACAGATACTAAACAGAATAGAAGTGAACGCAGAGAATTCATTAACTTCTGTACCACGACTGTACAGGCTGAAACACACAAAGAGGATTGATAGTTTACGATGGATGACGCCGAGAACACCTTTGTCTGATATCATGCAATATTGATATCCCCGGGTGACTGACTGAGCCTCGTCAATCTCAAGACATACTAAGCCTTGATTGATTGACCTCTATATAGATTTTAACCTTCCAGCAATTGAAGATCTGTAACTGAAAATGACTAAATTACTTGTGATTGAGTACTAAGAAGACACGGGGTTGGTTCACATGAAGAAACCTTACTAGTGTGCAGTCTGAGCCACTTTCGTTTCACACCACTAGGCTCTCAGTGCTCACGGAATGGAAAGGGAGGGAACAATTCAAAGCCGATTAGCGGATGAAGACAGTGGGCGCCATTGCTGACCGGAGACTCTTGTTCTGGTTTCTGTTCTTTTCCTTTCGTTCGTTCGTTTACGTTTTGTTTCATTTTTACTTTCGTATTTTTCATTGGTTGTTCTTGTTCTTTTTGTTCTTCTCTTCCTCGTCCTCTATCATTTTTACTACTATTACCACCACCACCACCCTCACCACCACCACCACCACCACCACCACCACCACCACCACCACCACCACCACCACCACCACCACCACCACCACCACACCACTACTACTACTACCACCACCACCACTACTACTACTACTACTACTACTACTACTACTACTACTACTACTACACTACTACTACTACTACTACTACTACTACTACTACTACTACTACCATCATCACAAACTCCAGAGCTGTTATAATTTTTACTATACTACTACTACTACTACTACTACTACTACTACTACTACTACTACTACTACTACTACTACTACTACCACCACCACTACCATGACAAACCCTAGAGAGCTAATATCCTCTCAATCTCTCACCAGTCCCCCCATACCGCACCTCATTCTGGCAGCCTCGGGGATAGCGCTCCTGTCTCCTGGCGGCGCTCCTGCCGTGGGTAAGGGAGACGGCTCGGCTTAGAATGATGGCTCATGTGTTGATCCCTGGCAGGCGACCAATTAAACAGATTCATAGGTGTCTAACGAGTCATTAACATGCCAGATGGTTATGATGATTAGTGATTGGACCCTTTTGTTTTTTGTGTATAGTTAGTGGTGTTGGTGATGGTGGTGATGGTGGTAGTGGTGTTACTTATGTGAATCTGTTTCTTTTTTCACTTTCTAGTACATGTTTTCACTTTTCCCTCCATTACTAGGTGTGGGAATGCGCAGATCTGGTCACCATTGCCAATAAAATGTGTGTATTTGTGTAAATGTTGATGCTGCAATATGCTGGAGCTAATTTTTGTGTCTGATTTTATTCATTTCTTTATTTATGAGAGGATATGGGGTTTAATAATGCGTCATTTTCCCAGTGGAGGTTCTGCAAATAACTAGTGGTGCTTAGTGGTGATCTTTTGTAGCTTGTGTGTGATTAACCTTGCCTCCTCTTCAAGTTCGTGTGCCTAGTATAGAGGGATGTTGGTTCATTTGCTGTCAAGTGTTAGCTTTTCTGTGTTGCTCTATGCTACTTCTTAACTCATCCTCCTTATCTTCTTTTTTTGTCCTCCTCCACTTCCTCCTCCCGCTATTCGTCCTTGTCCTCGACCTCCTCTGTAATACCTTTCATCTTCTTTTTTTGTAGTCTTCGTCTTGTTCTTCGTCTTTGTCTTGTCTTCTTCGTCTTTTCTTTTTCGTCTTCGTTTTCTGTTTCGTCTTCCTTTCCTTTCCTCTCCTCTCCTCTCCTCTCCTCCTTCTCAAGTCCATCAAAACGCTAACAATAAAAACGTCTTCATTTTCCTATACTCAGCGTTCTTATAATAAACTTTGGAGCGTTAGAAACTGCAGCAAACTTTGACCATGTGTTACGCCATTGGCACACAGGAACACGCTGGCGGAGTGGCTTCATTAAGTGGCGAGGCTGGTGGCGGTGAAGGCTGCCGAGGAAATGGGTGTTGGCTCTCCAGGCTGCTGTGAATTCCTATGCCTTTGTTACTCTCTCGCCTTTACAGTGTTGGGAAAGGCTAAGGCTTGGCTGTGCTGAGTGAGAAAGTGTGGTAGTTAAGATTTATGTGTGAGCAAGAGTTAGTGCGTTATATTTTCTATTTTGGCTTGTTCTTGTGTTCTCTGGATTTCTCTCTTCATAACTCTAAGCAATGCATTCATTTACTGATGCTGTTGCTGCTGCTGCTGCTGCTACTGCTACTGCTACTGCTACTGCTACTGCTACTGCTACTACTACTACTACTACTACTACTACTACTACTACTACTACTACTACTACTACTACTACTTCTACTTCTACTACTTTTACTACTAATACTGCTACTGTTACTACTACTATTACTGTTACTACTACTGTTACGACTTCTACTAATACTACTACTGTTACTACTATTGTTATTATTAGTTACTATTACTACTACTACTACTACTACTACTACTACTACTACTACTACTACTACTACTACTACTACTACCACCACCACCACCACCACCACCACCACTACCACCACCACCATTACCACCACCACCACCACCACCACCACCACCATCACCACTTCTCAAAACCCCAAAAAACAATAACAACCACGAAAACTCAAAGTGGACCAGTGACACCACCTTATTCAAATCACCAAATAAGAACCATGAGAACCACAAAACCCTCAGTAGCGCTTAGTTCTTGTCCTTGAGTAGAGATATACCCTTTATGCATTGTGAGTTTCGTCGTCAGTTCGGGAGCATTGGTGAGGTGGGAGGAGGGAGGGGTACAAGGGCGCCACATTGAGACAGAGCAGCCGTGTGTGAGCAGCGGCCGTCCCAAACTGTGGAGTGAATATCAAAGTGGCCGTGGAGTGCATTGAAGAACTACTGAGGTCGATTTGGGGAGGGATTTGGTTTTGTCTGGAGTGAGACATGAGAGAGAGAGAGAGAGAGAGAGAGAGAGAGAGAGAGAGAGAGAGAGAGAGAGAGAGAGAGAGAGAGAGAGAGAGAGAGAGAGACCTGTTTGTTCTTATCATATTACAATAGTGAGCTTAAAGATAGTTGCCGGTACCTCACCTGGAATCTTTTGGGTCTATACCACTAAGAGAGAGAGAGAGAGAGAGAGAGAGAGAGAGAGAGAGAGAGAGTGCATCGTGCTGGCAGACAGGAAGACCCTCCTCGGTACTGGGGTCCGTCTGGCAGAACTAAGAGTTTCCGCTGGGTGATAGAATAGGGTTATATTTTTGAGGAATTGCAGCGATAGAGGACCATTTCCATGCTAATATTCTCCCGCCTGGGTATCGACCCGTGAAGGAACCCAACCCAAGACTGACTCAACTGTGAGCACTGCCCGAGTCCCTCGTGGTAGGTTCCTTTAAGACTCCCAAAGACGCATTTGCAGGAGCACTTCAACAAATGTGTTTGGTTTACCTTGGTTTCTTAGTTGTCGTTGTTAATACGCCAGTTGGTGAGGCAAATATTTAAACATTTAATAACAGGAACTGACATCATTAACAATTATAATAAATACAAAGAAATGTGAGCAGTCAAAATGAGATGTCTCGAGAGTGAAGTGACGTGAAGAGGCTCAGGATAGTTTTTGTGATAGAGGAATTTCTGACAGTTTGATGCAGTTAGTTTTGCAATACTCATTTGTTTATGGCATTGAAGACATAGCGTGCAGATGTAGCTTGTCGCCATGGTTCTTCTAAAAGTCTAACTGTTCTTCATAATTTTAACAATTTTTTGCTCGTTTAGTAGTCTCTATCTATAGATTTGGGGTGAGCGTGGCGGGGTTGGGATGCAACAGCCGTACAGTGTGGCAGTGTTTACTTTGCTGGACAAGGTGCTGGCCGGTTTACACTTGATACGTGTTCCTGACGGCCTCTTGAAATCACAGCGACCTGAACAATGGGAGTTTACGTGTGGCGAGTCAACATGCTGTTGGATCGCGGCGCGCCGGGTCCAGGGGAGCCAGGGATGCTGTGAGCCTTGCCGGTAAAGCTTTGCCGCGTGACCATTGCTCAGGCGCTAGCGTGAGTGTTTGCTTTTTCCGATTTTGCTTAAAAGTGAGTGCCAGTATTGACATGAACACTAGACCATTACAAAGTGTGTGACAACAATGGCATCACTGAATTATGGGTCAATTGTGACGCTGTAACTTTTAGAGGAACACTTACATAAAGTAATAGAGTCTGCCACGTCACAGATGGACCTTAGATTCGCCAAAAAATGGACGGCATAGACACTTCCTGATAATACAATGCAAAACACAAGTGTGCGTTGGAGGCTTAAAACAAAGAAAACCTTACCACTGTAGCATCCATTTGTCAAATTGTCTCTCTGAAAGCAGAGTAAAGAGCCACTAGGTACAACATCGTCAGTGAGCGCCTTCCACTCCTGGCAGTCCACTCCAATCACCGTGTTGGTCTGTTAGGGTGACCCCTGAGTGAAGGCATCTCAGGGGCGACTGAAAAGATTGTGGGTGAAGCTGATCGATTCCGCCCGGTGGAGCTCACGGGGAGGAAATCCCGGGAATGAAATCAGCGGGTGGGTGATGGGATACGACCTCTGCGTCTTCCCTCTTAGATGATGATGATGGATGGGCTGAGGACACATTTAATGCTACTGTGATGGAGAGAGAGGCTGAGGGAGCACGCGGAGGACAGGAGGAAGGCGGCCTGCGGGATGAGCACGACGTAAAGATCAAATGAGAGAAAGGTTCGATAAGAGAAGAAAGAAGCAAGATTGATGAAAGGAAGAACCACGGCGAGTGATGGAGGAGTGGTGGTGCGGCAAGGGACGGGTGAGGTGGGGTGGGGCGAAGTGAGGGCGAGAGGGGAGAGGTGATGATGGAGTGTGCACAGGAGAGAGGACCTTGATATGCTTAAGGAATTGTCTGCGCCTCGCTGGTGACGGTAAGAGTGAAATATTCAGGACAAAGTCTTCTGAAATATGTAGCGGGGACATGCGAAGCGTCCAGACAGGTAACGGTGCGCACACCATCACCTTAAATGCTACGCTGCCAAATAATTCATTTATTTAGCTATGTGTATCTTGTTTGTGTTATTTTGGGGGATTGCGTATTATTATTATTTTTATTATTATTATTATTATTATTATTATTATTATTATTATTATTATTATTATTATTATTATTATTATTATTATTATTATCATTATTATTATTAATTACTTACTAATTGACCAGATTAATCAGTGAGAATAGCAATAGATACAAAATCTCTTTAATGAAATGTCCAATAACATGTTTAGGTTTTTTAACTGAACCATTACAGCCTGAATATATTTGATGTAATTTCTTTTGCAATCACTTTTTTTCTGTCTCCAACGATTACTTTAAGTAAAGAATAAAAAGAATCTCGTGGCCTCACAGTTCTCACAAACTCCAACACATTCTGGAGACCAAATAACACATCCTGATTTTCTTGTTTCTAAGCCACTGCAATGCTTCCCTTAGTCCTGGATGTGTGTTTCTTAAAGGTGCTGATCTCCACGACCGGTATTCATAACGCTTTATTCTCACATTTCAATCTCCAAAAAATACTGTGACTCAGGTTTCAATAGCTATACTTTCTATTGTCAGTATAGAATCCTTTGTAAACTATCACTAGAATTTGGAAAAGACTCTTGAAAATTCCTGTAACTTCCATTAGACCTTAATTCAGAGTAATGAGGTAAGCCGTGGTACAGTGGAACCAAGCGCGCTTTGGGGTCCGCGGGGTCTCCAAGCGCACGGGTTCGAATCCTGTCCACGGTCCGAGTGTAGGTTGGGCTTTCTCACTTGGGACAACGGTTTCCTAGCGGGTGGGCTTTGAGATAGGAGGTACCCCTAAAAGTACCCCATTTAGCCCATAAATTCCCGTGAAAAGCCCACATGGTATAAATAGAAAAAAAAAAAAATGGTATAAATGCTCACGGGTTCAAGAATATGGCTGAAGGGCTGACAAAGATAGGAGGTACCCCAAAAAGTATCCCCTTTAGCCCATAAATTTCCATAAAAAGCCCACATACTATAAATAAAAAAAAGAAAGGAAGTAGAATCCTTGTTAAACTACGACTGAAATTACAGAGCCACTTTTGATATCCCCTATAGCTTCTACAGGACCATGTTCAAAGTAGTAAGGTAAGATGGCCGCGTGAATATGGCTGAAAGGCTGACTCGGAAAAGATGACGTATTTGTTACCCGCGTGAAGGCAAGACGTGGGTGAGTCAGTGGACAGGTAATTAATTGTCTGGCCATAACTTTTGTTGTATGATAAAGGAAGAGGAGTGTCTAATGATAGCGTCAGACAATATGGTGCATTTGTCTGTTGCATCCTCTTTTTACTCCTGTTACTACTACTACTACTACTACTACTACTACTACTACTACTACTACTACTACTACTACTACTACTACTACTACTACTACTACTACTACTACTACTACTACTACTACTACTACTACTACTATTGCTACTACTACTACTACTACTACTACTACTACTACTACTACTACTACTACTACTACTACTACTACTACTACTACTACTACTACTTCACCTGTGCACCTCATCACTCCCTGCTGATGCCATGTGGTATTTTTTCCTTCATTTAAAGCTGCCATTATTTACTAAGTTACGTATATTAATTATTTTCTGTACAAGGAAGACCGCTTTAATATCCGTTGACATAATAATTACTCTGCGTTGTTTTGCAGCTTTCAACACTAAAACTATTATATCCATGCGCTTCTCTTAATTGTTTTTAGTTACATTTTTGTGATCGCTATTCGAGAGGCAAAGAGTTTTAATACACATGGAGTTATACAATGTACTAGATTTTGAAAACGCGGAATTTATTACTTGGCATTACAAATAAAACTGATTTCACGGTTGTCAGAAACGCACTGAACTTCCCTGTGTGAAATCAGTTAATCAGTGTTGTGTAAATTACTATCAGATACCCATCTCGGCCATGTGTCAGGGGCGCCTACTCAAATTTGTTAATTGAATTCTATCTCGTAATACGTACATTTCAGTCGCATATTATTAAGCTTCACAACACCACGAGGGGACATCAGTTTTGTGCCTTTATTTAAATGGATTCGCTTGAATTATTTATGTACATAGACTGTTGACGGCGCTTCCATTTTTGTGTGTTAATACTTTAGTGAATGAACAACAGGAAATTTATGGTACGTGGCGGAATGCGTGCGTGTGATGCAATAATGGCAGTATCAGTGGCAGCGGAATCAAGGATCATGGTATTTAAACTCGTCTCACTATTTTCACATCAATTTCGAGGTATTTCTCTTTCTCTATCCTTCACTGGTTCTTATGATTCTTAACGAGCCCTTCCTTCTTCCTCCCTTCACTCATTATGTCAGTTCTTATACTTACTATTTTATTTGTAGCAGTTATGTTTTTTTTTTTCTTTACAGGGTTTCCTTTTGCTTTTTTCTTAGGAATTCTACTATATCTCATGAACTCCTTAGTCTATTTAACACTTTCCTTGACTCAAATTTCGTATCACATTCTCTCTCTCTCTCTCTCTCTCTCTCTCTCTCTCTCTCTCTCTCTCTCTCTCTCTCTCTCTCTCTCTCTCTCTCTCTCTCTCTCTCTCTCTCTCTCTCTCTCTCTCTCTCTCTCTCTCTCTCTCTCTCTCTCGATAAACTTCACTAGACATTTCCTTTACAATTCCCGGAAACTTTCTCTCTCGCCTCTCCGTTGCTCTCAATCAGTTAGCGACAGTTGTCTAACTCTCCTTACCTATTTCTATTTTTACCCACAACAACCTTGCTTTTCCCTCCTGCACCTCTTCCGCTCCCCACACTTCGTCAATGAACGCAATAGCTACGCACACCCTTGCACAGATCCCCTTCTACCCTTCCAATATTATCGTTTGAATGAAGCTCTTTTTTTTCTACTACTAGTTTGGTTTCACTGAGGACTATAAAAAATCAAATCCCTTCTTGTTTTAAGCAGTATAAGAGTAATATTGGAAAAGAGATAGTAGTGTACATTGTAGGGGTGAGATGCGTAAGAGATCAATTTGCTTAGATTCAGACTGATACACGTAATAGAGAGCCATTTTTATTTTACCAGAGACGGTGACTGTTTAGTAAAAGTGTGTACTCATTTCGCGGAGTAGAGAGCGTGTGTTGGTGTGCTGTTGCTGGAGAAGGCAAAGGATCAGCTGACCGGGTACAATCTTATCCAAAAGCTGAGAGAGAAGAAACTTTAAGCAGGAAACGTTTTTTTTTTTTTTTTTCACTCTATTGGCAATTCTGATTTTCAGGGGTAATCTTTTCTGATCTTATTTCTTTTCCCTTCTCTGCTTCTCCTTTTTCTTCTTTTCCTCCTCCTCTATCTGCTCTTCCCGTCCTATGACCTCGTTGTTACTGAGCCAAAAATACAGTCAATTAGTCTTCTTCATTCTTCTCCTCCTCCTCCTCCTCCTCCTCCTCCTCCATGGTCGGTTTTTCTTTCAAATTAAACATAAGACGAATTTTTCCTTCCCCTTTCTTCGCTCCTTCGCTTCTCTCCATTTTCTGTGTCTGTTTCAATTTCCTCCAACGATTCCCCTGCTCTTGAGGCTTCATCCTGTCCACCGCCTGTCTTCTCTACTTCGTTTAGTCATTTATATCATCCTCGCTGTCTATTCTCAGATGGTTCCCCTCATACCATCACGCGCCGCTGGTACCAATGTTTTTTGCTCCTATAGTGGCGAGAACGTAGTAGTAGTACATATCGTGACTTTCCCACGTTCATTCATGTCACGGTGGTTGTCACGGTAATGTAGTCTTCACTTTGCCTCCTGATCCGTCGTTAATCTTGCCTTTCCAGTATTATTCCGGGTCTTATTACCGTCGTTGTTCTTTTTAATGTCTGAGTTTATGGTGGGGAACGTGTGAAAGGCGGTGGTGTTGGTAATATATGTGTCGTCTTGAGTTTGTCGTGTAATCTTTAGTGTTTTTTTTCTTTTCACGAGTAATTGAGGTGTTTATTCTTCGTATTACTCTTGTTGATGTTGTGTTTATGATAAGGTGTCTTTGTGTGTGTGTGTGTGTGTGTGTGTGTGTGTGTGTGTGTGTGTGTGTGTGTGTGTGTGTGTGTGAGTTTGCGTGCATTTCCTGACTGTAAGTGGCTGGATAAGACAAGTTTTAATACAACATACATTTAATCTCTGCTAATAAAAAGAACTGTGAATTAGTTAGTTAGTTAATTAGACAGTTGTTTAGTTACCTAGCCATATAGTTCTCCGTTTTTATTATTTGATACCTGCTAGTGAAAAATAAGAGTTATATTGTTAGTCTGTTAGTAGTTTTCCTTTATTGAATTTCAGCTGAGCGTAAAAAAAAAAAAAAAAAAAAAATGGACCGCGTTGTCGTAAAAATATTCGGGCAAATCTCACCACGTCATCAAGTCTGACAAGATTG
>NC_059268.1:12084183-12106683 GCF_017591435.1 Portunus trituberculatus | reverse complement strand
ACCGTCTAGGAGATCGAGGAACACACACACACACACACACACACACACACACACACACACACACACACACACACACACACACACACACACACACACACATTATCTCTCTATGCTTCTTTTGCTTTTCCTTCTACATTTTTCCTTGTATATCTTACATCTCTCTTTATGTCTGCCAGTCTGGAAATAAAATAAGATAACTAAAAGAATCATCATCTTAATCACCACCACTATCGCACACAACAACAACAACAACAACAACAACAACAACAACAACAACATAAAATCGGTCACCTAAGTAAATTTTTCTCTCGGACGTTAGTATCTCTGCCAACCAACGGGAGGAGAGGAAAAGATACCAGTCACTTTAATCCAGCTCAGACAGTCTTCAGTAATCACGGTGCATCTTTCCCTAATCCCAGGTAATACCACCTTTAGTACACTGCGCCTCGTAACCACCACTGGCCTCTTAAATCCACCACCTCTTCCTAGTTTTTTTTTTTTTTCTGGTGGAGAAGATTAAGTTTCTTCGCACGCTGTCTATTTTTTGACTTCGCGTTCTTGGTTTTTTCTTGCTGTATCTCTTTTTGTAGTTTGGAGAGATTTAATTTTGGTGTTAGCTGCTCTTTTGCTTGAGTTATCTCTCGGATTGACTGACTGAGTGAATGATTAAGTGACTGACTGATTGACTGATTCAAGTGACTGATTAATTTAACGCTCACACGGCGCTCGCAGTCATAATTAACAACTCTTCATGTCTTGTTGCAATTCAGGTCATGTGAATGGAAAGTGTTTGGAAGGTGAAGCAGAGGAATATGCCACTTCTCCTTCAGTAGATGTGTAGGTTCCTAAATTAGTGTTTGGTTCCACAGAATTTGTCAGATATGAATGCAATGTCTGGTAACTACATCTACGTATTACATGTTCAGTTCTTGATTTCAGTATTAAACTATTCAATATTTCATCTATCTGTTAATCTTTTCTGTTTATTAGCATTCTAAAATAACTATCAGTACTTTTTGGGAAAACTGTACCTGAGTTCTTAGTAGGTAATAGGACGTCAGTGGTAGTGACATTTATAGACTGGAAGAGTAGCTAAGATTACAGACTGGTGCACGTGTTGGAAAGCATGCAATCTGTGTTCGTTACGCGAAGCACCTGGCAACACGTGGCTAAGTAACACTCAGCAAGGTGGTTATACTTCTTAGAGAGCGTACTCGGTCACGTGAGTCTGACATGGTTTGATTGGCGTTTTAGGGTCACGTGATGGTCGTTGAGAGAACACTGTGAGAGTGCTAGGGTGTGGGTGGTTGTTTCCCGGCTGCTGGAAAAATTATTCAAATGCATTTTTATTCACTCATTTACACAGTTTCCATATTTGTTCCTTCCTTTCTTCATTTATTCTGATATTTATCAATTTTCTCACTGATTTATTCCTTTTGTTCCTAATTCAATGTATAAATTCTAACATATTCATTGCATTCATGAAAATTTTTAATATATCATGGTTTTCACTGGTTTCGTTTATTCTGGAGAGAGTGTTGGCTGTGGGGTACAGGGTGTGATTCCAGATGGGAAGCTCTTTCTTTAGATATACAACTAGACTAGACCAATATCCGCCTCTACCCTTACAGCCTGCCTCACGTGGAGTCTCGGCGTGCCGTCTTCGAACACCACTCAGTTTGGAGTATGTAATTTATAAACTGAAAATCATAACCCACGAATGGAAGCACCAATGGCTGGTTTATTGCGTTCCGCGCTGAGTCAGGAGCTTTTGTATGCAAAATTAAATCAGCGTGGACGCTTATTGGATTTATTGTTGTAACAGTAGTATAAAGCAATAGAATAACTATTATTTTTCTTGATGAATATCCTAAAGGGATTCTCGTAGAGCCGGTTAATTAACTTAAAGTATTCCAATTCTTAACAGATTGAACATCCAGCTCTATCAGACAGGCATGCTCTCACCAACAATTTGATTCAAAGGACATGTGATGGAAATATATCTAAATTTTGTTTACAGTTCCAACCGTTGGTAAACAGACTTCAGTGGTTCTTTATATCAGGCAGGCTGTTACTGGAAAATCTCATTCGTATAACTTATTGATAGAAACAGAAGATCTTACCATTTTCCAAGATAGAAGGAGACGAAGGCTCTGCAGCACAGCCTCAGTAGGAAAACTTGCCAAATGCGGGTAGAAAAAATGGAAACTTTCCAAGAAATAGTATGGGTCATTTGGTTCCCAAGTTGTTTTTCACATTTTTCTTGGAAGAGTCCAAATCGTTAGAAAGCCGAAAAAAACACAGTCAGACACTGGAAACAGTAAGTTGGAATGAATTTTGCCCGGAAGAACATCAACTGTGACAAGCAGCGGCAGAAGAGCTGGAAAACAGTTTAAAGTGGATTGTGAGAGACTAAACGTCCATTTAACGATAACGATCAGTGAGGAGAATAAAGACTATTATATAAATTTTAAAAAGGGCTATCTGTGTGGAGCCGTCCTCGCCCGCTCCCTTTATGGAAGCTTCACTGTAAAACAAACATCTGGGGGCAAGAGGAAACATGTAAGACGATACAACATTCCTAACTTTATTGCAATCGATTTAGCAAGAGATGAGATAAAAGAATTCATGGTGGAGAGAAGTTGAGAGCAGCAAAGAAGAGAGAAAAGTTGAGCTGAAGGTCACGCAGAGTTTAGTTTCTGAGGGATTATGGTCCATTAGGTTCTTATTGAAAGCGTTTATCAGGCGGCGTAGAAAGAGAGAAGAATCATTAGCACCAGACTGAACATGAAAAAAATAAGAAAGAAAGGGGAGCTGCATGTAGCCACTAGGCCTATACGTGGCAATCCCTTTATCAAACATATCTATTTCCTCTGATCATTTTCATCCATACGTTTGTGAGCATAAAAGCAAAATAAGACTAACAGACATTCAGTTCGCATGTAATTATAGAAGGAAAGATGAACTGTGGAAAAAATTAAAACGATTCACCAATTTTCCTTCATTTCTTCCCCTTAACTTTTTTCCTTGTATAATCTTTGTATGTCTGTAATTCCTATCTACTTGAATTTCCTTTTGGCTTTTGCAATATTCGTAGTGTCTATCACAGTAAGGAATAGAGACAACGGAATAGTGCTTTGCTGTAACTGACAAGGGTGACTCTGTAATATTTGACGGTGGTAGGGGACGGTCACAACAGCAGCAGTACAGTTGGACATAATAAAGTCGTTGAAGTAAGCCTGTAATCGCCCAGACTTGAAGCTTCAATTAAACTATCGAATCAATTGTCCCTTTGAAATTTTGGTACGAATCAATTTAAATTAAGAGATCAGCTTGATATATTTTAAGTCTCTCTCTCTCTCTCTCTCTCTCTCTCTCTCTCTCTCTCTCTCTCTCTCTCTCTCTCTCTCTCTCTCTCTCTCTCTCTCTCTCTCTCTCTCTCTCTCTCTCTCTCTCTCTCTCTCTCTCTCTCTCTCTCTCTCTCTCTCTCTCTCTCTCTCTCTCTCTCTCTCTCCTGTGACGGCAGTTAATCAGGAAAACGTGAAAACAAAACAAATAAATCAGTCAGTCAAGTTTGAGAGCGAATGTTGAGAGAGAGAGAGAGAGAGAGAGAGAGAGAGAGAGAGAGAGAGAGAGAGAGAGAGAGAGAGAGAGAGAGAGAGAGAGAGAGAGAGAGAGAGAGAGAATAATTGCAGGTATAGTTATCTCCCTATCTTTACACCACTTATTTCTACCTTTTATTTTCCTTTCTTTATTTTTTTCTGTTTTACTCCTCATACTTCAAACCTAAACCCTTTTTTTTTATTTTTTTTTATTTACCTCTAGTATTACCACATATTTTTTTTTTTTTTTTTTTTTTTTTTTTTACATTACAAGGGCACTGGCCAAGGGAAAACAAAGTGAAAAAAAAAATCCCGCTGGTTGCCAGGCCCTGTTAAGAGGAAAGTAGAGAAAAAACAAAAAAATCTAAAAGGAGGGTCCAGTTAACGTAAGAGGTGTCTTGACACTCCTCTTTTGAAAGAGTTTAAGTCATAGGCAGGTGGAAATACAGACACAGGTAGAGAGTTCCAGAGTTTACCAGTGTAGGGAATGAAGGAGTGAAGATACTGGTTAACTCTTGCATTAGGAAGATGGACAGAATAGGGATGAGAAGAAGTAGAGAGTCTTGTGCAGCGAGGCCGCAGGAGGGGAAGGCATGCAGTTAGCAAGTTCAGAAGAGCAGACAGCATGAAAACAGCGGTAGAAGACAGATAAAGATGCAACATTGCGGCGGTGACTTAAAGAATCAAGACAGTCAGTTAGAGGAGAAGAGTTGATAAGACGAAAAGCTTTAGATTCCACCTTGTTTAGTAAAGCTGTGTGTGGATCCCCAGACATGAGAGCCATACTCCATACACGGGCGGATAAGGCCCTTGTACAGAGCAAGCAGCTGGGAGGAGAGAAAAATGGACGAAGACGCCATAGGACACCTAACTTCTTGGAAGCTGATTTAGCAAGAGTAGAGATGTGAAATTTCCAGTTTAGATTTTTAGTGAAGGATAGACCGAGTGTGTTTAATGTAGAGGAGAGGGAAGTTGAGTGTTATTGAAGAAGAGAGGATAGTTGTCTGGAAGGTTATGTCGAGTAGATAGTTGTAGAAATTGAGTTTTGAGGCATTGAACAAAACCAGGTTTTCTCTGCCCCAATCAGAAACAAGTGAAAGATCAGAAGTTAGGCGTCCTATAGCATCTCGCCTTGAGTCATTTAATTGTTGTTGGGTTGGGCGTCTGTTGAACGCTGTTGAATAATGCAGGGTGGTATCATCAGCATAGGAGTGGATAGGGCATTGAGTCAGATTTAGGAGATCATTGATGAATAATAGAAAGAGAGTGGGTGATAGGACAGAACCCTGTGGAACACCACTGTTGATAGTTTTAGGGAAGAACAGTGACCGTCTACTACAGCAGCAATAGAACGATCGGAAAGGAAACTGGAGATGAAGGTACAGAGAGAAGGATAGAATCCGTAGGAGGGTAGTTTAGAAATTAAAGATTTGTGCCAGACTCTATCGAAGGCTTTCGATATGTCAAGGCCGACAGCAAAGGTTTCACCGAAGTCCCTAAAGAGGATGACCAAGATTCAGTTAGGAAAGTAAGAAGATCACCAGTAGATCTGCCTTTACGGAAACCATACTGGCAATCAGAGAGAAGGTTGTGAGCTGATAGATGCCTCATTATCTTCCTATTAAGGATAGACTCAAAGGCTTTAGAAAGGCAGGAAATCAAAGCTATAGGGCGGTAGTTAGAAGGATTGGAGTGGTCACCTTTTTAGGGACAGGTTGAATGTGAGCAAACTTCCAGCAAGAAGGATAAATAGAAGTAGAGACACAGATGAAAGAGTTTGACCAGGCAGTGAGCGAGTTCGGAAGCACAGTTTTGAGAACAACAGGAGGGACTCCATCCGGACCGTAAGCCTTCCGAGAATCAAGGCCAGAGAGGGCCAGGAAAACGTCTTTATAAAGAATTTTAATTTTAGGGATGAAGTAGTCAGAGGGTGGAGGAGTAGGAGGAATATGCCCAGAATCATCCAAAGTTGAGTTGGTAGCAAAGGTTTGAGCGAAGAGTTCAGCTTTAGAAAAGAAGAGACAGCTGTAGAGCCATCTGGATGAAGTAAAGGAGGGAAAGACGAAGAAGTAAAGTTGTTAGAGATATTATTGGCTAGATGCCAGAAATCTCGAGAGGAGTTAGAATTGGAAAGACTTTGACATTTTCTATTGATGAAAGAGTTTTTAGTAAGTTGGAGAATAGATTTGGCATGATTACGGGCAGAAATATATAGGGCATGAGTTTCAGCAGTTGGATGGCTACGGAACCGTTTGTGAGCCGCCTCTCTATCATTGACAGCACGAGAACAAGCAGAGTTAAACCAAGGCTTTTTAGCTTTAGGGTTAGAGAAAGTATGAGGAATGTATAGCTCCATGCCAGAGATAATCACCTCTGTTATGCGCTCGGCACAAAGAGAAGGATCTCTGACATGAAAACAATAATCATCTACACCCTTCTTATTCCTCCACTTCCTTATCCTTTTTACCTTCTTTTGTATCATCATTTATCGTCATTTGTACTCGTTATATCTTATTTCATTTAGTCCAGTTGTTATAATTAGTACAGTTTTCGTTTCAGTAAGTATAGGCGTCGTTTGAAGTAGGGTATAAAATTATGATCACTTCCTCTTAGCAGTGATCTTAGCCCCTTCAGTACTGGGACGCATTTTTAACCATGACTTTTGAGTATCACTGGACCATTTGTTTTAGATTGGGAATGGTCTATGGAGGTCAGAAAATTAATGGTCAGAGTCTTAACTATTTTAATCCCCACATAAGTTTCTGGAGCCATATAAAATCATCAAATAGTAAGCTCAATAAAAGGATCAGATCTGCCAACAACCTTCCTCACAAATCCTGACAAGCATGAACGTGAAAAAAAAAAAAAAAAAAATAGGTGAAGTTTCAAGTAATCCCTGTATTAAACTTACCTACCTGTTTCCAACCATCATTTTCATCCATAACTGTGCCTAATGATCCTGTAAAATCTCCCTAATGATTCAACACTAACTACCTAATTACTGATTCCATTTCATTCATTTACTATTATGAGAAGCAATTCTTTTCCGTCTCATTTTTTAATCTAACATTTTTTTCAACCTGATCCCATTATTTTCTTTCTTAGTTACTGAATTTTGCTTACTTCACTCTTGTTTTATCTCCAGTACCGCTTGAAGAATTGTATCAGATGTCCTCTTGATCTTCGTAGTGTGTCTAAGAAGTTCAGACGAGATTGAGTGTAGAAAATAGGTACAGTGCAAGAGAATTTGGTGTGACGCGTTTATTGACCACAACATTACCTCCTCCAGTGTTCCCTCGGTCCCTCGCGCCGTGCTGGGGACACTTCGCTAAATCAGGCGAGAAACACAGCCTGGGGGGAGAAGGTAGAATGATTGGGTTGGGGTATTGGAGTCGTGAATTAGGTGCCATGCGTTGCTCTCTCTCTCTCTCTCTCTCTCTCTCTCTCTCTCTCTCTCTGATACAATAAATAACTCAATATTTTAGTGTTTAGTGGGGTATTGGCACAAATATATTTACAGTATCAGTTTAAGACTCCAGTAAGAGAAACGAATTCATGTCTTATGTTTTGTAAGCATTGCTGATGTGGGACGTGGCAGGTATAGTGCTGTTTCGCTCTTGAATGTTTAAGCAATCCATCGAAAGCAGTTCTCATTATTTTCCTGTTATGTTATGCTATTGGGATGATTAGAAAGGGTCATATTAATCATCATCATCTTCTTTTTCTTCTTTTTCTTCTTTTTCTTCTTCTTCTTTCTCCTTCTTCTTCTTCTTTCTCCTTCTTCTTCTTCTTCTTTCTTCTTCTTCTTCTTCTTCTTCTTCTTCTTCTCATCATTATTATCATTATTATCATTATTATCATTATTATTTTTATTATTATTATTATTATTATTATTATTATTATTATTATTATTATTATTATTATTATTATTATTATTATTATTATTATTATTATTTTCAGCTGCCTTGGATTACTGTTAAAAATTCCATCATAACTGTCTTGTGCTATCATTGGTCTCTCCTTCCCTCCCTATTTTTTTCAGACTTTTAGATTTGTTCCCCCTGTCTTCCTTCTTACACCGTCTGTCGTTCAGGCTCTGGGATTTGTTTCCCCCTCACTTTCCTTTCAAAACTTAGCTTTTTTCATATTTTTTCTTTGGATTTCTTCACCCTGTCTTTCCTTTTTAAGACTCTTTTCATACATTTAAATTTGTTTCTGTCTTTCCTCTTTCCCAACACTACACTTTCAGACTCAGCGGTTTGTTTCCCTCTTATCTTCCCTTTCTCATGTTATTTTTTGACCTCACTTGTATTCATTTCTCTTTTCTCTCTCCATAAAGTTGCATGTTGCTTCATCAACCACCTCTGCCCCTCTCCATCTCAACATAACCATGGCAATATGTTCACCTCGCATGTTCTGTCTCGAGCAAGTCCTTCCATTCAAACACATGATTCACGTGAAAGGCTCCTATGTGCTTTGTATTCCCGGTTCCCCTCCACTAATCAGATCACGGTGCACCGGTGAGGCTCTCGGCGGTAATACAATAACCCACCTTCCTCCTACTTGGCTAATTTGATGTACTACTTACGTGATACTGTGCCGTCCAGACCTTTCTTTGTGCCAGAGGGTGTAGCAAAGGGAGGGATGCTAGCCACGCGTGCAGTATATACACTCACACTCTACTGTATTACTTCCTCTACACCCAGAAAGTTTTGACCAGCTACACTTTTACACTCTTACTGTCTAACTACATCCAAAATTTGCTCATCTTTAACCCCTTCAATACTGGGACACATTTTTACCTTGGGATTTGTGTACGATTAGACCATTTTATTGACATTAAGAACGGTTTATGGAGGTCAAAAGCTTAATGGCAATCCTCACTATTTTAATCCCCCACATAAGTTTCTGTAGCTGTATAAAATCACCAAATATTAAGCAGAATGAATATGGAAACGCGTCATGGTACTGAAGAGGTTGACACTCGCGTCCCCTAACCTCCCCTCCACACTTCCTATGCTTCACCTGACTGACCTGCAACACGCCAGAAAGAATATACAAAAATACAGTTATTTTAAGTACGAAAACCATAAGCCCAGTGAATTTTATGTCTACAAATTGGCTAGACATTTGATATTATCGGGAAATGAACCAATTTATATTAAGAACATAAAAAAAAAAATCAAGAACTTGGAAGTGCAACAGGTTTAAGAAGTTCTGTTTTTATTTTGTATTTTGTGTGGAACATGTAGGATATAACGTAACCATTAGAGAAAACTACGTAAAAAATATAAATACATATATAAAAGAAACCCCTTTCAAACAACGTAATGAAGTGCTAAATATGAAGCACCTTCCTTTACGTATTCAGTCTCTGTATATACAAGAATGAATAAGAAGTAAAGTACGTAAGAATAGACGAGCGTGCTTGTATAAGAGGAAGTACGAGGACGCCGTGGATGCAGCGTGGCTTGGATTAATATTTCATTGTGGTGGTATTTAGTATCCCTTGGCCGCCGTGCTCCATAGAAAACCTACTCAAAAAGGCAGGGGTGGCTGTGAGATTTTTTAATAAGCTGGAGGGGATGATACCTGTGTGTTTGAGGGTCTTGCTTTGGTGTGTGTGTGTGTGTGTGTGTGTGTGTGTGTGTGTGTGTGTGTGTGTGTGTGTGTGTGTGTGTGTGTCTTAGATATCGCGTCTTCACACACACACACACACACACACACACACACACACACACACACACACACACACACACACACACACACACACACACACACACACACACACACACACACACACATCCTTTCCTCCTTCCTTCTTTCTTCATTATTTGCTTACATCCCTTTCTTTCCATCAACACAACTGCCTATATTTTGTCTACATTCCCTTCTTTTCCTACACCTTGTTCCTCTTGTCTTATTTCTCTTCCTTCCTTCATTTACGCTTCCCTTCCTTGCATGCATCTTTCATGGTCGTCTGTCTCGCTTGCTCTTTTCGCTTCGTCCTGACAGAGAAACGATAATACGGAAGAGGGAGAGAAAGAGAGAGGGAACAGGGGAGAGAAGTGGGATGGCGGTAGAATACAGAGAAAAGGCAGGGAAGAGATTAAGGGATACAAGGGGGTATGTGGGAGGGAAGGGAGGGGTAGGGCCATACTCCTGCACCTCCATCCTTTTTCCCTCCTGACGGCGATAGTGGCGTGGCGGATCGTCTTACTTGAATGGCTCATCTGAAATTTTGAAAGGCTCCTCCGACGCTCCTTTTGTATTCGTGGCCGCGTGTTCCAAATCCTTAAAGTGTGTGTGGTTGGCTGGGTGGCTCCGTGTGTGGTAGACTAGTGGATTCCTCTTCTAGTAATAATTTCCGGGAACTGTTGTCTCTTGTAGGCGAAGGAAGTACCAAAAAACAAGTAAAGTTTTAGGGATAATAGAAATTCCTGGCGCGTGTTAGAGCGAAGGCTAGTCCAGTTAATATTCCGCCTTGGTAACCTGCTGTGTCTGACTTCCCGGGATTGTCTGTATTTGAGTGTGTATGTGTCTGCGTAGAGATTATAAAGAGCGCGCTTCTGCTGCGTCTTTACGGCTTCTGCTGCTTCTCATCAGGCAGGGAAGGCGGATTAATCAAGTCTCACTACGTATATCCAATTACACTTTGCAATACCCAATTACATGAACAGCGAAATGACGGAACCTCCATAGCGAAATTACCAAGTCTGCTCCATCGCCTCTCCCCGTCAGTGTGTAATGCATTCAGTGAGCCTCTCTAGGGAGCTCCGGGAAATATGGAAGTCTCTCATCGAAGGGGTTTTTGTGTAGTTTAGATTACGGTCCAGTGAAGAGGAAAAGGAAATATGACCTGAGGATTATTTTTAACGGAGTATTCCCTTAACTCAGCACGGTAAAGATTCGTTTTCTTTGCGGCGTGCTGGGGAACAGAGAGAGAGAGAGAGAGAGAGAGAGAGAGAGAGAGAGAGAGAGAGAGAGAGAGAGAGAGACTTTTCCCGTATAAAGTTTGGGAAAGAGACTGGCACGGGTCGTTGCTCAGTTTAACCGTGGAAGTATTGGGGGTGAACAAGAGGCGGGGACGCGGGGAAGGACATGCGGACAGAGAGGGACAACTGGAAGAGATTTCTGGTGATTCCTCGAGATCATGTGTTTCTTTCTCTTTTGTTACCGTTTCTTCCTCTTTCCTTAATCTACTTACCATTACGAAGGCAGGATTACGAATAAGGGAAAATTTTGTCGTATTTCAATGGAAGATACATATTCGTGAGAAGATGGTATTAGGAAGAGTTGGGAATGTTTAGGGTGGTATAATAGGTAATGAAGCTCTTTATTCATCACGTGCATATTAACCCTTTCAGTACTGGAACAAATTTTCACCTTGAGATTTGTGTATGATTGGACCATTTTATTGGCATTAGGAAGGGTCTATGGAGGTCAGAAGATTAATAATGGCCACAGTCTTCACTATTTCAATTTTCTGAAGCTGTATAAAATCATCAAATAGTAACCAGAATGAATATGGAAACGCGTCATAGTGCTGAAGGGGTTGAGTAACACGCAAAGAAGAGAGAGGTACATACGTGTGCTCTATTACGAAATTGTTTTAGAAATTAGTGTGGGCGATATTAAAATGGATTATAAAAGGAAGAGACCAGAAAATCAGACAAACACACACACACACACACACACACACACACACACACACACACACACACACACACACACACACACACACACACACACACACACACACACACACACACACACACACACACACACACACAAGTTCTATTAATTCCTGCCATCATTCATGCACCACGTCGCGCCAATAACTCCATAACAGCGTAAATGACGTGCATAATAGTGGAAGGCAAAAAAAGACAGAGCAGGTTTATTACGGCACTCAGTTAATCGGAAATAAAGCTATGGCGGCACAGACCTGGACGGGAAAGTCTGATATATCGTTAGTGATAATTCAGTTATGGAAGCAGCGTTTTTGGAGAACTACATCTACAGAGGAAAATATAAAAGTTTCAATTGGCAAAGGCAGGGGTTAGTTCATTTTCTTTTATAAAGTAGAAGAAATGCTACTTCATTTCTTGTCTAATTAAGGATATAAAAGGTTTGATGTCTACCTATGGCTGAAGACGTTCTGGCAACTAAGTCGACTGTCTGGCGTGTGTCATAAGAACAGTTGCTAGCACTGCCGGTTTGTATCCTTAGGCGTGTTGCGATTTCAGATACATTTAGTGTCCTGTTTTTGCCGGATTCACCTTTTTGTGGTCATGTCTGAAGCACACGGCATATTTACTGAATTGTAAGTTATGATATACATCTTCCACGAATTGCATTCTTTATTCATACAAAACTTTGACACGAGTTTCGTGTTTTTACGTACACTGTGTAGGACTCAATTTCAGGGACTTGCTATGGTGGGCGTAGTCAGGCAGGTTAATAACAGCGGCGGATGTCACCAGCAGTGTTCCTAGTAATTAAATCCTTACTGGTGTCCTGTTTCCTAACTGTGTTGCGGCACTCCCTCCTCGCTGCCTCGCCCCACCACCGCTTCTCTTTCCCACAGGAATTGGCGTGTACGTGTCCCGAGTGGAGCAGGGCGGGCCGGCGTGGCGGGCGGGGCTCAGGCCGGGGGACCTGCTGCTGGCTGCCGACAACACCAACTTCTCGTCCGTCACACACACCGAGGCCATCGCTGTGAGTAACCCATTGTCAGCGCTGACTGCCGCCGCTGATGTTGGTGCCGCTGCTACAGCTGCTGCTGCTCTTGCTGCTTCTTCATTCTATTTTTCTTGCTGTGGTTTTCACATAAAGGTGACATAATCACCTTGGTGGACTTGCTCTCTGCATTGTTTGTGTGTTGGTGTGCTTGTTTGGTGTGCCGTGACTGCTGACCGCTGAGCGCTGCGCCTCAAGGAAACCGCCTTGTCGCTGATTTTTTAATAGGACATAAAAGATCTAGTTTTATCCTATTTCTTTTTAATCCTACTCCTCCTCCTCCTGCCCCCTCTTCCTGCTCCTCCTCATACCCGTCTTCCTCCTCCTCCTGTCACACACCCTGGTCTGCAGATTCCATATTCTATCATAAAATAAAAATTCAGTGCAGATATGTATTTTTGATTTAGTGAGCCACTAGTCTAACCCTGAACCTCTTAGGCCTGTCTCTCCATGTTGCTTGCTGATCAAGTGTTGTCTAGACATGTTTACTTACCTTACACTCAAACAGAGATCAATGCCTAGGTCCTGCTCCCCCAGTCCTCCCAGTCCTTTAGTCCCTCCAGACTCCACCCCATCGCCAGCCAGACCTCCCTTCCTCCCCCCTTCTCCCATTTAAGTCCGGCCCCCCCCCCCACTTTGCCGTCTAGGAACATTGTAATCGTAAGGCTAGTTTGTAATCTGGGGAAATGTATATTTGAACCTAGACCCCTGATTGGATTGTGTTCCTCCTGCCCAGGCTATCTTGGTGAGTAATGCACCCACACAAAACCCCCCCTTCGCTGTGATTGGCTGGCTGTGTGTGATGACGTGGATGGTGACGTGATGATGGGTGACGTGATGATGGGTGAGTAGTTTCTGTTTGGTGAGTCTGTCTGTCTGTCTGTCCGTCTGTCTGTCTGACTGTCTTTCTTCCCTTCTTTCCTTTTTTTCTTTCACATCTTTCCTCGTTCTGGTTTTTTCTTTCTGTCTTTTGGTGTCAGTTGGTGAGTCAATCTCTCTCTCTCTCTCTCTCTCTCTCTCTCTCTCTCTCTCTCTCTCTCTCTCTCTCTCTCTCTCTCTCTCTCTCTCTCTCTCTCTCTCTCTCTCTCTCTCTCTCTCTCTCTCTCTCTCTCTCTCTCTCTCTCTCTCTCTCTCTCTCTCTCTCTCTCTCAAGTCTGTCACAGCCTCCAGCTATTGACCGCTCTAAAAATATCCTTCGTGTCTGTCCACACAG
Organism: Portunus trituberculatus; assembly: GCF_017591435.1. NCBI lineage: Eukaryota > Metazoa > Arthropoda > Malacostraca > Decapoda > Portunidae > Portunus > Portunus trituberculatus. The sequence goes on along the minus strand of NC_059268.1, from coordinate 12,093,126 downwards.
GAAGACTTCAACTTATCTTTTTATTATCTTTTTCTTTACCTAACCTCGTCTTCCTGCTTCCGCATTAACATTTTCTCGAACTTTCCTCTTCTCTTTTCCCAGTTTTTTTTTCCATCTCTCATATTAATCATCTATTTTCTCTTTCCTTGTTCTTAAATTCTTTTCTTTTCATCTCCTAGTTTGTTTATCTATATTCATGTTATTTAATTTCTCTCTCTCTCTCTCTCTCTCTCTCTCTCTCTCTCTCTCTCTCTCTCTCTCTCTCTCTCTCTCTCTCTCTCTCTCTCTCAAGGTACGAGTATATGTTTAATGATCTTCCCGTAAGGCCACAAGCATCGTAGGCTAGCCCAGGAAATTTTATGTATTGTATGTATGTACCATGAATGTACACGTAAGTTATATGTTTCCCCAGATTCAAAATTGTAGCTCCGTATTAATAATGTGTGTGTGTGTGTGTGTGTGTGTGTGTGTGTGTGTGTGTGTGTGTGTGTGTGTGTGTGTGTGTGTGAAAAGATGTTTCTTCTTTGTTCTTGTTGTGTCTCTTCTTCTTTCTCCTCCTCCTCCTCCTCCTCCTCCTCCTCCTCCTCCTCCTCCTCCTCCTCCTCCTCCTCCTTTTCTTCCTCCTAATTTACTTTTATGAATTCATAATTATCTTTGGCACTTTTGTCTTCCTCTTGTTTTTCTTCATCAACGTGTGTGTGTGTGTGTGTGTGTGTGTGTGTGTGTGTGTGTGTGTGTGTGTGTGTGTGTGTGTGTGTGTGTGTGTGTGTGTAATAAAAAGAAGTATGAAAAAATGTCGGTGATGGTGATATTGTTGTCGTTGTTGTTGTTGTTGTTGTTGTTGTTGTTGTTGTTGTTGTTGTTGTTGTTGTTGTTGTTGTTGTGAATTTTTAACTTTTTGTTGTATATTTTTATAGAATGACGGAGAACAGTTTTGGTTTTCCTCGACAAATGTGGAAAGCGATTTTTCTGTTTTGTTGTTGTTGTTGTTGTTGTTGTTGTTGTTGTTGTTGTTGTTGTTGTTGTTGTTGTTGTTGTTGTTGTTGTTGTTGTTGTAGAAGCTTTGGTTAACTAGTTGATTGGGGTTTGATGAGCATAATCATGAGAATCTTAGTAGTCATCACCACAATCACTATTATTGTAATTCATCATCATAGAGTTTATGTTGGTGGTGCAATAGTTGTTGTTGTTGTTGTTGTTGTTGTTGTTGTTGTTGTTGTTGTTGTTATTGCTGTGATTGTTGTAGATATTGGTGCTGATTTTGATGTTGTTGTGATTATTGCTGTTGGTGGTGGTGGTGATGTTTAACATTGACATATTGTACGGAAAAATGTGCTTATAACATTCTTTACTGCTAATTTTAATGTGTCGTATAGTGTAGAGTGTAATAGCTAATTATCTCTATGATTTTTAAAAACTGACGTGGTGAGAAAGTAGAGCGTTTCTAAACACACACACACACACACACACACACACACACACACACACACACACACACACACACACACACACACACACACACACACACACACACACACACACACACACACACACACACACACACACACACACAGACGACCAAATATCCCTCTCCTTCCGCCGTCCACTCTTCCAAGACACCGCTCATCGCTTCTTGGGTCGCCTTCGATGCACGCAACTCAACCACTTGATTAAATTTGCCTTCGGTTTAGTCAGGGTTGCGGCTCCTCCTTCCCCTCCCCTCGCCGTGTCCTCTCCCTGCTCTAAACTACACCAGGCAAGGATGATGATGTAATTAATAGGAGGAGGAGGAGGGGAGAAGAAGGAACCGGAGGAGGGGACGGAATAGTGGAAGTAGTCGGCTTGGTGAAGAAGAAAGAGTAGTTGGACAAGAGAGAAAACAACTTTAGGAGAAGCTGTAGAAAAAAAAGATAAATTTGATTAGCAGGGGTAGGAAAAAGTAGAAAGAGAGAAATGGTAGCATACCTTTGTAAATCACTGACAATTCATGAACTATATTGGCCTTTGTAGGGAGAATATCTTTTTACAAGAACCACAGTGCCTTATAGTGATTGTGGTATACGGTAATCAGTGTAGAGGCGAGAGTGCGGCTGACACAATGGTAACCTCTGCTGGCGGGAGGACGGCTGAAACAAGGGTAAGGGAGACGAGGGGAAAGGACGTCTGCTGGTGGCTTTGTGGTGACCATAGACACGCGAAGGGGTTTAGAGGGAAGGTCGCGGTGAGAGCTCAACTGTCTAAGCCCTCATTTCGACGCTTATCCTTTCCCCGTCTGGCATACGAGTTTAAGCCTTCCTGCAGAGGTGAGGAATTTAGAATAGTGAGTTAAGTGTTGTCTGTTCCCAGAGTATTGTCATTTCGTGGTGTACAACGTTTTAGTTTTCTTCAATAATGGTGATGTGTGTATTTTTCAAGGAATTGTTTGAGTTCTGAGAAAATCTATTGTAAATTGGTTGCCTTTTTATTCTGGTGAGAGGAAAGACCCAGATGGATGTAATTTCTTTTGTGATCAGGTCCTCGAGATGATCCGATTTTGTCCCGAGTGTTGAGTTTTTCTTTTCTCTTGTTAGAGGAAGAATTTGCTCTCTTTGTCACTGACCACTTGATCTCTGGAGAAGCTTCTGTTATTTGTTCTGATTTTGTTGGACAAAGTTTATTACTTATCTGTTTTATATTTTATTTATGAATCCGCAGCAAAATAATAAAATTTATTTACAGCATTTCGATGCACTCGCTGGTGTAATCTTTTAGAAACAAGAGTTTATTGAAACAGCTGCTCGGTAATCTGATCTTGTATTTGCGTCTGTTTCGAATTTATATTGAACGTTTCTGTTCATATCCAGAGCTGATTTTAACGTTTATCAAAAATTCCACAGCAGTCCAAACATTTGTTGGGCGCAAGTACACTTGGCGCGGCAGACGTGAAGCTAAAATCAGGATGAAAGTGTGTGCAGATACCTGCAGCTTGTATGTTTAATTATTTTCATGAAGCGTTTTATTCCCTCCGTTATGCATTTACTAATTACTTTGCCTACACTTCAAAATCAAATGCAGACTTTGTATATTAACAGCCTTACAAGAGACCATGCCTGCAATATTCCTAATATTATTTTTTAAGTTTGTTCCCAGTGTTTTTTTTAATGTCATAATTTCCAGATAAAAACTGCAACTTTCATTGCAAATTTTGCTCACATCTTTTGAATTCCTGACATATACTAAACATTTTTGTGGTCATACATTTCTCCTTCAGGCATTGTAATATTTCAAAATGTATTGTTTTCCTTTCCTCACACATTACTTTTCATCACATATTGCTATTTCCAAGAAAACAAACATAATTAAATTTCGTTTGCAACTTTTGGAGGAGATGCAATTTGAATAGATAATGATTTTTTATACGAGATACAAATGCGAATATTTTGATCGATATGAAACGATAAATGATAACCCATTCTAAAGAAAGTTACACATTACCTAAGGTGTTCCTTATAAATAGGAAAAAAATATGAATGCAACTATTATGATCAAAAGAAAAGAAAAGAAAAAAAAAAGCAACTACTTATTGACGTCATGCTTTGCTTTGGCAATTTTTCTTCCGGTGTTGGTGATTAATTGAGGCTCGTCGCTATTTTGACCTAATCACCATTAATCAAATTACCGCTAAAGTTTGTGTCGCTCTCAAATTAAGCCATTTCTTTGAGGCAAGGCTGTCCGCTCCGTCATTACGCAAGTCAGTGGAAAGTTCCCCTCGTGAAACTGGACTTGACGTTTCTCCGTTACTCACACAGGAACGAAGGGAAGAAGAAAGGGGAAGGTACAAATAGCGATAAAAAACATACAATAAGTTAGAAAAAGGTGGGAATACAGAAACAACAGGGAGCTTGATCACTACCTTACGTTGCAGTATAGTAGTTGTCACTGTTCCCTCTAATATGAAGCTACCACGGCTGCTGTAACACGTTGGGAAGGAGAAATTTATAGCTTAGTTTGATCCTTTGATATCAGCACACAATGAGTCTTTCTGATCACTTTGCTGTTACCGCCACGCATTCCTGTTCTTTGTCATCGTGTTTGTGTTATTTAAATGAATCTACCACGGCTGCTGTAATACGTTGGGAAGAAGAAATTTATAGCTTAGTTTGTTTTTTTCATTTAACATACAAGATCACATGGAGTCTTTCAGATCACTTTGCTGTTACCGCCACGCATTCCTGTTATTTTTCAATGTGTTTGTGTTAGCTAAATGAAGTTACCACGGCTGCTGTAACGCGTTGGGAAGAAGAAATTTATAGCTTAGTTTGATTTTTTTTATCTAACGTATAAGATCACATGGAGTCCTTCAGATCTCTTTGCTGTTACCGCCACACTTTCCTGTTCTTTGCCATCGTGTTTGTGTTAGCTAAATGAAACTACCACAGCTGCTGTAACGCTTTGGGAGGAAACAATTAGTTAGATTTTTTTTTATTTAACGTACAATATCTCCTAGAGTCCTTCAGATCACTTTGCTGTTGTCGCCACTCTTCATTGTTCTCTGTCATCGGGTTTGCTTTTATATTCTGTGAGTTTCTCGTGATTGGTGTCTCTAATTCCTTTAAAATCCTTTCGATCTTCCTGAGTTTCTCGTGATTGGTGTCTCTAATTCCTTTAAAATCCTTTCGATCTTCCTGTGATGCCTGGAGTTTTTATTCAGTAGGGAGTAAAAATCAAGAACACTTTTCTCACGGTGTCTGATTCTGATTGACGAGATTAATGGTGTAGCACGTCTCGGCAACACCTCAGCGATTGATATCCTTACAACGGTGAAGATCATTGTACCGGATATTCAATATGGTGCCTCATTAGTGATGTAGGGTAGATCTACTTTATGGTGCTCTATTCTCGCTGATTTTAGCTGTGAACTGAAATATTTTGTAGGTGTGTGTGCATGAAGCCTGAACAGTGTCTCTTATTCAATGGTGTCAGTTGTAGTAATGTAAATATTAGAAAAAAGTAATTCACGCTGCAGTTTCAAGCATAAAATAAGTGACATATTTTTCGTGAGAGACACAAAGATGACAAAACCAAAGAAATGTGTGACCCAAACATTTGTTACATGCTAAAAGAAAAGGCCTGCATTTAAAACAGATAGCTTTTTCCACAGCTTTCGTTATGGGATGAAGAAAATATAGAATTACTAATAAAAAGAAGAAAAGAAAAAGAGGGACATCATTATTCTGACATATATTCGCATTAGGATATCGAAAAATTCAGTACCTTTTTTCACCATCGAGAATCTACCAATGAAGGGAGTCGCTGTTGCAGTCGCTCCCAAACTCAACCAATCGGAGACTTCCCAGGGGGTGGAGTCCATACTGCGCAGCCAATGATTGACGAGTCCCTGGAGAGAGTAAGGGGAGGAGGAGGTTCTTAGCCGTCAAGTTAGTCTGAACGAACTTTGAGTACAGAGAAAATGAGAAAGAATTTTAGTTTTTCTTTCTCAGGTATTTGCTTCCTTGTTTGTAAATGTTGAATGTCACAATTTGTGTACATATTTTTTTTTCCAAAGGTTTGGTTTATCTTTCTTTGCTTGGATTCTTTACTTTGCCTCTTCCCTTCCTTTTCCTTTCCTTTGCATCACCTTGCGATCCTTCTCTCCCTTCTTATCGTCCAGTAAAAAAGAAGAGAACTCATTATCAGCCAGTATCGAAAAAATAAAAAATTGTCAACATATGTTTTTTACAATGGTTTAGTTTACCTTTCTATGTTTGGATTCTTAAATTTACTCGACCCTTCCTTTTCTTTTCCTCCTTCTCTCCCTCCTTCTCGCCCAGTAAAAAAGGAGAGAACTCATTAACAGCCGGTATCGAAAAAAAAAATTGTCAACATATTTCTTTCCCAATGGTTCAGTTAACCTTTCTACGTTTAGATTCTTTACTTTGCCTCTCCTTTCCTTTTCCTTTCCTTTACTCCATCTCGCGATCCTTCTCTCCCTCCTTCTCGCCCAGTAAGAAAGGGAGAAGTCATTAACAGCCGGTATCGAAAAACAAACTCCCGGAAAACAGACTCGTTAGAGCTTTTAATCCCACTGAATTTTGGACTCAAGAACCCCAAAATCTTAATGTTGATGCATCGCTCATTGGTTCACAAAGCCGTGGATCAGTGCCACGGCTTGGTCCTTGTTCGTGAGTTTACTTTAATGTTAGTGTTATGTACGTTATTGCTGTTTATTGATGAGTATTTTTATCGAGGTAGTGTCATGTGGTGCTGGGCGAGGTACTGTGCAGAAAAGTCTAACCTGTTATCATAGAAGCATGGTCAATATGGAAAACTGGTGAGGTAATATGAGGGAATGGGAAAGTGTTATATCTTCATGGAAAAGGGATTTTGATACCTAAACAGAGTTGCGTTTCCATCACTCGCGCTAATACCAGGTTAAAATGTTTTTTTTCATTACGAGGGTATACGTATCAAATAACCGATATATATATATGAACATTTGAAGTGTAATATTACTTTTTTTTTTTATGTTTCCGAAATATTAATATAATTTTGCGATAAATTTTTCTGTTCATTTATTCCTTTCCCTTCGTACTACATGTATCCAACATTTAATGTATATGTGTATACTGATGTGTAATATTACTGTATTTTTATTTCATCTCTTTCTACTAACAATTTCTACGACTATTTCTCATGTACCTTTTTCCGTTTTCCTCTCTATCACTAAGAAATATACACACACAAACGAAAAAAAAAAAAAAAAAAAAATGGGAGGCATTGAGGAAACACGTACGTACCTCTGGCAGCTCCGTACAGCGCTATAAAATGTGATATTCCTTGCTTACATGTATGGAATGCGGCAGATATTTTCCTTTCCTCGTAGCCTTGTGTCGCGCTGAAATCTTACGGAGACTGAAAAACCCCTAAATCCGCATACATTTCCATATACACCACACAATGTCACCAGTAGCGCCCGCCTTAGTCGCTCCCCTTTCCCCAGCCTCTTTGGAATTCTTTTGTGAAATTCGCTTTTTATGGTTACATTTTTATTTGTGTTCGTATTTTTCTTTTTCATTTCTACCCTCGAGGCTTTGAAGGGTAGGGTAAAGTTAGGCGGCTCTGATGATTAGGTTAAGATGGGTTTGTTTGAACAGAGGTTTGGTAAGTTAGGTTAGGCTCCCCATCGTCTGTCACCAAGTTCATTGTCAAACAGAAAACGTAACTTTGGCGTGGAAAATTCTGCCCCTTTCTCATCCTTTCTTGTTGTGTGTGTGTGTGTGTGTGTGTGTGTGGCTGGTTTGCAGGCTGGCAGGTTGTCTGTTTTTTACTCGTTTGGTTCTTTGTCCTACCCTAAATGTCTCTCTCTCTCTCTCTCTCTCTCTCTCTCTCTCTCTCTCTCTCTCTCTCTCTCTCTCTCTCTCTCTCTCTCTCTCTCTCTCTCTCTCTCTCTCTCTCTCTCTCTCTCTCTCTCTCTCTCTCTCTTCATATAAAGTGTCCAATTTCATTCAGGATACTCTAATACAACCGACGACTTTCCTGCAGAATATCGTGTCCTGCCGATGGATATTCCTCATGAAGGTCACGTGATGAAGGTCACATGGGCCGAGCCTCGAATATCGTCCCTCCTGATTTTAACTAATGACTCATTAAAGGCGGAGATTAGTTTCTTGCGGCGACCGACCGACCAGCGGGTATTGCTTATAATATTCCCAGTTTCATTCTTAATCGATGGTCTGTCAGGGCTGAGTGATATTTTCTGGTATTTGTTACAATGTTCGGGTGTTCCTGTATCGATCATTCACTGTTTATATTGGTCTTTGGATTCCTGATGTCTTTTTAAATTCGTCCACGCCTTTTGACGATGTTTTTTCTTTTCTTTTCCTTTTAGAGAAACACAAAGGGACATAGAGGAAGCATAAGTAAGGGTGAATATGTAGGCCCTTTCGAGGCCGCTTGTGATTAGCTACACTATTTACGTAAATCAAATAGAAACTTGTATTTATCCGTCTTTCTATCTTTAGTATATTGAAAATCAGACATAGCTTTTAAGATTTTGTTTTTCGTCGGAAGTAACCATTCTTTACCTTTCCAGAAATGCTATAGACTATTTCAATCTTAAAATTATCGAATCAGTGCTATTATTAATTCTTGACCGTTATTGGACAGGCGGAGTGGAGGTTGTTAAGAGAAAGATGCCATAATAGCCTGATCTAAGAGTGCTGCCTGGTTTGTATGAGGAACGTTAGTGTCCCTCACGATAATGACGTAGTTATCACGTTCTCGAGTGTCTTGTGTCACGAATGAGGAAAAAAATATATAACTCTGGTATGGAGGACAGAGATGTGGTGCTTAGCTTGAATTACTGATAATTGTGTAATTGGCTGTAATGATTTTTACGCATAATCGTTGCTTAGCGTGTGTTTTCATAGCATCGATAGCTTAGTTTGTGTTCCTCCTTACGAGGAGGCTTTGAGTGTTGTTGGAAGTATTTTACTCTTTATGCAATCTGGAGAAACAAGATTTCTTAATTTTTATAGGAAATTATTTCTTAAAAAAATGTATTCTCTAAAAGAAAAATAATCTTTCCATTTCAGAGAAAACCTTCATGTATAAGAAAAAATATCGTTTTCTTTAGTTGGGAAAAAAGAAAAAATGTTTTTAGTTCAAAGAAAAACGTAATCTTGTAACATAAAGGCCACATCTCGACAGAATATAAATGTATTTTATTAATATCAAAGGAATCAACGGTTCTTATCTGTCTACTTTGAAGATTACATAGCGAAAAGCACAGCTATGTAAGGCGGCATAATAGAAAAAGAAGTATTGTAAAGACACAAAAGAATATGTAATGAAAAATTAAAGAACTATAAAGAAAACAAAAGAAAGAAAACGAGAAAGAAATGATAAAAAAGTGATGTACTGTAAAGAAGAAAAAGAAAAGAGAAGAAAATGCATCACAAACAA
>NC_059268.1:12076683-12081683 GCF_017591435.1 Portunus trituberculatus | reverse complement strand
TTCTTATTTCAGTTTAGTTTTATGTATTTTTGTTTTTCCCGCTCGTATCACAGTTGACTTAAATTTTTCTCTGTTTTCTTTCTGTATTAGTTTTATTCGCTTTCCTTTTGTTGCCTTTCGTCTTTAATTCTATTCTACTTTCATACATTTTTCTCATTTTTTTTCCCCGGTCATATCACAGTTGACTTAAATTTTTTTTTTCCGTTTTCCTTTCTGTATTATTTTTTTTCACTTTCCTATGTGAACTAACGTAGCTTTTCCTTTTTTTTACTTTCGTTTCTTTTTTTCTTTTGTCTTTTTTCTTTTATGGTATGAGATCAGTTTCAGTTTTTATTCTTTTCCTCTCTTCTTTCCGTCTTTTTATTTCATTTGAGTTCAACGTCCACATTTTTTTTCTTCTTTACGCTTTTTTCTATTCTAGTTGTGCTTCCTTTTTTTTTCTTTCTTCTCATATTTTCTCTCTTCTATTCTTTTCATATGGGTTCAGATCCTCTTTTTACATTTTTCTCGGTATTTCTTCTTTTTCCGCCTGAGTTCAACTTCATTTTTCGTCCTTCCTGGTTATTTCTACTTCTCTTTTTTTTCTTTCTCCGTTTTAATTTTTCCCTCTTTTCTACACGAGTTCCCCTTTTTTCTTGTCTCTTCTTTTACCCAACACATATCCATCTTTCTAATTTTCCATTTCATTTACTTTTATCTTTATGACGGGTTCAGTTTCAGGTTCACGGTGTGTTCTGGAAGATACCTTTATGCAACAGCGCTTCCTTGATCTTTCTCTTTCTTATTTTTTTCTTTCCTTTAATATATCCTATTCTTCCAAAGTTTGTATAGCATTTGTTTCGTGTGCTCTGTTTTTTCGTAGTTAAGCGCTGGAGTAACACAAGGCGTGGGTTGGAGAGAGTTGATCTGGGCTTAACTCAATCAACACGTTCATCCATCAAGCCTAGAGGACGATCGATGCCACTTAGCGCCACTGGTATTCACTTAGAGGCTGAAACCGCTCCCCGTGGCCGTGACATACACTAGACACACGCTAACCCCGCCACGGACCGATGCACCGCCTCCCCGCTTTACGTTTGCAATGGTTGTCGTGTTACTTACGCATCCTGGGACACGTACACCTTTGGAAATGCGTCGTAAAATAATAAAAGTGCTCTTGAAAATAGTGGAAATATAATGCGTTTAGCTAAAGACGAGGAAAAGTCGAAATTTTCTCTGACCTACTCGCACATTTCACAATTTCCACCCGTCTTCTTTCTTTCTTAACATTCACCTTGGCTAGTCTCATTCTCTTCCGCGGCAGCACTATCGAAGCTCCCAGTCAGTCTCGGGAAGTCTTCGGGAACGGTCGAGTGTTGTCCGTGCCGGTGCTGTGAGAGGAAAGCAAGGCCGACCGAGAAGGTGGGAGGGAGTGTTGATCGGAGTTCAGTACACGCCGGGCCGTGGAAGAGAACAGACGCTCTTCGTCCGTCTCTCCTTCTCTCACTCTGCCCTTGTTTGTCTCTCATTCGCTCTTGGTGGTGTATCGTGGTTCTCTGTTCGTCTGTATCACTTCATTAGTTTATCCTTTGTTTATTTTACACGTTTTTCTCCTATTCTTTTCTTTGCTTTTTTTCTTTCTTTTAATTTTAAGTGTTGGTCTTTTTATATTCCGCTTTCCATTCATCTGATATTTTAATTATTCAACCAAACTTTGTTCTTATTTTCCTCGTTTACTACTAATTTCAATATTCCGATGCTTTATTTTTTTCTAGGATATGATTTAGTAGTGCATATTCTCTAATTTCCTTTACTACTACTGCTACTACTACTACTACTACTACTACTACTACTACTACTACTACTACTACTACTACTACTACTACTACTACTACTACTTCTACTTCTACTTCTATTTCTATTTCTACTTCTACTTCTACTTCTACTACTACTACTACTACTTCTACTACTCCTCCTACTATCTGTACCACGTCCATCGCCGATCTAGTGGGTGTCGTCGTGGTTTTGGTGAGGATGAGGTGACCCTTCCCATCCCGCCTGTCCTGCGAGATGGCTGAGTGAGTACCGTGTTTAAGGCGCGGGGGAGGGACGGAAGGGAAGTTTGCATGCGGAACTCAGGCAGAATTTGTAGCTCATAAGTACGTATTCAGAAATGCTTTGCTCTCTCACCACTACTGTTTACGAAGGCCACAGAGGCAATTAGCTGTTTAGTCCTTGTCCTGTTGATGATGCAGGTATTTTGTTAATCCCCTTCAGTACTGGGATGCATTCTTACCTTGAGTTTTGTGTATGAGTAGATGATCTTATTTACATTAGGAAGGGTCTATGGAGGTAAGAAGATTAGTGGCCACAGTCTTCACTATTGTAATGCCCCACGTAAGTTTCTGAAGCTGTACAAAATCACCAATGAATATGAAGTCGTGTCCTGATACTGAAGGGGTTAATCTGTCGCTATAATGGTAAAACAAAACATACATAAAATTCCGTGCCACTTCAACTAGAGCCTTGTGAAAGTAGTGGAAGTTCATCGCAGAAGTGTTTCAGAATAAAGTTAATTTCTGTGGTGTTTCTTCTCACAGTGTTACATATCTTCGCCACCTGTGTTTCTCTTGCTCTTCGTCAGCAGTGAAGGGGTGGTGGTGAAGAATAATGGAGTGTTATAATATTCCTAGCAGTTTTTCGAGTATTTTGTGAGATTTTTTACTGTCATATATTCGTGTTTTACTTATGGAACCGTGTACTGAAGTGGTGTTAGAATGTTTTATTAATAACTGAGAGTGTTCCAGATATTTTTTGTTGGTATGTTTTATGTACAAGAATTTAGTTTTCAATGTATTTAAGAATGGAGTTTTTTTGGTCATGTTTTCATTATTAGTTGTGGATTTATGTTTTTCTCATCATTAAAAAAATATTCAACGAGGTTTTGTTTACTATATATATACGTCCTAGAGGATTGTTTGTATATATGTATTTTTTAATGTGTTTCATGTTGTATTAATTGATGAACCTTTTATTTACTTTATAAGGGAATATTTTCATTTCGTGTTCATTGTAGTTATGATTGTTCGTCGAAGGATATTCTAGCTATTCAAACTTCCAGAAACTGATTTAATTGCATTTTAAATTCAGTTTCCTTAGAAGTATTTTCTTGTGACCATGATGATGAGGGACAGAAAATTAAGGGTGTCTCAGTGTGTGCAGAGTGATAATTTGTAGAAGAAAATTGATTGTCAAGAATTCTCTCTCTCTCTCTCTCTCTCTCTCTCTCTCTCTCTCTCTCTCTCTCTCTCTCTCTCTCTCTCTCTCTCTCTCTCTCTCTCTCTCTCTCTCTCTCTCTCTCTCTCTCTCTCTCTCTCTCTCTCTCTCTCTCTCTCTCTCTCTCTCTCTCTCTCTCTCTCTCTCTCTCTCTCTCTTTTTAAAATCTGATGGGTATCTACTCACATGCTGTCCTTTTCACGCGAGGCAGCGATGCAGAAGTGAACTCCGTTCTTTCCTCTCTGATTGGATATATCCCTCGAGCAAACACATACAACAAATAACTACGCAGCTTGCTCTTCTGCTCTAATAAAAAAAAAAAAAAATGAAAAGGAAAAGGTTCTGTTCTGCTGAATGAAACATTTCACATATCTGTGACCTTTACCCTGTCAGAGAGAGAGAGAGAGAGAGAGAGAGAGAGAGAGAGAGAGAGAGAGAGAGAGAGAGAGAGAGAGAGAGAGAGAGAGAGAGAGAGCGCACAACGTTTAGACATGTATGAAAAAAAAACAGTTATTGAATACATTTTTCTTTTTAGTCTTTCTTCTCCTTTACCAAATGATAAACGAAAAGAGTTGTAGTTCTGGAAAACAAAACGTAGTGGCCAAAATTCTGTAATTTTATTGATGCCAGGAACAGCAGCGGACCTACCTCTCTCTCTCTCTTCCCTTCTTGTCAGCATCTCTCCATACGGGAAACAAATAAGAACACGGACTAACACTCAGGAAATATAACTCGACAGTCTTAATTTTCCAAAGTCCATCCATTATGCAAAACCATTTTCTTTCATGCTGCGTAATGGCAAAGCGTCTTCCTTTTTTATATTTTCCTTTCTTTTTGTGCGCGTAGGAAAGATAATTCAATTTCCTTAACGTATTTACGGACCTTTCGATGTTTTTGTGTTGCAGGATGAGTGAGCGAGGGAGGGAATGAGGGAAAGAGGGAAGGAGGAAGGAGGAACCTGCTGAAAAGGGGATGAGGGAGGGAGTAAGGGATCAGGGTGGACGGGAAGGTGGTGCGAGGGACGATTGATGAGTGGAAGGGATGACGGATGGAGTGGTGGGCAGGGAAGCGGCGTGAAAAGGAGGCAAGAGACTGGCAGGTAGAGAGGCGCGATAATGTGCCGGGATGGAAAATGGAAAGCGAGTGTTTTTTATATATTTTTTCTCCAACGTCCTCTGCCCTTTCTCTTTCTCTTTCTCTCTCTCTCTCTCTCTCTCTCTCTCTCTCTCTCTCTCTCTCTCTCTCTCTCTCTCTCTCTCTCTCTCTCTCAGTAACGAGAAATATGTGGTTAAAAGTTCCTGCCACAAAGATTTCTTCTCTAACTTTTTCTGTCATGACTAAATGGTCACCCAAATCAGACTTGCTGGTCTCTGTCTTCTTGCGGGTAAATCGTTTATAATTGCTAGTTAAAGATTAAATAATATTGATAGGATCAGTCTTCAGTAGTTTTTTTTTCATACCGTGAGGAATGTTTTTAAAATTTTGCAATGTAAGAAAATATAGGTGTTAAAAACGCTAAACAGTCTACGGTACCATCAGGCCGTTTTTCAATAACTTGTGGTGAAAGAACTGTCAGTGACTCGATGATCAACCCAAAATATATTAACGTTAAGAAAATTGGTAAACTATGTATATCTTAAGTTTTCTTCATCATACGATATTCAATAACTTTCCATACTTATTATTGTGTGTCGCTGTTAAAATCAAATGTGTATATTGTCAAGTTCTGTTTATTTTTCATATTT
>NC_059268.1:12066683-12074183 GCF_017591435.1 Portunus trituberculatus | reverse complement strand
AGAAAAGTTATCGAGGCGTTGGATAATATAACAGTGGTTGGTCTTAATGAGGCAATGTACCCAAGCTTTGTGTTGTAAGGTTATGTACCCAAGCACGTTTTCACAAGTGCTCACAAACTCTTTAGGATATCGGAAGCCAATAGACATGTCGAAAGGAATTATTATTGTAATATTCTTTTAAAAATGTGGACAAAAGACTCGCGCATCTACAAGAGTCTTTAGTGAGTGTTGTTGAGGAACAAATCGTGATGAATTACTTGACTGATTAGGGAAGGTGATCTCTTAATAGAAACCTCTAGTTAGATTATGATACATTAATTTTGATTTTAATAGTCTGTGCAAATAAATTTAAATTCCTTGGATACATAATGAAGGAAAATCTTTGTTAACATCCGCATATTTTAAAGACAATATCTGTACGTAAATCTATTAGGAAAATAATGCATATTAATGTATTGACTAGCAAATATAAATGAATTTCTTGACTAACAAATACAGCAAGAATTATTTACTAACTGTTATAGATAATGCAAGTGGATTTATTTTGACTAACGAATACATCCTTAGACAAAATAATACAGAGATTGATTAGGAGTGAGTAAGTAAGCTTTCCCCATAGCCTAACTCAAAGACACTGCATCACAAACTAGTAGATCTTTGCATGACATTTCTTAACGCGACGCAGGAAGCGAGTAGACGGCTGTGTTGGAAACATTCAGGCACGTCAAGAAAGTTTTCGTTTGCGTATCACACCAGAGATTAGTTTGGAAACTGTTGGATACCTGATAACTTTCAAAACCAAAAGTAAAATGGACGGAAAAGCTTCAGAGTTTTCCTATAGTGATAGAGAAACGAAAATTGTGAAGTTATTCTCTGACATTACACTGAGAAACCCAAGCATGTAGAGGAGAAAAACCCTTATCTCTTCTTTCAAAGCAAGGGAAGGAGCTTCACTTGTATTATTTGTGTATGAATTACCTAACGTATATTACAAAAGAGAATTATCTCCACAGTTCACTGACGACATAATATGAATGCTGGGCCGTGCGTGGAGTTCTGAGAAAACACTGCTGAAATATTCAAATGGATACACACGCCAGAAATAGAACTCAGTGCAAACATGAGTCGTATTGTTCAAACTGGAGGAAGAAAAAGATATAAAGAATGAAATATAAGATGAACTGCTCAGTTTGGCACCAGATACAAGTCTAGCACGTCCGCATTTCCTGAAACTCACTTAAACGCTGAAATAGGACCGTATTCAGAAACACTGCTCTCGCTACGACTGTATGTAAAGACGATAAAGATGAATTAGCAGGATTTTCAAGAGTGTTTCTACAGTTAATAGTGTAGAAATCTTGTCAGTCTGCCCGTAAAACATCTTCAAATAAAAATAAATCTTGGAAATTCAAGTAAACCCTCTTCAAATAGTGTAGGTGCAGCACATAAGTGTTTAAGAATACGAGCCTAAGAGCGATAAATTCATAGAGAGTTAATATAGAAGTAACTTTTTCTCAACAGATACAATGACATTACAAGTCAGTCATAATTCATTAAAAAAACTCATTTGAATTATAAGATTTGTTCTCTGTCCCAACAAATACTACATCAATGAGCTAAAAATGTGTAAAAAGCCGCCAGGTCACCGAAAAATGTAAAAAACCCGCTTATATTCCGTTTCAGTGACAAGGCAAGGAAAGTGGACACGTTATTGGTTCATAATTGTGCTGTAGAAGTCAGGGAAGTGTGTGGGAATGTTCGTACAGAACATGCAAGTCGATGATCAAGTACTGCTAGAAATAAGGAGGGAGGTGAAGCGAATTGTTGGGTACTAAAGGAAAGAACGCTTTTTATTTTTGTATTATTGTTTTTTTCTTAACCTGAGAAATTTTTGCATGCTGGGAAATGTATTGAGAATTTAGGAAGTGTATTGTTAACACACACACACACACACACACACACACACACACACACACACACACACACACACACACACACACACACACACACACACACACACACACACACACACACACACACACACACACACACACACACACTTGACGCGTGTAGGTAATTGCACTGTGACAGTCACGCGAGTCTACATGTACTAAGATACGTAAGAAAAAATAGACTAGTAGAAATGCAAAAGGAAAGGAACTGAAATGAGTCACGATGATAAATTTTAATGTGCTGCCTCTCCCATTAATACATACCACACTACATATTTATCTCTAATTGTGAAAATATTTTCATTATTCACGAATACAAGAAATACACGAGTGAGTTTGGAAAGACAAAACTATGTAGAATTCCCTTATGATTTAGTGGAGAGGCTCGTGTTTGTGTGGCGATATGACAACCGGGGACAGAGCGGGGCTGGAGTGTGGCTCGAGTTGCCGCATCACATCCACATTTCGTACTTGCCCAGCTGTGAGTCTGAGCTAATTCCATTGTCGTAGCGCTTCGAGTCTGAAAATGTGCGAATCTTCGGCTGCATGTTCCGAATTAACTTTTTAAACCGTCATTAGATTAGCTCTTCCGTTTTCCTCGTGTTTACATTAGCTTGTCCGTGGTGTTGTTGAAGTGGACTGCCCCAGCTTGTCTTGTGAATGTAGTGCGGGAAATCCAAATATTCCGTGGCCTTTCCATACTGAGTCTCCAACTGTTTAGTATTATTCGTCAAAGGAACGCTTTCGGTCTGATGTGTTAATAAGACTGCGTTGTCCCTGTCTTGTAAATGTGTTACTGAAAGAACATTCAACAATTTTCCAGTTATGAAGCATAGCTGATTGTAATAAGAGGTTCTTTGTTTTTGGGAGTAGGAAAAAAAATAATAAAGAATTTCGCATCCTTCATGAGTAATTTGTGTGACATTCATGATTTATCAAGAAAAAACTCACTTCTTTGAAATATGAAGCACATTTATTCTCACGTTTTGCATTCAGACAATCCGGAAGCAGCTGGCAGAGAGAGACTTTCAGCGTTCATTCGTCATTTCTGTAACTCCAGACTCGTAATAATTTGTGAGACAATGCAAAACGTAGTGCTTATCAATCAGGAGCGTGACAGGAAAGCATGGTTCAGTGAGTGAGATTTACGAACGCAATGGAAATGACACTGGTCGATATTACGTACATAGGTAAGCTTTATTTTCTTTTTATAGTGAACATTATTATCGTAGCAGAGAAAGGGGGAAGAAAAAATAAATTGAGAAAGACTGGAAAGATGGATAGGAGCTGGAGAAGGAAGAGGAGGAGGAAGAAGAGAAGGAGGAGGAGGAGGAGGAGGAGGAGGAGGAGGAGGAGGAGGAGGAGGAGGAGGAGGAGGAGGAGGAGGAGGAGGAGGACCACCACCACTACCACCACCACCTTCATTAAGAGAACAGTCAGGATGAAAAAGGAAAGTGCCAACCGAAATCTTGCTCACTGTTGATCAAGCAAGTGCTGGTCTCTCTCTCTCTCTCTCTCTCTCTCTCTCTCTCTCTCTCTCTCTCTCTCTCTCTCTCTCTCTCTCTCTCTCTCTCTCTCTCTCTCTCTCTCTCTCTCTCTCTCTCTCAACAGTAAATCTGGTGCTTGTGAACCTTGGGATATATGTGACTACAATCTCCAGAAAGTAATCTCCTCAGCTCCACAATAAAATACAGGCCGAGGAGGGACAATGCAACGCCAGATCCTCCTTAGCAGTAATCGTATCATTCACTGCCACGAAAGAATAATCACGCTATATGTTGTAATCTGAATTCTCTACCCTGGCTCTACGTATGTCTGGGTAGCACGTAACCTCAATAACTCTGCCTGGGGTTGCGTAGGTACGTCATGCAGGCAACGGAAGAAGTCTTGAAAGAGAAGAAATGTTTGTAGATCATACCAAGAAATATAAGTAGGAAAAAAGAAGAGGATTGAACAAAGGGAACAAAGAGTATTGTATGAAACTCGAGAAAATGAGAATCCCATTTATTTTTTGCCGTCAGATGTCATCTAACGTAAAATAATAGACTGCGCGCATGCTACGTAGGTCAGACAGTGAAATTAAACACCTGCGAAACGTAACTGGGGGGAGAAAGTACCTGTAATATTCATTCTCAACAAGCAGTGTGATTAATTAAATACATATATTACATTCCACAGAGTCGATTTGCTCCAAAGTAATAGTTCCAGGACGTATGAAAATGGAAAAAATACCTGTAATATTTTTGTGTTAACTGGTAGGAGTCACTTTCATTAAACTTGACCTTCAAATACACACTACATTCGACCAAAACAGTTTGATTGAAAATGGTAAATAGTTTTCAGATCATAATACGGAACCCAGTAGACTATTCACACCGGGCCACTCATCACGAGATTAAGTATAATATGGATTACGTGTGGGAATGACAGGTAGATTATCTTGCATACATTACCCAGCAGAGAGTGAATGAATGAATGAGTGAGTGACGTGCTGTGACTGTTACTGACGGGTGTACCACATAAACGAGTTACTATATCCTGGAACACTGAGGCTTAGAGAACATAGCAAGAGTCCCAATGTGGTATTCTTGATGTTTTGTTGCTTTCGAGATCTTCAAAGGCCACAAGAACGATTGATTGTGTCGTTATTGATAATTTCCCTCCTTTGATGGTATATCTTGGACAAACTATCCTTAAAATTATAAAACCACATATGAAAACCTTCAGTGACTTCCTTAGATCCTGTGAAAAGAACAAATAAAAAATCACGAAAGAGTTGAGGAATAAGAACTATAGAATCAACGAGCGAGCGTCATAAGGCTATCAAGAGGCCTTCATATATAGAAGAGGCCTTTCCGAAGAGGTTTAGGGAATATTGCATCGGAAGATAAACGTTCCTTTATGATACAAAGAGACGTATAAAGAAGGGTGATTGCCAGCGTAAAAGGAGACGATCGTGAAATCAATGAAAAGAGTTTTAAAAGAGATTGCTTGGGAAAAGAATACGCCGAATGGTATTAAAAAGAGATATGAGAGATGTAGAGAATGTAAAAGATATAAAAGAGATATAAAAGAGACATAAAAGAGAGGGACTATCCTGTGTTATCGTGTGTGTGTGTGTGTGTGTGTGTGTGTGTGTGTGTGTGTGTGTGTGTGTGTGTGTGTCTGTGTGGTACGGAGTTGCGCTGACCATGTTTTCTTCAAATTATCCTGTCTTTTCTTGGTTTTCTTCATCTTTTCTCACATTTTCTTTCTCAGTGGTTTGTAAATATTGACTAGTTCACTTTTATTTCTGCTATTTAAGTGTGTTGAAATGGATTGAATTAGATGTACCTCTCTCTCTCTCTCTCTCTCTCTCTCTCTCTCTCTCTCTCTCTCTCTCTCTCTCTCTCTCTCTCTCTCTCTCTCTCTCTCTCTCTCTCTCTCTATCTCTATCTATCTCAAATCTATCTCAAATGACAAAATCTAAATCACAGAATACTGATGATAACAATGATGATGACGATGATGACTATGGCGGCTGAGGACGGAAAGGGGAGGAATGGACGTCCTCCCATTGTAATAGTGCCTGTGGTGAATGGGAGGGGCGGACCACGTTAATTTGTAAGCCCTGACTGGCCTTCTATTTCACCTCACTCACTCTCTCACTCTCTCTTCCTCTCTCGCTCTCTCTATGTTTCTCTCCCCCTGCAACTGTGGCAGCTTCACTCCATCATGCTGCTAATTGCTTCTCTGCTTCTCACTCCTTTGCCCTTATTCTCTCTCTCTCTCTTTTCCTTCTCTACTCCTCTTTCTCTCTATGTCTTTCTAGTCTCCTCTTCTTACGGTGATTCCTTCATCTTTGCTCTTTCCAGTCATTATCTGCTGGGTTTTTGTTTCTCTCTCTTTCTTTCGTCTTGTTTGTTTTTATATGTGGGTCGTTGAGAGAGTGGAGTGTTTGAGCTTCTCTGTCTCTGTGTCTGTCTGTGTCGTTGTGTCTGTTAGTCTCTGTCTCTGTTTCTGTTTCTGTCTCTGTATGTGTCTCTGTACTGTCTCTCTTTCTGTCTCTCTTTCTGTCTCTCACACACACTCTCTCTCTCTCTCTCTCTCTCTCTCTCTCTCTCTCTCTCTCTCTCTCTCTCTCTCTCTCTCTCTCTCTCTCTCTCTCTCTCTCTCTCTCTCTCTCTCTCTCTCTCTCTCTCTCTCTCTCTCTCTCTCTCTCTCTCTCTCTCTCTCTCTTTCTCTCATATTTACATGATTGAATTATTATCGTCCCCTCACAATCTCTCTCTCTCTCTCTCTCTCTCTCTCTCTCTCTCTCTCTCTCTCTCTCTCTCTCTCTCTCTCTCTCTCTCTCTCTCTCTCTCTCTCTCTCTCTCTCTCTCTCTCTCTCTCTCACTCCTGATTTGACGCCATGCATAATTAATGTTTAAATCCTCGACGAACTTGGACACTAATTAAAACAAGGGCCAAACTCCAGAAACACCGAGATGAGGTAATTATAGATGCGTCTCCCCATTACCTACACTTCCCAACCCCTGACCCTTGTTCCTTTCCCTTGTGACCTCCGCAGTAAGTGAGGGACGGAGAGCGGGTGATAAGATGCTATTAGAGAAGTTTGCTGAGGTGTGATTTGTTGTATCTGGGATTTTTTGTCTGTTTTTGAAGTTCTTTTGGTATTTATGGGATAGAAAAAAATTTGGGAATAAAAGAAGAGTAAATTGTGAAGTTTGTTTTATATCTTATTTTTTATTGAGGTTTTTGTGGTATTTGTGGTCTGGTAGGAGAGGATTTAGTTGCAACGTTTAAAGGAGAGATTGGGTTGGACGTAAATTTGGTTGTACAAGAAGATTAAGTTAGGTAGTTTGTTTTATAATATCTTCTTTTTTTTTTTTTAGGTTCTTGTAGTTTTTGTGGTCTGATAGGAGAGGGTTTAGTGGAAAGGGTTTAAAAGAGAGATTGGGTTAGAAGTAAATTTGAGTATAAAAGAAGAATAGGTTATGAAGTTTGTTCTATAATATCTACTTCTTTTTTTGAAGTTTTTGTGGTTTTTGTGATCTAGTTGGAGAAAGTTTTAGTAGCAATGGTTAAGGGAGATCTTGGGAGAGAAGGAAATTTGGGAATAAAAGAAGAATAGGTTATGAAGTTTGCTCTATAATATCTGCTTCTCTTTATTTTCTGTTAGGTACATGTGCTAATTGTAATCAGATATGAGAGGGTTTATTAGGAAGACGTGAAGGAGAGATTGGAATAGAAAGATAAAGGGAGTATAAGAAGAATAGATGATGAAGATTGCTCTCTAATATCTGCTTCTTTGCTGTCTATTTTTGGGGTGCATGTTCTAATTAGGGTCAGGTTGGAAATGTTTTAGTAGGTAGGGGTGAAGATAGGAGGGAAGGAAAAGCCAGGTTTCTAGAGGAGGAGCAGAAGAGAAGTGGAATTCATGGGTTGATTAAAACTGATATTTTTTTTTTAACCCTTCAGCTATGGGACGCATTTTTACCATGAGTTTTCGGTATGATTTGATGATTTTATTGACATTAGGAAGGATCTTAGGAGGTCGAAAGAT
>NC_059268.1:12054183-12064183 GCF_017591435.1 Portunus trituberculatus | reverse complement strand
GTGTGTACGTGTATCGTGTGAGTATTTGTTTGGGGTTCGTTGAGATATTGGTGCTAAACTTCTCATAAAGATTATTTTCAAAGCCCTCTAATGGTACTAGTCAGTTTTAATTTCTTTTCATATGTTTTTGTTTAATTCCTGTTCCCTTTACTTCCAGAATCATGAAAATTTAATGGTTGAGGCTGCAAGCATTTTATAATTTCGTACCCACATCATGAAAGCCCTTGACCATAACTCAAGCTTTCCCACAGCCTTGAAGTGACGTCACATCTATATATAGACGAGGGTTTGGGAATATATGCAGTAGAGAGACTGAAAGTGGTTTATGGGTCTGTACCTGAATCATGGTGGCACTAACTTAAGCTTTCCTCCCACCCTGAACTGACTTGTATATAGTAGGAAGAGAAAAAGGAAGCTACGTGAAAATCAATATATATTACATGTATTAATAGCTTTTCTTGCCTCTCATATAGTAAAATAAATGAAGTTTTCAGTCAAAGATGGAAGGAGAAATGGGCAGCAGTCATATCTTTATAGTGAGAGGAATAGGAGTGTAATCATGTCTGTATTATAAGAGGCCAAAAGAAAGAAGTTATATCATCTAGCGGAAATAAAGGAGAGCAGTTGTTTCTGTAAAGGGTAGAGCGAGAGAAGTGATGTAAGCAGAGTGAATATTAAAAAGCTTCTTTTGATATTGTCGTTGATCTCCGCCAGTAGACGCAGTGACTTCCCTCGTCACTCCTTCGGTGGCAGTGACACTACTTGTTATACATTCTGAAGGATTTAATAATCAGAAACCGCTTTTTCAACATAATCAAATGAAATGTGTATATTATATTTCATTATACTACATATGATGATATTCTATGAATATACAGCTTTCAGTTCAGTTACTTTTATATTATGGTTCCTTAAGACATTGTGTGACTAACTTCAATAGATAGTTGATTGTATAGCGGCATTTCCCTTAAATAAAATAAGAGCGTATGTGTGAAACTTTATTCTTGTGGCGTGACGAGCTTCCTGTGCGGGGCGGTGAGCCAAGAGCTGCCAGGCGTCACGGTGCAGTCACCTCGGCAAGTGTGCTGGCCGCGTCAGAAACCTGAGACTTGGCAGCGCACGTCCAGGCGCCGAGGAAATGAACTACTCGTTTCCCTCAGCTGGAGAAGATCCTGGATCGCTTCAAGTGCCTCTGCTTCCTCTCGGAGCTGGATATCCGCCAGATGTATGGAACGTGTTTTAGTCCTGGCAGAGAATGCAGGGCAGGCCGCGGCAGAGCGGCAGGCGGCAAGGCTTCCCCTATCGGGCAGCAGCACGGTATTTCTAACAAACGGAGATGGAGACCCATGGACTAGATACACCTTTTATACCTTTACTTGGCCTTGTGCGGGGCCCTCGACCATTGAAATCAACCCTAACGTCTCAATAAAAGGAAATATACGTGAGTGGGCGAGACGCTGTGACGCAAGGATTACTACGTCACTGTTTGCATCAGACCGAGGGTACAGTGGTATGCTTCGGTGATGAAAGAATAGAAAAAATCCTACGCGTGTGTTTTATCTGTATCTTTTCAATGTGTTTCACGTTTCCGGGGGCGTTTGAACGCCTAGTGGAGGATATTCGTGCTTATCTAAAGTCCTATAATCTCTAGTGCCTGCACAAGCCAGGCGGCAAAGAACAGTGGATTGCAGACAGGAATTTTGGTATTTTTTAAAGCATAACCCTAACGGGAGAATCCCCGGGCAGTGAGTCCTTCACATAAACATTGCACTCTGCGTGAGCCGTAACGGAGGGCAACGCGGCGGACAGAACTGATCCATGCAAACTGCTAGAAGCCCGAACAGGATCCCGTTCTCTGAAGTAGTTAAAGAGGACGAATTTTTCATATTCAGAAGTCTAAAATGTCAAAGTGCTCCAAACTTCAGTAGAGTGGTGCAGATTCAAACGCTGTCTTTGAGAAGGAGAAATGAAACACTGGAAAAAATGTTTTTTATGAGTAGAGGAAAGTTCTGATTCAAGAGAGAAAGAGAGAGAGAGAGAGAGAGAGAGAGAGAGAGAGAGAGAGAGAGAGAGAGAATGTCTTGAGATATTTGTGTGTGTGTGTGTGTGTGTGTGTGTGTGTGTGTGTGTTATCATTTCATCGAAGTGTCCATACCTCTCTTCAACCTCCCATCTTTCCTTCCGGCCTCCAATGCCTCCTCCTTTATACGTAACGACACACACACACACACACACACACACACACACACACACACACACACACACACACACACACACACACACACACACACACACACACACACACACGCATGCATAAAAATAAAAAAAAAGTCGTGAATATCTGAATACAAAACTCTAAATAAGACAGACAGGAAAAAAAGAAAACACTGATGATTATATAGATAGGTAGAAAAACTGATAAAGATGAGGCTTGACAGATGGAGATGTATTGTCCTAAGGGATGGAAAAGTTAGAGAAAGTTTGAGGTACCGTCATAAATTTAAACCTGGTGAAGCTCGCTCGCCGTTATTAACAAAGATGACGAGGGGAGGAGGAAGAGGAAGGAAGACAAGGAAGGGAAGAGGAAGAGGAAGAGGAGGAGGAGGAGGTGGAGGAGGAGGAGGGCTATAGATGCAAGGACAAAAAAAAAAAGGCAGAGAGATACGAGAAGTAGAAATAGAAAGAAAAAGATGAGGAAAAGAAAGAAGAGGAAGAGGGAGAAAGTAACAATGATTTAACTTTTAAAGAAGGAAACTTGATGATTTGTTCTTGTTATTCTTTTTTGTTCTTTTTGTTCCTTCCTTCTATGTTGTACTTATGAAAGAGAGACGAAGGAATGGAATAGGGCAAAGATGAAGGAAATGAGAGAGAGAGAGAGAGAGAGAGAGAGAGAGAGAGAGAGAGAGAGAGAGAGAGAGAGAGAGAGAGAGAGAGAGAGACCCACACCATCATCACCCAACGATCAATTACATATTCTCTTTTGTTCTTATCACTCATCCATTTATCATCCTCGCTATTGTTCCTCATTTATTCCCCCTAAAGTTTTGAAGGATTTATAACCCTACTGTCCTCTCCTCATCATGTCCTCCTCCTCTTTTCCTCCTCCTCCTCCTCCTCCTCCTCCTCTTTTCCTCCTCCTCCTCCTCCTCTTCTTTCTCCTCTTTCTCCTCGTCCTCCTTCTCTTTCTCCTCCTCCTCCTCCTCCTCCTCCTCCTCCTCCTCCTCCTCCTCCTCCTCCTCCTCCTCCTCCTCCTTGATCCTCCTTTCATTACATCCTATATATAGACACATTATTATTCAATAAAAGACTACGATGACAGGTTTATTGCAGCATCTGACGTCATGGGTAGAAAAATACAACTTAACTTTTGTCCTCTTCGTTAATCATTTGTCTTTATTTTCATCCTTTTCAGTCTTTTCCTTATTGTATGTGTAAGTTGGTGACGTATAAATGAACATTGTTAGTCTGTCTTCCTGTTCTAGTAGTAAACTCCTTAATTTTTCTGCCTAATTTGAGTTTTTTTTAATATTTTTTTGTGACATTTGTTGTTCATTTGGATTATATATATATATTTTTTCCCGGTGTAGTTTTGTAGATCTTGTTTTTTTTTTGTGTTTTTTCTCGTACATAAAACAAAAAGATGGATGAATGTTTCTGGAAATTGATTAAAGAAGTAAGGGCTGTTATTGCCACTTCCTCCTCTTCCTCCTCCTCCTGCCTCTTCTCTCCTCTCTTCCCCTCCCCTCAGTCCTCTTTTCCCGTCCTTCCTCCCCTTCCCTTCCCTCGCTCTCCCCTTCCATCCCCTTTGCCTAATAGGAAAGTGAATTGTGCACGAGAGGGAAGAGGTGGGTTACGTCCCTTAGGTATCGTGTCTGCCCTACTCTCTCTCTCTCTCTCTCTCTCTCTCTCTCTCTCTCTCTCTCTCTCTCTCTCTCTCTCTCTCTCTCTCTCTCTCTCTCTCTCTCTCTGCACATCAAGTTGAATATATGGACAAGCACTTGACTTTCGATATTTTAATTGATGTTGAAATGAAGAGAGAGAGAGAGAGAGAGAGAGAGAGAGAGAACTCTCTCTCTCTCTCTCTCTCTCTCTCTCTCTCTCTCTCTCTCTCTCTCTCTCTCTCTCTCAAAAATGAGGTTAATTAAAGATAAAGCACTTGACGGGTGTTCAATGAAGGAACCACAAAGGGGGAAGCTTCTCAAGGTTTTCATTAAGAACTTGCAATGACCTTGGAAGGGAGGATGAAAGCTGCTGTACGTGTGGTGGTGGTACTCCCGAGGGGCGGAGGGAAGAAGGGGGCGATACTGCTACTACCTGATCCCTCGTGGCAATGAAAGCGATGGGGGTTCTCTCGTGTAGCGTCAGGGAAGGGAAATGAGTGATACACCTTGCCAGAGTTGATTAATTTGTACATGACCTTACGTGTATAGGTGACTGAATGTGTATAGATAGTTATTGGCATTTTGTCTGCCACATGCAATAGTTTGTAGGATCAATAGCACTGTATGAGGTATTTAGTAGTATTTACAAGCATTGATAGCATAAAGAAAAGGTTTAAAAGCATAGATACTTAACTTCACAGCTATTATTCTCAAATGCAACACACTACTACACTAAAGTCACTATAGAAATCTGTACAAGCACCGAATACTGAGAAAATGTAAAGAAAGGATAGGTATTTAGATTTCTAGCCAGTGTAACGGTTAGAAGCGAATAGAAAGCAAGGTAAATGTCTCGGGAGTATTTTACTAAGAAAAATGTGCCAAATACCATTGAAGAGGTTAATATGCTCATAAATAACGCAGGGAAAGAAAAAGAAGAGCAATTATTTCAAGTATGAACGATTTTAAAGCAAGAAGCGAGCGTTTGGCGTGCGTATAATTAATTAATATAGTTTTCAGAGGAGGTGTAAGTGCTCTCTCTCTCTCTCTCTCTCTCTCTCTCTCTCTCTCTCTCTCTCTCTCTCTCTCTCTCTCTCTCTCTCTCTCTCTCTCTCTCTCTCTCGAGGAAACTGAATGAAAGCGACACTTCACTCGCAGAAGAGGCAGCCGGGGGAGGGAATGGCAGGCGTCGAGACACGAGGCATTTCACTGCAGACGACAAATATAGAAGAGAAAAAAAGGGAAGCAAAGAAAAGACGCTTATTAAAAATGTTGAATTGACAGACGGAGCGATGCGAGACAGGGAAGGGAAAGGAAAGGAAGGGTAAGGAACAGACGGAATCTTTGGTGTTGCTTTTAGCCAGAACTTTGAACTTTTGAGGCAAGGAATTGTTAAGTAAATAGTCTTGCTTTCGTTTGTATTGTTTTGTTTATTTATGTGTGTGTTTGTTTATTTGTTATTTGTTCTGCGTGGTAGTGAGTTTAATTAATGTTGTTTTTTGATATTGTTGTTGTTGTCATTGTTGTTCTTTTGATTTCTTTTTCGATATTGTCACCACACACCCACGCTTACACATACACACACACACACACACTCTCTCTCTCTCTCTCTCTCTCTCTCTCTCTCTCTCTCTCTCTCATGAATGTGTTCGTGTGTACATGTGCTCTCAGTATGATATCCTTTTACAAAAGATGCAACGATGAATTTACAATAAAATTAATTGGACTGTCTATCTCTGTCCGTCTGTTTGTCGACAAGGCAGTCAGTCAGTCCTTTTGTCTATCTGTCTCTCTGTCTATTTGTTTGTCTGCATGTCTTTCTGTTTGTACTCTCTCTCTCTCTCTCTCTCTCTCTCTCTCTCTCTCTCTCTCTCTCTCTCTCTCTCTCTCTCTCTCTCTCTCTCTCTCTCTCTCTCTCTCTCTCTCTCTATGAGGGAGGAAAATATTGTCACCGTATGAAATGAGAGAGAGAGAGAGAGAGAGAGAGAGAGAGAGAGAGAGAGAGAGAGAGTCCCTGCAGGCATCCTTAATAGTCACACCGGTAAGCAGCGCGTCACACATCCCCTCTCAACACTTTTCTCACGCACCTCGCCCAGCCCAGGGATCCTATTGACGCTCCCACGTGGCTCAGAAAAGGTGCTTACGACTTATCTCATTTGTTTTTACTACTACTACAATTGCTACTACTACTACTTCTACTACTACTACTACTACTACTACTACTACTACTACTACTACTACTACTACTACTACTACTACTACTACTACTACTGTTTTATGTAGGATCGGTACCAGCTAAGACCAACAAAAAATGGCTATAAAAAAGGCTTACTGAAGTGCCGGTTACCATATAGTCAAGAGTGTTAATCGAATTTAGAGGATTAGTGTCTTGAAAACTACTACTACTACTACTACTACTACTACTACGACTGCGACTACTTCTATTACTACTACCACTACTACTACTATTATCACTACTATTGGAGGCCAAGCGTTAAAGTGTCCTACTACTTTGGGAAAACAGTCACACAGGTCCTTTGAGATGGGTTAAGGATTCGAGTTAAGTAGTTGTTTCGAGGTTGGGGACTTGTACCAGGCAGGATCCGCGGGAGAGCTTCCTTGGATGTTGCTGAGACTTGAATAGTTCGTTGAGTTTCACGGAGCAGATTGTTGTTGTTTCGTTTGCTACAGATGAGTCAGACCATTTAGTTGGAGTTTAGTTTAGTTGGTCTTATATTTTGCACCTCTGATATTACAGTCTTATAAACACCGGCAGTCTTACGCTCTATACAGACACAATGAAGGTTGATTTTCATTGTCTTGTTTCTTCTTGACGTAATACTAATGAGTCTTAATTTCGTCGTCCTCTGCTTCGTCTATTACTTGAGAATGGCGTCTGGTTTTGCTATACAGGAGTGGCAATTGCTAAGTATTATGAGAAATGAGTGCATGATATGTAATGGTGCTTTATTTCATTTAGTTATTTATAAAGATTTGATAGCTGGTAAGTCCTAGGAGTCTCATCAAGCAATTCATAGTTTGTATCGGTTTTCTGTAGAGTTAATTTGCCTGAAAAATCCATAATCTTTAGCCTAATTTCTCATCCACGTGTAGAGTTTCTTCTCCCTCTCTTCTCTATCGTCCTTCTTTTATTTGGCATCAGTCTATTGCTGGGTCACTTTAATCTCTAATAATGCGAGATCATCATTTTCTTTTTCTGAACTCTCCCTGACCTTGCATTCCACGTGGCCACAAGTAGGTGTCTAAATTTACAGGCAGCGGGCCAGGCATTGCGTGGATATCTGGCGTGTATTTTAGGAAAACTATGGAGGAAGAGGGAATTACTGATCTTCCTGTCCCATTGTCGCCCGGATACACGAGGCCATTAGAGCCGCAACGAGTCGTTAGGTCGCGCATTCCCTACTGAGGAAGAACAAGGACCCCGAATACCCGTGACATTAACGTAGTTGCTTTATCTTGAGGAGCCTTTAAAGCATGTGACCTGAAATAGTTTGGTTTGCTTATTCGCCACAGGCTCACAGTTTCCTCGGAGTCTTCCTGGTGGCTCCGCGGTACACTGCCTCTCTGCCTCAAGGTTGCAACATCGACTCTGGTTCATTGCATATTTGGAATAGATGAGTTAGTTTTCTTTCTGAAACCTAGCCAGCACCAAACCCATTATTGTTGTAACGCCTTACGTAACGACCAGTTCAGCTTGAGCAGGAGGGCCTTGAAATTTTCTTTTTCCCGCAAATAATCTAAGGTCTGTTAACTTCCTTCATCAATTCCAAAGGTTTTTATTTACTCACTCTCCAACATTCTTTCCTCGAAAACTCCAGGCAAATTAATTCTTATAATTATGGTACTTGTGCGATTCATCAAAACCTGCTTTAATTCATTACGAGGTAAATGATCAGTTTTGAGGAAAATTCAAGAAGCGAATGCTGGGGTTTTGGAAACTTTGGAAAGTTTAATGAATTGACCCTAATTGTATGGTATTAAGGTCTGCAGGGAAGAGTTCACGCCGCTGACGCACTGCTGGTCACTCTCCAATAATTTTTCATTAATTCGTCAAAGAAAAAATGTCCTGTGAGAAAAAAATGTGGACTCGTTTACTAATTAAGCTTTGGCTTCCAGAACCATTATGAACCCAGCAGAGAAAAAAGGTTTTGGAATCCTTTTTCTGCCTTTGTATTTGACAAAATAATTATGGAAGAAGCTCAGTGCGAATATAGCTATTTTTATAGGAATTTTTATTTTTGAAGAGTGAATGTGGCACTGGTCCCTTCTAGCATGGTGGTGACAGGCAGTGTTCTCTCAGTGCTCAATGCTGCAGGGGAGGACGCGTGAGTGCTGGAAATACCCAGTGTGTTAAAGAAAGGAAAAGAGGTTGAAGAAAAAGCCTGGAAAAGATGGCTCTAAAAATGCTATTTGAAGAGAAGTAATTTCTAAGTGAACTTTACTAGTTAAATTTGCCAACATTACTTTATCGCAATCTTTACCATAGTATACAATTATTTTCTATATTCCTAGTGTTCTATCGTTAAAATTTCCATGTGACAATTATTCATGCACCATTACTTCCTCTGACATTAATTTCTCGCTCATTTATCGTAACATTTCTCTTGCCACATATTATCCCTGTATCTTCACCTCCCCTAACAATCATTCCACAGACACACAACGAAGCATTCCCCGCAACAATTCATATTTTTCTGATGACACCTTTTACCGACCACGGAAACTCCCACCTACCGAGGCTCCTTAATCCCCTGGAAGACCGTATAGATCCCGGGAGTGGTGGGTATTGGGGAACCTCTAATTCCTCTTGGCCACTCGGAGAAACCCAACCAGGATCCGAGGCTTTGTAAGGAGGAAAAGTTTAGTGAGGTAACAGTTTGTAACTAACGTTCGTATTCAGAAACGCTTTGCTCTCTCACCACCACTATTTTGAAAGGCCACAGAATTGATAAGCGGGGTTTTCAAGGGTGTTACTCCAGTTAGTAGTGTAGAAATCTTGTCATTGCTTATAGAATTGTAAAAAAACACCTTAAAAACTTGTGTAAATCTAAATAAAGGCTTTGAAATAGTGGAGATTTGAGAGTATGAGCCTGTAGTTCCATATTCAGAATCTTTTTTGCTTTCACACCAGGACTATTTTGAAAGGCCACAGCGGGGATAAGCGGGGTTTTCAAGGGTTTTACTCCTGTTTGTAGTGTAGAAATCTTGTCACTCTGAAGATAGAGCTATAAAACCTTAAAAAATGGTGTAAATTTAAATAAAGGCTTTTGAAATAGGAGAGGTAAAGCACAGAAATGTTTTTGACAATACGAGCCAGGTCTGTATTCAAACACGCACTGATCTCTCATGAGGTTTATTTTCTAAGGCCACATAGATGATTCGCGTGGTTTTCAAGAGTGTTTCTCCAGTTGATAATGTAGAAATCTTGTCACTCTGCCTGTAGAACTGTAAGAAAACACATTAAAAGCTCGTGTAAATTCAAATAAAGGGTTTTGATATATGGTGAAGCACAGAAATGTTTGAGAATGCAAGCGTATCGAGTAATGTTTTATTTTCTATATTGTTAGATTTGATTGATTATTTTTTGTGGTTAGCAGTTTTGTATGGTGTGGTGGTGGTGGTGGTGGTGGTGGTGGTGATTGTGGTTGTTGTGTTGGTTAAGAGAAGTTTTTTTTTATGTTCACTTTTGTTTTGAGTTGTTTTATGTGATTTTTTTTAGTGTTGCGGTAGACATTATTATTATTATTATTATTATTATTATTATTATTATTATTATTATTATTATTATTATTATTATTACGCATTACCCTATCATTATTGTCTTCCCCTCCTCCTCCTCCTCCTCCTCCTCCTCCTCCTCCTCCTCCTCTCTTCCCTTGATTCTCCCTCACTTTCTTTCACTCATCAAACAACGCGTATTTCTTTTCCTCTCTCTTTCTTTCTCTAATTTAACTCACATCTCCATTTACTGTTTTCTTCTTTTGTTAATCTTTCCTCGTTTCCGGAGTTCAATATTGAGTTTCATGTTATCTTCGCCTTACTATTATTATTATTATTATTATTATTATTATTATTATTATTATTATTATTATTATTAT
>NC_059268.1:11976683-12049183 GCF_017591435.1 Portunus trituberculatus | reverse complement strand
ATTTTTGTGTGTGAGGGTTAGGATTAATCTCTCTCTCTCTCTCTCTCTCTCTCTCTCTCTCTCTCTCTCTCTCTCTCTCTCTCTCTCTCTCTCTCTCTCTCTCTCTCTCTCTCTCTCTCTCTCTCTCTCTCTCTTTCTGTGTGTGTGTGTGAGTGTGTGTGTTTTCTGATTTTTCTTATTTTTCAGTTATTTTCTTTCCTTCTCTCCTTTGTTGTACTTATCTTAGCCAGTTTAATTTCCTGCCGATGCAGAGAGAGAGAGAGAGAGAGAGAGAGAGAGTGAGAGCATCCGTCCGTTCATCCGTGTGTACAAGTGCGTGCATTGAAATACACTCTTCAACTCAAGTCTGCACCACCACTGTCTTCTGAGGAGCAGGGTATGAAGGGGGAGGGTTAGGGGGCGTTCATTGATCCCCTTCCCTCAAGCACCCTCGTGAGCACTATGCCACTAATCGTCTCTGTGGCTTGGCGTGCTGGCTAGCTGGCTGAGGTGCGACGGTGGCTGTGTTGTGTGACGTAGTAAATCCTGTTTGTATCCTCTCTCTCTCTCTCTCTGTCAGTAGGAATGGTCAAGATATTATTAGAAGTGTTTTTAGGTGAAGAGGATGGATAGGTAGAAGTGCGTTGAGTCAGCATGTTTTCTGAAAGGGAACGTCACGTGTAGGCTTGATGGCTTCTTGCTACTTACCGTGGTTTAGTAGAAGATTAAGGTAGAAGTAGGTGGTAATCAATTGTTATTCCGCTTTCGTGAAATTGTCAATAGCTGGTGTTA
This sequence comes from Portunus trituberculatus, assembly GCF_017591435.1. NCBI lineage: Eukaryota > Metazoa > Arthropoda > Malacostraca > Decapoda > Portunidae > Portunus > Portunus trituberculatus. The sequence continues at coordinate 12,048,412 of NC_059268.1, read as the reverse complement.
AGAAAGATTATTATTATTCAAACTTATAGATTTACAAAGATATTTATTGCTCCAGTACACTTGTGTTTATTTGAAAATTGTGGAATGATATCCTAGGTAACGTATGTCGGTGTGAGGTGTAGTGTCCAATGGTAAAAGTAATAACTTGTATTTGTATCAGTAATTTTAAAAGTGAAAAGCAAATCGCTTGAAAAAGGGTAATATTTTAAACATTTTTTCTTTTTTTTTTTTTTTTGGTCACAGTTGCTAAATTGTTTCCATGGTGTGAAAGTCTTGCTATAATTTTTGGTGGCTGTCAAAAATTCTGTTGTAATTCTCCATCGTTATTCTACTGCTATTGTGTGGCATTCATTTGCACTCTTATTTTGCAGATGTATATTTTAAAACACAAATTATGGCCCGGAAAATTATGGAAATGGGTGGAAACATGAAGAGATTGTTTGGTTTGAGTACACAGTCGCACTTGTTTTCCCTGATAGAGTGCTCCCGTCTGTAGGCAAACACTTATAAGGTTTTTGTACATTTCACGTCTCATTGCTCGTACTATGAAAAGAAACAACGCTAAAAAGAAAAACCCTTACGAAAATTTCCCGGGAAAGAAAAGTTATAAGAAGAAAGTGACATAAGAAGTGGTTGTGTATTACGTTGTGTTATGTGAATCTAGGATAGAGTATGGGAGGCGATGGCATAGTGGATAAGGTGGTGAGCGTGGGATCAGGCAGACGTCCACCCGTAGGTTCGAATCCCACCACATATAGCCTTGATACCTTGTCATTTGTTGAGTGAGTTAAAGTTACCTACATGTCACCATGATACCCAAGCTCTAGGTGGTTGCACCGGAGATGTGCTTGGGTGGTGATATGGGCCCTACCACTATAAATAAAATTGCCTGTGTTACTAATGGGTGGAAGCTTAACAGCGCTTTCAATACTCTTCAAGTTACCCACAGGCGCTATAGGCCAGGACATAAAAAAAAAAAAAAAACATAAGAAATGGAATCTAAGAATTTCACATTATTTCTGGATTAAGTATATTTTCGATACTCACCACTATTGCCACAAGAGAGGTATTTTGTATTTGCTTTATCAGTTCAACCAAAATTATTAGAATAAGAAGCTTTATATCAAACACACACACACACACACACACACACACACACACACACACACACACACACACACACACACACACACACACACACACACACACACACACACACACACACACACACACACACACACACACACACACACACACACACACACACACACACACACACACACACACACACAAACGCGTAGTGTAGTGGTTAGCACGCTCGACTCACAATCGAGAGGGCCGGGCTCGAGTCCCGGTAAGCGGCGAGGCAAATATGTGGCCCCTGTTCACCTAGCAGTAAATAGGTACGGGATATAACTCGAGGGGTTGTGGCCTCGCTTTCCCGGTGTGTGTTGTGTGTTGATGTTGTCTCAGTCCTACGCGAAGATCGGTCTATGAGCTCTGAGCTCGCTCCGTAATGGGAAAGACTGGCTGGGTGACCAGCAGACGACCGAGGTGAATTACACACACACACACACACACACACACACACACACACACACACACACACACACACACACACACACACACACACACACACAAACTTGCAATACTGGGACGTGAACTGAATGATGAACAGATATTACAAAAAAAAAAAGATTGTTTAAAACTCTATGGGAACTTGAAAACTTGCGTGATGTGACGAATCAGTCATACGAAGCAGAAACATCAAAATCAGTGAAAAAATAAAAAATTGAGTGAAAGGCAGAGGCGATAGTGTAGCAACGTTACATTTTTTATCCATTTATTTTTCACCGCGGAATGTCTGCCTTAATGGTCGATACTTCATGACGTAACTACCATTTGAATTACTCTAGATATTCCGTGAGCAGCGTTGCGTTATTACTGTGGAATGTACTGTACGTGTATGAAGTGACACAGGTGGTGATGCATGCACGATATCTCATACTGTATCATACATTGTACACTGGGTTTAGTATACTGGAAGATAAGCGATGTGCACAAGTGATGTCTATGTTTGTTAAATCGCTCAAGTCACGGTGGTCTACGAGGTGCGAATATTATCCTCCTCATGCATAACCAGATTTAGTTAGGTCTTGTGTACAGATGTGATGTGGATTTGGTTTGATGGGATATGCGTGTGATGTTTTGGTGTTCGGGGATGTGGGTGTGATGTGCTATGTGTGTGATGTGGATTGGTGTTTGATGTGCCGTAGATGTAATATTCTGTTATAAGTTGTAAGTGTTATGTATATTGTTTCACACCTTCATCACAATTCCCGCAGACTTTCAGGTGAAGGAAATAAAGAACGTCCCATATTATTGCCATGAAACAGGAAAGTATTGTGGTAAATGCGTCAAGATAAAGTTCCTTCCTGATTTGCAATTTTTCTTTCACTTATAATGAAAACGAGAAAGTCAACGAGGATGTCACGTGGCACTTTTCCGTATCTCAAGGTCACGGAACGGCGTATATCTCGTCTTGTGGAGGAGGAAACACGTCCTGTGCCTTTATTCCTCTGCTTACGTGGTGAAGAGGCAATGATGGTGTAGAGGGCAGCACCTGTGTTCCGTGTGGCGTGCGTGACCGTGCAGGCAACACAAAGGGACGGTGTCATGAAGATGGTATTCTTATAGGAGGGTAAGCACGCAACATATTGACCCTAACAAGACGAAGGTATCCCGCGAGACACACTCGTACCCTCGGCCATGTGTGTGAAGTGCGTCTGGTGCCTGAGGCTTCAACACGGTGCATGCGAGCACGTGGCGGGCTGAGGTAGGAGGCGAGCTGTCAGAACTGCAACGCTCTTAAAGTTGTTGGGCTGAATATCGCGTGAGAAGAGAGAAGGATAGACAAGAAACTCTTAATCCTCCGGCATTATCATTATTTTCAACATTATTATTATTACTATTATTATTATTATTATTATTATTATTATTATTATTATTATTATTATTATTATTATCAGCAGCAGCATTACCAATAATAAGATTTCGGATGACATTAAAGTGCCATCTATTTTACGGCGAGGATTGTGCAGAATGAGAAGTATACGACGTAAAATTGTTCTCTAGTATTATCTCGCCGAGTTTTCGAGCAGCGTCCGCATAAAAACCAGCCCGCTGTGATTGATTGACAGCGCCGCCCAGCCACCACCAGCGGGACACGCGACACGTCTCGAGCTTTCCTTACTTCTCTTTTTTTTGAGTGACGTAAGCGATGGTGTAGGATGTGACTCGGCGCTTCGGTTAGTATTGCACATCCCTTTATGGCTGCTGGATGGGTCTCGAAAACAGTTAATTTCTGCTCATAATGGAGGAACTGACGATCTTGTGGTTGGCGTCCCGACGTGATCTAAGTGACCTGAGTTCGAGTCCTTCTGGTAGTTGGAAATCTTTCAAACAGTCGCTAAGTGGACAAAGAATAGCCACATGTTTTCCATCAGCTCCATTGCTGACGACAAATGAACTCTGACAGTGACATGAACGTTACTTGTGAAAAAAAAAGCGAATAGAAAACAAATAGTCTAGACCACTACGGCACCGACCGACCAAAAGAGTATACACGTATATAACAATCGACCATCTAAACCTCCATTAAATTGCAGCAGAATTAACTACCGGCGCTATTGGTCAACAAAATAAACAAACAAATAAATAAAAATCATCACCTGGAGGAAAAAATTGGTAACCTTCGCTGTCAGTCATTTAATAAAAGAAATTCAGGTGTTTTTTTTATAGCAAAGCTTTCATTTGAAACTGGCAAGGGTTAGAAATCTCGCACTCTTTCTATCCCAACTGTGCAGTGCCGCAGTGAAAAGTGTGTTTATGGAGGAAGACCCGTCAGGCGTGATGGCCTCTCCGCGTCACTCCCGGAGAGGAGGCGAGGCGCGAGGCAGTGAGGAGTCTGAGCACACGCCGGGACAGACACAGTTACTTTAGCGCTCACTTCATAATAAAAGAATGCGAAATATATCAGAAATTAAAATTGCATTAAAAGTTTAGCCGCTATAAATAATACTTTCGTGTGTGTGTGTGTGTGTGTGTGTGTGTGTGTGTGTGTGTGTGTGTGTGTGTGTGTGTGTGTGTGTGTGTGTGTGTGTGTGTGTGTGTGTGTGTGTGTGTGTGTGTGTGTGTGTGTGTGTGTGTGTGTGTGTTCATGTTTTCTTTGTGGTGGCATTTACATGTAAATGTCAGGGCAGCATGAATGGCAGGCGGCAATCGATGAGTTGGGCGTTACAAGGTTGAATCAGCAGCGCCATCAATGACAACACTGCCGCGTATCGCTGCCTGCACGTGCTTTGACTAGCGCCGCTATCAGAAACAGACTCGGAGTGTTGAGTGAATGAAAACTTTATTATTAGTCAAGCAGGCATGAAATTATTGCTTTATTCAGTTATCGATCACTCGTTCGTCCATCGTGCAGGAAAGGTCTCGGCGCGGCGGTGAGGGGAGACTGTCCTTGTAGATTTCGTAATGGGTTGGTCTTGGGAAGCGGCTGCGTGTAGACTGGGCCATGGGAAGCTATGTTAGTATTGCTAGTGATGCTGTTTCTACTACAGATTGCGATGTGATTCACCGGTAAAACAATATGAACAATATGAGGCACAAATTGGTACAGAAAGTCATATGCAAAATAGGCTGTAATACTGTTGCTTGGCCTGAAGTGTCATAAACTGTACAAACGTTTTGAAAATACACTGGGAAGGACAGGAATCTCTAACACTACCAAATAAACTTTGCGTAAGTCATTTATGAAACCAACCAAACAGTCCATCTTTCATTCGTTCAATCACTCAGTCATTCATTTAGTCAATCATTTGTATATTCATTCATATAGTCAGGCAGTCGGTCATTCATTCATTCGTGGAGCAGAAGAAGAAAGAGCACGTTGGGAATGCGTGGTATGGATTTGATAAACAGAAATCGATGTTGCTACTCAGATACTATGGAAAAACAATACGGGAACACTCCTATATTATGAAAAATGCAGAACTTATACTCTTATGTGTTGTACTTAAGGAAGAACATCATACATTTTGTCGGACATTTCTGAAGGAGGATTATTCTAGTACAGTCCAGCATCTCCTTCACAATCCTGCCTGCCTTCCTCCCACACGAGCCGCTGGGAGGACCTGTTATTCATGAAGGTAATAAGAGATGTGTCGGACAGCAGACTGACAGACAAGAGGCAGCAAGGTTGGCCACTACTCTCTCGTCTCATTGATTATGGAAATTCAATCTTTTCCTCTGCTTTTCCTTATTTTTTTGTTCTCTTTTTTCCCACTCCACCTGCTCCCTCACATTCATTCTTTACTTAGCTTTCTTTATATATTTTTTTATTTATACCATTGGCTTTTCACGGGAATTTATGGGCTAAAGGGGATACTTTTTTAGGGTACCTCCTATCTCAAAGCCCACCCGCTAGGAAACCGTTGCCCCGAGTGAGGAAGCCCAACCTACACTCGGACCGTGGACAGGATTCGAACCCGTGCGCTTGGAGACCCTCGGACACCAAAGCACGCATGTTTCCACTGTACCACGGCGGCACTTTTCTTCTTTCTTTCCTTCTTGAATAGATGAAAGGTCCACTAAAATATAACCAACAGCAGCAGACCTATTACCCCTTAGGAGGTTGTTTGGGATTAATCTAAATTTCCTTATCTCCAGTACCATGTATAACTGTGAAGGTGAATGGACAGTGAATGAGTGAATGAATGTTAAGTAGTGGTGGTGGTGGTGGTGGTGGTGGTGGTGGTGGTGGTGTCTGAGAAGCATGGAATAGAATTTAATAGTGATGGCTGTGACAGGAATGATTGGTTTAATAGTGCTGATAATGATGTAATAATAAGGGTACGTCTCTCTCTCTCTCTCTCTCTCTCTCTCTCTCTCTCTCTCTCTCTCTCTCTCTCTCTCTCTCTCTCTCTCTCTCTCTCTCTCTCTCTCTCTCTCTCTCTCTCTCTCTCTCTGATGCCCTTTCTCTTTTAATATTCTAATGAGCCTTCCCTTCTGTCGTTCTTAAGGAAATTATCACATTTTATCCAATTTATTCATCATTCTTCATTCTTTGCGTTCCCTGATATTTTCCACTAAATTCTTTCCATCTCGATTTTTTCTTCTCATTTTCTTTTTTCTCCTTTATTTTGTATATATATATATATCGTTAGTCGTCATATGTTTTCTAGTTTTCTGTTTTGTATCCTCATCTTTCTTCTCAATCATCTTGTTTTGTGTCGTTTTTGCATAAGTTTTTCTCATTTTCTTTTTTTTTAGTCTATTTTTCATAATTTTCGTTGTATTTTTTTCGTTTTCCTTCTGATGTTAAGTTTCGTTTTGCATTAATTGTCTCTATACCTCGTCTCACATTATGTATTTTCAACCTATCTACTTACTTTTCATATTTCGTTCCCTCTCGTCTCTTCTCGTTTTTTTCCTCTTTTTTTTCCTTTTTTTTTTAGTCTCATTTGATATTTTCTCTTTTCCCTTCTCGTCACGCCAGAATGTGTCACCTCATCTCATCTTTTTTCATCTCCTATGGCATCGTGTCCTCTGCTCTCCTCTGCTTTGATGTCCCCGCTGTCCTCTCCTTGTCCCCAGAGCGTTGGAGAGCCAGCATTAAAGAGGGTTATAAACTTGAAGGAGCATGCTACCTAACGTTCCTTCCCACACCTAACACACGCACATACTAACACGTCATCAAGTTTATTTATTTTATCTTTCCGTATCGACCGTCTATTCGTCTGCTGTTTTACTTCACTGTCTTATTTTTACTGTCGTTGTGGTGCCTGCCAATTTCTCTTATCCTTGTGAGCATCTAGGTCGTTGCAGTGGATGTTGCTGCTGCCTCGACCTCTGACCTTGTTTCTGTTACACGTAGTTGGCTTAGATTGTTTTAACTCGCTCCCTCCAACCGTGCATTCCTATATTCCTGTGCTAACTGTATAGATCGTCATGTGTTTCTATCGTCTGTATATCTTTTAATCTTTCTTTTTCTCGTGTTTTTCAACTTTTTTCAGTGAATTTGTTTTTGTATCAAAGCTCTTCTTTTTATATTTTTCTTTCTCGTCCTAAATCTCGTTTTTTTTTCATCCTTTGCGTCTTAAAATTTGATTCCTTCTCGTAATTTATTCCTTTCACTCCTTCCCTGGTGAATTATTGCTGTACCTTAAGTCATTCGTGCTTTCCATTCCTCCTCTTCCCTCCACCTTCCTCTCTTCCTTCCTTCTTTCCTTCGTTTCTTTCTCGTCTTCCTTCTTTCCCTCCCTCCACCCTCCGTATCTCTTCCCACCCGCCTCCTGGCACTATTCCGTTTCCACCTCACATTCCATCGTTAACCCTGTTTTCCCTCGTGCCTTCTTTACTGCATCCTTCGTTATCCTCTTCTGCTTCTCTTCCCCTTGTCGTTACTCTGTGCCCTGTTTTCCTCTTCCCTTAAGTATGATTCTTCTTTCTTAGTCTTTTATTTCTTTCTTCCTTGCTTGTTTTATCTGTTTTTTTTTTCTATGTCTTCAGTTATTCCACCCTTGCCTTCTTTGATTTTTTCCTATTTTTGTTTCCTTTTTGTCTTATTCCTTTCTTCCCCCCGTCCCTGCTTCCTTCTTTTCATTCTTCCTTTCTTCTCTCTTTCCTTCCCTCGTTTTCTAGACACACAATTTGACTTTTCACTTTTCATCCTCATTTGTCCATTTTTACCCTTTCTTTCATTTGCATTCAGTCTTTTCCTCTTCAACTTCATCTTCATCTTCCGTCTCTTTCCTTCATTTATTTCGTCTTTCGTTTCATTTTTAGATATCCCTGGAACATAAGGAAGTAAGGAAAGCCGCATGGAACAGCTAGACCTACATGAAACTCACCTATGTTCACGTTTTCTCATCTATCAGTGTATCTAATCTCTTAATGTTTCCTAATGACTTGGCAATAACAACCTGATTAATGAGTCTATTCCATTTATCTGCCACTCAATTTAGAGAACCAATCACTTCTTTTCTTATCTTTTTTTCTTTATCAAGTTTGAATCCAATTTTGTCTTTGATTAATGAGGTGTTTCATGTTGTTATCTTTGTTTTATCTCCTGTGTCATTCAGATTTCTATTAGCTTCTCTCTTAATATACGTCTCTCCTAGGAATGTGAATTGATCTCTTCTCTCTTGTTTTCTTTACCTTCTTCCCTTCCTTTTATATTCACTAGTTATTTTGTATTTCGTTTCTTAAATTCTTTTTCGTCTATGTTTTCTTCTTTAATAAGTTCTTGATTGTTTCCTTTCCTCTTTCTTTCTTTCATTAATCTTCATGAGTATTCTCCATTTCTTTGTTAAATTTATCTTTTCTTATTTGGTATCATTCTTTCATTTTTTCCTTAATTGTAACTTTCTTGTTGATTCTTTGCTTTCCTCTTTCTTTATTTCATTAATCTTCATAAGTATTCTTCATTTCTTTGTTACATTTATCTTTCCTCATTCATTTCGTATAATAATTCTTTCAGTCTTCCCTTGCTTCTAACTTTCATTTAAGTCTTCACCTTCCTGTGCTCTTTCCTTCCTGTCTTTCTTACTTCTTTTCTATCATCTCGCTTTCATTCTGTCTTCTCTTTCCTTCCTTCATCTTTTCTTTCATTTTCCTAGATGCTCTCATTCATTTCCTTTCTCCACCTTCTCCTCCTCCTCGTCTTCCTCCTCTTCCTCTTCTTCCTTCTCCTCACAACAGCATCGCAAGTGCCTGCCGCTGACGGGTCTTTACTAACAACTTCTGTAGGTGCTTCTGGCGTCCACCCAACACCATCCCACTGTCACCCCTCCCTCGTATCAGCCTCCGCAGTCCTCCTCTTTCCGCTCCTCTCACCCCCTCTCCATCCCTCTCTCTTTCTCTCCACTTCTCTCCTCTTCTTCCACGCCTCCTCGCATGTCTTTTCTCACGTTGACTCCTTCTCCCATATTCTTTTCCTTGTTTTCTCTTTTTCTTGTTTTTGTTTTCTTCGTTCTGCCTTTTCCTGGTTTTCTGTGAGTTTTTGTGTTTTCCTAATTTCTGTTGGTGGAGTGTCTTTGCGTCTCTATTCTTTATCATTACCATGTCTCTTGTTTCCTTATTTCTTCTACTCCTATTCCTGCCATTCTGCGTCTGTCATCTCTCTCATCTCCCCTTTCTTCTAACTTTCCTTCCAGCTCCCACGTCAGAAACTTCACCCCTCACCCATCCCATCATCCCATCACCTCACCTCTGTGCCAGGAAGTCAAGAGGGAAAGAGAGAGAGAGAGAGAGAGAGAGAGAGAAAGGGAGAGAACTTGTAACAGACTTCATGGTACAGTTTCAATACACACCTTTCCACCTCCTGCTCTTTCTCCTCCTCCCCCCTTTATCACCTCACTCCCTTCTCCCTATTTTCACACCACACGGCTCAACACCTCCTCCCCTTTCCCTCTCTATCTCTCTCTCTCCCTTTCCCTCCCTATTTCCACGTCGCCGGACACTCACGCAGTAGGGGGAACTTTGAGGGCTGGGAGTGAAGGCGAGCTGGGAGAGAGACCGTTTGCCTTTGATGGACAGTGGCGAGGAGGGAAGGAATGTGCTACTAATGCTCACTTATACTCCTCCACTGCCGAGATTATGGCTTTTTATTAGTTTCCTCAAGGACGGCGGATGATGAAGTAGTAGTAGTAGTAGTAGTAGTAGTAGTAGTAGTAGTAGTAGTAGAAGAAGAAAGAGATAAGATATTTGTTATGGTCATAATCTATGAATTATCTCTTGCAAATAGAGAGAGAGAGAGAGAGAGAGAGAGAGAGAGAGAGAGAGAGAGAGAGAGAGAGAGAGAGAGAGAGAGGAGAATATGTGCGGTCTGAGGCAGAATGTATTGTGCCGTCATTGTGTTGTGTTGGCGGCAGCACAGAGCGAGGAGGAAGAGGAGGAGGAGGAAGGGGAAGAGAAGGAGGAGGAGGAGGAGGAGGAGGAGGAGGAGGAGGAGGAGGAGGAGGAGGAAAGGAGAAGAATGTAGGAGGAGAAGGAGGAGGAGGAAGAAGAAGAAAGGGTAGAGAATACTTCTTTATTCTGTGAAGGATGAATGTTGAAAGAGGGAAAAAAATATATTGGAACTACTTTTCTTACCAGCCTTTGTTTTTTCCTCTGTAAAATACGCATTCTTTATGATCATTGGCTTTGTCCTGCGCTGGATTTTCTTCCGATTCCTGATATTCCTTTCAAATCGTTGTCGTGTTGAGCGGCCTCGTCTTCCTGTTGCCTCCGGTTGTCATTTCTCCCTGTCATTGATGGTTTGGTTCCCTGCGTTGACTTCCTTGCTTTCTTACTCTTTATTTCATTAGTATATCTCATCCCTCGCTGTCGTTGGTGGTTCTTTTCCCTCCTGTTATTGATGTTTTGGTTCCATGCGTTCACTTCTTCGCTGTTCCATCACTATGAGAGTTTTAAATGGTGCTTTCCAACTCTTTATTTCATTAGTATCTCTCATCCCTCGATGCCATTAGTGGTTCTCTTTCATTCCGTCATTGATAGTTTGGTTTCCTGCGTTGATTTCTTCGTTGTTCATTCACTAAGAGAGTTTTAAATGGTGCTTCCCTACTGCTTTTTTTTTTTTTTTCTTTATTGGTATCTCTCATTCCCCGCTGTCGCTGATGGTTCTTTTCCTTTCTGTTATTGATAGTTTGGTTTCCTGCATTCATTTCCTCACTTTTCCTTCACTGAGTTTTAAATGGTGCTTCCTAACTCTTGTTTTTTCCCGGTCATAGTTATCTCTCACCCCTCGCTGTCATTGGTGGTGCTTTTCCATCCTTTCATTGATAGTTTGGTTCCCTGCGTTCACTTCCTCGCTTTTCCTTCACTAAGAGTTCTAAATGGTGCTTCCCTACTCTTTTTTTTTCTTTTTTTTCTATTATTTTTGGTTCTTTTCCTTCCCGTCACTTTTCCTACTCTTTATTTCATTGGTGTCTCTCATTTCTCTCTGTCATTGGTGGTTTTTTTTTTCCCTCCCTGTCATTGATAGAGTGGCTTCCTGCATTCCCTTTCTCACTGTTCCTTCACTAAGATAGTTTTAAATAATACCTCCTCTTTTCCCTCATATGTATCTCATTAATCGGTGTCGTTGATGGTTCTTTTTCCTGCATTCACTTCTCGTTTTACCTTCTGGAGAGTAAATAATAAACGAATAAAACCACCACCACCACCACCACCACCACCACCACCACCACCACCACCTCCAAGAACAACACAACCACCACCAACAACAACAAGTATCAATAATGGCGTCAACTCTTTACAGCTGCTGAAGTCCGCGGAGGAGGTAACGCTGACGGTGGCGACAACGAGCCAGCTGCCGGCGCCGGTGGTGGTGGCTCAGACCTATTCGTGGGTCACTGCCGACGGCCGCGCCACCTCCCCGCCTCCTGAGTACAACCCCAGGCTACACCACCATCAGGTCTCCACGGTGAGTGTTCTGCTGCGTCTATCCTCCGTGTTTATATTTTTCGTTTAATTTTAAGGACGGATCACAGGAAATTAGGAGCTAAGTAGAAAGGAATTATTCGCTCACTTTCTACCCTGTTGTAGCTTTTATTTATTTAGTTTTTATACCATATGGGCTTTTTATGGGATTTTATGGATTAAAAGTGGTAATTTTTTAGGTACATCCTAACTCAGCCCGCTCGTTAACCACTTCAGTACTGAGATGTATATTTACCATGATTTTTTTACTTTATTCACATTAGGAAGAGTCTATGGAGGTCAGAGGATTAATGGCCAGAGTCTTCACTATTTTTATCCCCACATAAGTTTCTGAAGCTGTATAAAATCACTAAATAGTAAGCAGAATGAATATGGAAAAGCGTCATGGTACTGACCGGGATAAGGAACCGTTACTCCCGAGGAAGAAAGCCCCACCTACACTCGGACCGTGGCCAGGATTCGAACCGGTGCGCGCGTGGTTCCACTGTACCACGGCGTCCCCTATCCCGTTTGTATATCCTTTCATTTATTTATAAGAATCGACTATGAGGAAATTAGTAACGAAATAATAAAGGAAATTTTCATAATGCTACTCTCTAAACAGTTAACCCATTCTATATATCCTCCATTTCTTTTCCTCTCTTCTCTTCTTCGATTCTCCTCTTTGCTCTTCAGTATACCGCCGTGCTCTATTCTTTATTTTTGTGGAGTCTTGTGTATTGAGTTACGTGTGGCAGGTACAGCCCCCCCGCCCCCACACACACACATTTCTTGGCTGGCTATACACTCTCCACTTCCTTGGTTGAGTGTTGTAGTACGTTCACCTTCATTTTGTGTTTCTTTGTTTCTGTGGAGTCTCGTGTATTGAGTTACGTGTGGCAGGTGCAGCGTATGTAGGCGTGCGGTGCCTTGAGGTGTTGATGAGTACCGTGGTGTGAACTCTCAAGCAGGGTGAGATGTGTACCGTGTTGGGAGTTGTTATTATCTTTTCATTTTTTGTCTCACTTTATACTTGTTTTTTTTCGTTTATATTCTATTCATTACGTTTGTTTATTTTCCTCGTCTGTTTTCTCCTCTTCTTCCTCCTTCTTTTTCTCCTCCTCCTCCTCCTCCTCCTCCTCCTCCTGCTTTTCTTCGTGGGAATTACTCTTGTCTATGATGCAGTATATTCCTTAATTAGGTTTACTTTTACTTGTCTGGAGTGGAGTGGAGTCAAAGAAATAAGGTTTGCTGTCGTTTTTACTTTATATTTGTTGGTGTTGGGGTACATACGTTATTCTGATTGTGCATTTCTGTGTGTTATTGTTATTTGTATTGTATGATATAGAAATACACAATATCGGAGCGTTTTCTTGTCAATTACAAACGTTTTTTTTCAGGAGTTTCAAAGTTTTAGTGACGGTTTTGGTTTTAGTAGTCAATTATCACAGAACATTCTTCTCAGTGAATATCTTATCAATTTATTACATTATTATTGCAAAAAACTTCTACTCAGTGACTGTTTCACTATAAAGATGAAGGAAAACAAATCATATTAATCTACTATATTAACTTTTCCTCCGTATTTTAGCCTTCAGTCGTCTATTATTGTAAAAACATTCTACTCATTGACCTTACTATCATTAACACTAAAGGTGGAGAAGGGAAACCAGTCTTATCAATCTACTATCTCCATTTTTTCCATCTTCTATATTATAGTCTCCAATCGTTTATTATTGCGAAAAACCTATGAAATTACTGCCTTAACCATCATTAACCCCTTCAATAGTGGGACACATTTTTTTACCTTGAGATTTGTGAACGATTAAACCATTTTATTGACATTAGAAAGGATCCATGGAGGTCAGCAGATTAATGGCTACAGTTTTCACTATTTGAATCCCCGATATAAGAATCTGAAACTATACAAACTCACCAAACAGTAAGCAGAATGAATGTGGAAAAAAGCGTTCTGGTACTGAAGGGGTTAACAATAGAAAAAGAACTAAAAGGGAGGGCAAAAAAAGCGTTGTCCGTTATCTACTACATATTTTTTTCCTCCAAAGCAGAATGACTCCTTTCAGTCCAAGAAATAGACGTTCATTTTTTTTTCCTATTTTTTGTTTGTGTTTCTTTATGGCCGCATTACCGTTTTTCTTCCTTTTTTTTTCACGAGTACTGCGTCGCTGTCATACTCTAAATCTCCCTCTTTTCTCTTGCCTTGGCACTTTTTTATTCATTTTCAGCGCATTGAGGGGGAAGAGAGAGAGAGAGAGAGAGAGAGAGAGAGAGAGAGGAAAATCGCGAGCAGTAAGTAAGAGGCGGGGGAAGAAATGAAGGAAAAGTGGAGGTGTGAGGGGCGAAGAACGGATAATTACTGCCCCTAAGGGACGCTTAAAGAAAACGGTCATTGGGTTGTCGCTAATGGCGCGGCTTTTTGTTTTCCGCTGTTCCATTTTCTGAGTAAAAGATTATTATTATTATTATTATTATCATTATTATTATTATTATTATTATTATTATTATTATTATTATTATTATTATTAGTAGTAGTAGTGGTAGTAGTAGTATGAGTAATAGTATTAGTAGTAGTAGTAGTAGTAGTAGTAGTAGTATAAGTAGTAATATTATTATTATTATTATTATTATTATTATTATTATTATTAGTAGTAGTAGTAGTAGTAGTAGTAGTAGTAGTAGTAGTAGTAGTTCTTGATGTTGTGGTGTTGTACTAGTATTAGTAGTAGTAGTATTGAAGTAGTAGTAGTAGTAGTAGTAGTAGTAGTAGTAGTAGTAGTAGTAGTAGTAGCAACAGCAGTAGCAGTAGTCGTAGTAATAATAGTAGTAGTAATAGTAACAATATCTTTGTTGTTTATTCATTCATTTATTTATTATTTTTTACGTCAAGTCCTCTACCATTTCATGCCGACTGAGAAAAACGTTACTTTACACAAAAATATATTGACCGTTAAATAATTAGTTATATGTATAGAGAAGGTCCAGGGAAATTACATAAAAAACAAATATACGTAGAAATTCTTGGAACATTTAAACAGAATTCCCGAGAAGCTTTTTTATTCCTCCTGTTGGTCTTTGTTCTGGATTACTGTGCCCTGCTGAATTTACAACAGTGCATAATGGATTCCTTCTTGCGTATCACTTTTTGTTTTGTCTCTTTTTTTACAGCTGTGATGCATCTTACTATTACCGTCAAACTCTTTACATTTCTTTTTCCCGTAATATCTCCATCATTATCTTCTAAAACCTGTATATTTCTACTGTAAAGCAAATACCTCACGTAACCACACATCTCTCAATTCTCTATCTTTAATTTTCTTTTCCTTAATATCTCCCTTGTCCTCAAAAACCTCTATAATGCTACAGTAGCTCTCACGTAGCTATACATCTTATTATTTTTTAATTTTCTACGTTTCATTTTATTCTTCTCTAATACCTCCATAATTATTCTCAAAAACCTCTCTACCTCTATTGTAAAGCGAACACCTCACGTAACCACATTTCTTATTATTACCTCCCAATTATCTATATTTCTTTTTATTTTTATTTGATACCTCCATCATTATCCTCTAAAATCTCTATACTTCAACTGCAGAGGGAAGACTTCACGTGGCTACACATTTCTGGTTGCCGTCTGTCATTTCTAGTCCACCACTGCGAATTTCTTCACATGATCTCTGTCTTGTTGTCTGTTTATGTGTTTGTTTGGTTCACGTCACTTCACTGTGGTGTGTAGTATTGATGTCCTCTTGACGCAAACCACCAAGGCTATCAAGAAGGTGATTTAAATGGAAATGCAACATATGAACTTGCAGGTTTATTTTTCTTTTCATCTCTCGTGCCTTTGTAGATCCAGTAATGTTTGAGTTTCTTTCTAAGTTTAATACCACAATACCGCAGTTCGTGTAGTTATCAGGTATTTCCATGTTTCTTTCTAAGTTGTTCCATATTTGCTGATAGTTTTCTAACGTTTGGCATTCATTAGTAGTGTTGTCGTTTTTTTTATCACCTTAGCTTCGGAAATGCACGTGAATATTTTCCACAGTTATATATGAACAGCTTTTGTTATTGTGCAGTTCTAATATACTACTTTCCTTCACACAGTTTTATCCAGTGACTTTTCTCTCTTATTTTGGTGGTGTCATTACAATCTTTCGTCAGTTCGTAATGGTCTCTGCTGCACATTCTCATATATAAAACATCTTTGTCTATAGTGTCCCAGAAACACATCAATAGCTCAACATGACCTTAGAGTAGCCAGTGATGTCCTTCCTTGTTGACTTTCCATGAAGTTTAAATTTTCATTTGACTTCGAGAAAACTGGAACCAAAATATTCTTTCTTGCATTATTCAGAGGAACCTTGAAAATGACTGAACCAACGAATAATTTTCCTTCTATGCTAAGTTCTCGCTCAGAAGGCAGTCACTTGTCAGAGATATTGAAGTATTGCATAAGGATTAATTGCTTCCTTGTGTAAAGCAACGTGTCGTTATCATATCAGTGGAAATTATCAGGAGAACGATGTCTTTACCGTAGGAAGCTTCTTTT
Source organism: Portunus trituberculatus (assembly GCF_017591435.1). Classification (NCBI taxonomy): domain Eukaryota; kingdom Metazoa; phylum Arthropoda; class Malacostraca; order Decapoda; family Portunidae; genus Portunus; species Portunus trituberculatus. The sequence continues at coordinate 12,032,361 of NC_059268.1, read as the reverse complement.
TTTCGAATTTTCAAACCTTGGATTATGGATTTTATGGGAAAAGAGCCTTTAGAAAATCTAGAATACATCTGTACATAGTTTAGTTCGTTCTGCGTATTATTGCACTCAGTTTTACCTCAGCTTGTGTGTTCGTTGTCTTTTGTGCTGACAGATATACATGACAAGTTGTAGGCGAGACAAAATTTAGGTTCACGAGCGACGTAAATAAAGGAAGGTAAAAGATGAGATAGCTCCTTTTGCTTTTACTGCCGAACCCTCTCGCATTTGTCAGACATAAGTAGGAGTCTATTTCATGACTTATTGGTTTATGGCACGCTGTCCGATGGCAACAGGGAACATTTGTCGTGACTAAAACAGCACAAACTGGCCATAACTCTATACGGAGATGAAAATAGCTGTGTTCTCACATCCCTAAAATTAACATTGCTTCTAACAGTAGTTTGCTTTGTAAAATAAACGGCAGAGTGTAATAAATTTTCCTGATTTATACACTGGCGAGGAGGGCTTGTGTTAGCTTTGAGTCAGCCAAGTGTAGATTGACCTGAGGTTAGTGTTTGTCTAGTATGAATTAGTATTAATCGATCACTGCATCGTGCAGGAGTTTCTGTACAAGTGCAGACCACCATCAGCAGTCCAGCAGTGGAAAATTTGAGACTAAGTTTAAAGTGCAAACATTTTGCCGCCTTGAGGGAGGAGCAGCGGGGGGCGCGCCCTGCATCACGAAACTTCTTGGACGTGCCTGAAATTTTCCTGGAAATAAATAGAATCTCATCCTTGTAAGAAAATATAGGATACTGAATAATTCAAAGCAGGTTGGTGCTCTCGAATACCATGAAGTCTTGCTTTACTTTATATTTAGAATATTTAAAAACATTATTTGGTCATGTTCGTAAACGAAGGATAGTAAACCTGTAACAGCTGCCTGGTGCAGTGGTGCTGTGTGAGAGGTTGCTCGCTGGGTGTCACAATTCATAACTGCTCAAGGTATTGCTGACCCAAAGTGCTGTTGATAATAGCCAACACACTCCTCATGTGACAGTTCAGCTACCCTCATATGTATTTTTTCTTTTTATCTTTTTTTTCTTTTTTGTGTTGAGGACTATAGCACCTTTACACTTAGCTTGCCACTGTGCCATGGTCTCGTCGGCAACCATGGTTTTCCAGCTTCCTCTGTCTCTAATAGGCCCAATGAACTGCTCACATATCATTCCTCTTCTTTACCCATTACCAACTCCAAGACGGGGGTGAGCCCATCCGGCACTATTCAGCAAGTACCTCCAATAAAAAATGGAAATACCACAGGGCTTCGGACGCGTGCAGAACAAAGCCTGCCAATCCCTTGCCGTGACAAAGGCGATCCCGAGTCTACGTTTGCCTGAGGTGGTCAAAGGTGCCTTCCGCTGGGCAAGGTGTTAATATTCAATACACTCTTTGCATGTAATCCTGAATCCTGTAAAAGTATTGGGGAATCTAAGCCGGATTTTCTATACATTATTAGAGGTTGCGAACTGATAGAATTGAACTGTTAGACCACGGAATCTATTGCAGTTGAGTATGGTATTAGTTATCATAGGAAGATATCTATACATTCACTATTTTTTTCTTTTGATATGGCGAAGTTAATACTGTTGTAGCAACACCTGAAGACGGTGAAAACTTTTGAAGTAAGACCAGTGTTAAGTCATCGCAGGGAAGTACGTTTGCTGGTACTGTATTCATTATCTTTAGTTGCGTGCAGCCTTTCGGAAGATAAGGCTGTTCTGGGGCAAGCATTCAATATCCATTGGACAGAGACGTGCACTTAGCTTCATTTCCCATATTTTCCCGCAGAGTGATGAATGGGATATGTGGTCTCTACAAGGAATGATTGTATATACTTACCTCTAGGAATGTTGCCACACACGGAAGGCAACCATAGATAGCTGAGGAGACATACTGAGACAGCTGCCTATAAGCTGTGTCTGGGTAACTGCATCTCTGAAATGTTGGCGAGAGGAAGAATTACAGTGTACTTGTGCCAGAGATCTAAACGCCATTATCACAAACATTTATGTCTGGTAGATGATTGATGCTAAATAAATTAACTCTTTCATGTTCATCTGCAAACCCTTTACAACTGTTCAATGATCGAAAATGCTTACGTCTTCTCGATACTTCATAAATTCAATCTACATCCGAATTGCTGAGAAGTAACATTATCAGCAGTTTCAATATAGAAAACATACTGCTGTGTCTCACATTTTCTCTACTGGAGGGCGACAAAGTGAGGGAGCAGAGAGCGAGGCAAGTTGTGACGTCAAGGCGGTGGCGTAGTGGAGGTGGTGAGCGCGGGTTTGGGCAGACGTCCACCCGTAGATTTTAATCTCACCACATACCGCTTTGAAACTATGCCTTTTGTCGAGTGTTATGTCACCATTATGTCACCATAATACCCAGGTTCTAGGTGGTTACACCAAAGATGCATTTGGGTAGTGATATGGGCCCTAATATGGGTACCACTATAAACAGAATTGTCTGCGCCACTAATGGGCGGAAGCTGAACAACGCTTCCCACATATACTCTTCAAGTATGCCTATAGGCGCTAAAGGCCATATCATTAAAAAAAAAATTCCTTGGAGCTCAGACCAGAGTAAGATTAGCCGTGGAATAGTTACGTATGTCAAGGGAATCATTGAAAAGGCTTGCAGGTCATTTCAATGCTAATGACCGTTGACCTACTTAACCAGTCTCGAGGGAGAAGAAAGAGGATCTGAAAAAAAGGAATAAAACTTGAAAGCTCAGAGTCTGCATCTTCTGTGAACTCTGCCACATAAGTTCTGGTGTCGGGAGCATGGGAGCGTGTACTGCAGCCAGGAGTCGTCTCACTGCAGAATATATTATAGAAACTTTTGGTCAGCTTGTCTCAGTCTTGATACACCAATTGACGGTTGAACAGACACACACACACACACACGTACTCTCTCTCTCTCTCTCTCTCTCTCTCTCTCTCTCTCTCTCTCTCTCTCTCTCAGCAGTAGTAGTATTTAACGGAGATTTGGTGAAATAGGAAGGCAGGGTTACTTGCAGTGGCGGCGCTGTAGGGCAAGCCAATGCTGTTCCTTCGTCTGAAGGAGGCTTGTATTCCGCAATAGGATGAATAGAGAGGGAGGGAATAGCTTGGACAATAACAAAAGGCAGTCTATTGTATTATTTTGCTTTTGATTGTGTATTAGTCTACTTATTTGTTGTTGTTGTACTTTTCTTCTTCGTCTTCGTCTTCGTCTTTTTTCTTCTTCTTCTTCTTCTTCTTCTTCATCTTCATCTTCATCTTCATCTTCATCTTCTTCTTCTTTCTTCTTCTTCTTCTTCTCATCTTTATTATTTCTATCATTGTTTATCACTTTGCTTGATTCCTTTATCAAATCCCGTAATAAAAACAAACTTTTGATCAAGATCAAACAGAAACAGAAAAAAAAAAAAATCACACTAAAGACACTGATCCCTTAGAAGAACAGAAACACCTCCTATCTCGAGTAAAAGAAAAAGCAAAGAAAAGAAAAAAAAGTAAGTTCGCAGTCATTCACTAAATATCAGAGCCAGAGAGTGCCAAGTTCACGCCGTCGAAAGCTGAATTGCTATCGGGTTCGCGGCGTCTCCTGTCCTGGTCGCACGCCGCCCTGAGCTCCAGCACGAGGACTCTTGCCGCCTGTGTCAATCTTACCACGTTCGATTTGCTGTATTGCATCTCGCAGTGAAGGGTCCGGTGCGCCTCGCCTCTCGCAAAAATGACTGGCTGGCTGGGTGGATGTGTGGGTGTGTGTGTGAGTGGTTGACTAGGTGGGTGGCTGGCTGCGTGGCTGGCTGGGTCACTGGCTGGCTGATTTGGTGGTTGGCTGGATGGAAGGCTGGCTGGCTGGGTAGGTGACTGGCTGGGTGGGTGGCTGAATTGCTGGCTGGGTGGCTGGCTGGTTTACTGGCTGGGTGGATGTGTGGGTGGCTGGATGTGTGGATGACTGGTTGACTGTTTGTATAGGTGGCTAGGTGTGTGGCTGGCTGGCTGGCTGGCTGGCTGGCTGGCTGGGTGGCTGCTTGGCTGGGTGGCTGGGTGGGTGTCTGAGTATCGACGCGTGTGTAACTTAATTATATATGTACACGTGTTTACTTATGTCCTTGTAGTTCTGTATGTCTTTAATTTCTTATGTCGGTTCTTTTTCTTTAAAATTTCTTCTACTTTCGTCATCTTTTCCATCTTTTTCTTACTTTTATTTTGTTGTTTGCTTCATTTTGATCCCAGCGTTTTTTTTTTTTTTAGATATATTTTTACACTCTCTCTCTCTCTCTCTCTCTCTCTCTCTCTCTCTCTCTCTCTCTCTCTCTCTCTCTCTCTCTCTCTCTCTCTCTCTCTCTCTCTCTCTCTCTCTCTCTCTCTCTCTCTCTCTCTCTCTCTCTCTCTGTCCATTCCATCCCTCCCTTTACCCTCCTATCACTGGCCTGGTACTAGTAACATAAGGATTAATGGATGGCAATGGGGAAATATGGCCAGGCTTGTGTGCATTCATGAGTAGTAGTGCAAATGTTGACCCTCGAGAATGATTGCCGTGCCTGCGACCTTAAATTGACTGACCCATAGCGCAGCAGAGGTCACGAGTTTAGGGTTGAAAGGGTATGAAAGAGAGGGAGACAGGGGGATGTGGAGTAAAGGTGGGTTCTAAGAGGCAAATTAATGGAAATGAAACGGTTGGAATGAAAGAAGGACTAAAAGGGAAAATAATTGAAAGGTGATGATGCAGAGAAACGAAAAAAAAAAAAAAAATGTAAGGATGTGTCAAAATACGAAGCAGGTATGTATAACACCAAGAAAAATAGAAATATCAAAAGAAGAAATATACAAAACACAAGAAAAAAAAAACGAAAACAAACACACACCAGGCGACATAAAAAAAAAGAGGAAAAAATCAATGACAAGAAAAAATATGAAAAGAAAACGGAGACATAGGAGCAACATCAGCAACATCCACCCCTAACAAGAGCTACTGTGATACTGGCCTTCTTTCCCATCATCCGTCCCTCCCTCCTGCTCCGCCGCCTCCCCGCCGCTGCCCGTGTCGTTTGTTGCTGGTCCGCCGCGTCGCCTGGGTGGCATCGATTGCGCGCAGTCAACACGGGTCGTCCCTCGTCTCTGCGTGCTGCTGTGGTGGTCTGGTTTGGCTGCCGCTAAATTTAGATAACCGTTCTCCTTTGGCGGGAAGAAGGGAGATGGGAAGAGAGCAAGAGGGCAAAGGAAAGGGAGAGGAGAGGAAGAAAGATGAAACAGAACCCGAAGGAGAAGGAAGAGGAGGAAAAATGTGTAAAAATCTTGTCCACCGGAGGAAAGGAAGGGAGGAAAGATAAAAATGGTAACGAGAGAGAGAGAGAGAGAGAGAGAGAGAGAGAGAGAGAGTGTGTGTGTGTGTGTGTGTTTTTGATGGGATAATTAATGTCTCATCGGCATAAAGCTCAGGAACTTAAGTGTCTTGATTAAGGAGACATCTGTTTTGTAAGGCCACGTGTTAAGACTTGTTTTGACTTGCTGTCTAACTCAGATAGGTTGTTATGATGAATATTGTACTTTATTTTGTCATCCTTTAATTCCTCCAGTACTGGGACACTTCCTTTGGGTATGATTGGACGATTTTATTTACATTATGAACTGTCTTTGGAGGTCAGAAGATTAATTGCCAGAGTGTTAACTATTTTAATCCCCACATAAGTTTCTGAAGCTGTATAAAATCGTCAAATAATAAGCAGAATCAATATGAAAACGCGTCCTGGTACTGAAGGGGTTAATAGTAAGTAGTAGTAAGTATTTCCTTGTTTAAATAAGTATTTGTGTGTTTATTCATTACCTTTATACTCTTTATTTGTTACGTCACATTGTAAGCAGAATCAATATAAAAAAGCGTCCTGGTACTGAAGGGTTAATAGTAAGTAGTAGTAAGTATTTCTTTGTTTATAGGTAAGTATTTGTGAGTTTATTTATTAGCTTTATACTCTTTATTTGTTACCCCTTTTTCTATTTCTTGGTTGTTTCATGTATATGTTAAATCTCGCTGCAAAATTTTAAATCTAACCTGCATTTTCCTAACATTTTTTTTTTTATATATATATTTTTTATTATCCATTCACCTTTTACATTCCACGTGACATTTTAATCAAGAATTCAAGAAAGAAGTAACAATGGAAACCTGAATCAAATATCCAACTTCGTGTCAGACTACGAGAGAGGAAAGACTGGAAGAAAGATATTTGAAGAGACGAATAGTATTGAACTCCACTCTGTACTCAACTTCCGTGTACCTGCCGCCCTCCTGCACACGAGAGGAATGTTGCCTGCAGGGGTTTTGAAAAGGATATTCTATAAAGTCAACGTGTGGGAGGAAGATCAAGATAAAGTGACGGATATGAAACAGAACGCAAAGCTTCCGGAAATCTGCTTTAACTGACGTGAGATATGAATTTTCATAGTATTTTTAGTAAAGGACAAACCTGAGGATTCTTTTCAGGCCACGAGTTATTTGAATGTTATTGAAGAGGAAGAGGAAGGAAGAAAGGATGAGTCTGGTTGATAAAGTGAGGGATTGAAAGTCACGAGGTTTTTATTCACTCGTTCAGAAATAGTAGAAAAGTCGGAAGTTTGGCTCTTCATAGGATTTGTTTGAGAGTCGATTTAATGCCTATTGAGGAGATGGACTGTGTTAAATGGCTGAAAGTGATGGAAAATAGTCATCTGAAAAGAATAAGATCAAGAAATTGGTCTTTACTCATTTTTCCTTTCTGTCAGTTTAATGCTCGATCAAATGCTCATGTGTCAAATGGCAGAGAAAATTCCTAAAAAAATCATGGGGAAGAAAAATATGGACGTTGAGTTTGGCTAATAGTTTTGCTGGGTGACATAATGCCTTGTGAGACTTCTATTGATTGACTTAAGTGAGTGGTCATCTGTCACTGCAGCAACAGAACGATCATAAAGAAAATTTGAGGTCAGGTGCTGAAAATAATATCATTTATATGTTTTCAGAGCGCAACTCACACCACACTTTGGAACGTTCTGTATTCGAACAAATGCCAAAGACACAACTGAAATAAAAAGAACACTTGAGTCAAAGGTACATAAAGAAGACAGTATGCTTTAGAAATGTTTAGAAATGCCACATGTCTGAGAACCATATAGTAAAACACTTATGTCGCACCTCCACTACCTTCAGAAGACTCTAGTTGAATCTGACGTGTTTTCTATGGTTCTAGTAACATATAACCCTTTCAGTACTAGAACATGTTTTTGTATTCTTTCTGGTTACTATTTGGTGATTTTAGACAGCTTCAGAAATTTACGTGGAGATTGAAATAGTGAAGTGGCCATTATTGTTCTGCTAGGACATGTTTTCGTATTTATTCTAGTTACTATTTGGTGATTTTATCCAACTTCATAAACTTATGTGAGGATTAAAGTAGTGAAGAGTCTGGCCATTAATGTTCTGACCTCCAAAGACCCTTCCTAATGTCAATAAAATCGTCTAATCGTACACAAAACTCAAGGTAAAAATGCATCCCAGTACTGAAGGGATTAACAAAATAAATACATTATGAACAGGAAAAACACACTTGAATACCAGGCTAATCATTTCTGTGACCTTTGAAAACAGTCGTTTGGAGACAGCGAAGCGTTTCTGAATACGTACCTTAATCAATATATATCTGATGAAAATAGAGGTACAACAAACTCTCCTGAAGCAAAGATGACCACGATTCGGGTAAGAAAGTTCAGTTCGTCAGAGAATTGCCCTTTCCCGGAACCACGTTGTCGAGTTGATAGATTCAGGACTCTGCAGACGAGGGAGAATGAGCTGAAAAAAAGAAGATTGAAGAAGTCTGGAAGTCAAAGTTACACGGAGGTAGTTTGAAGAATTAGAACGAGCGCCATCCTCCTTCGAGTCAAGTTGAATGCGTGCAAACTTCCGGGAAGAAGGAGAGGCGGATGTTGATTGAGACGGATAGAAGTGTTGGAGAAGAAAGCGTGTCAGGATTCAAGTTACTTCCGAGGACAATACGAGGGACACAAACCACCAAGAAGACTGCAAGCTTTACCAGTGATGTTGTTGCTGCTGCTGTTAGTGTTGTTGTTGTTGTTGTTGTTGTTGTTGTTGTTGTTGTTGTTCTTGCTGCTGGTGGCGGTACTGGTGGTATGTTGTTGTTGTTACTGCTGTAGTTGTTGTTGTTCTTGGTCTTCTTGTTCTTACTTTTGTTGTTGTTATTGTTCTTTTTCTTCTTCATCTCCTGTTTTTGTTCTTTTCTTCTTCTCTTTCTTCTTGTTCTTCTTCCTTTGTTTTGCTCTTGTTCTTCTTGTTCTTGTTCTTTCTCTTCTATATACGTGGTAACTAACACAACACTAGCGTGCCACAATGGTGTACGTTACCGATATGAGAGAGGAAATCCCAATAATGAAAATATATCTACTAAGAATATAAATATTTTGTGAAAAGAATTAAGTTGTGCAAGGGAAGGTTTGGGGAATTTTAGAATTTTTGTGCCTACTTTTATGGAGCAGTGCATTCCGCTTTTTGGTGTGTGTCCCCGCGTGTGTGGGAAACTGCCAGCTGTGTGAAGCAAATGGGTGATGATAAAGATAACAGTGAAGATGATTCTGACGGTGGAGTAATGTGATAATGGTTAGGATAGTGATGATGCTAATGACGATAATGATGGTGATGATGATGTTGTTGAGAATGATGATGAGGATGATGATAATGATGTATATATATAGTTATGTGGTATGAGGTAATGGTTTTTCATTCTTGATTCATCACCTCTCTCTCTCTCTCTCTCTCTCTCTCTCTCTCTCTCTCTCTCTCTCTCTCTCTCTCTCTCTCTCTCTCTCTCTCTCTCTCTCTCTCTCTCTCTCTCTCTCTCTCTCTCTCTCTCTCTCTCTCTCTCTCTCTCTTCCCTTCCTCTCTATTTCTCCCTCTATCTCTCTTTTCCCTCTACATCCCTCCCTCTTACTATATATCATCCCTCTCTACCCTTCCCCCTTTATCTCTCCATTGCACACATTTGCCCTCGATGTAATGGGAAGATATTAATGTGTTCCCAAGCTTACCACTCTCAAATGTCACATTAATAGTGTCTCTACGAATATTTAAAGACCACGAATGGTGAATATGAGAGAGAGAGAGAGAGAGAGAGAGAGAGAGAGAGAGAGAGAGAGAGAGAGAGAGAGAGAGAGAGAGAGAGAGAGAGAGCAATGAAGAGGACGAAGAATAATGTGAAGCCTTATTTGCAAGAAAGAAGAAGTGAAAGCGAAGGACGGGGATAAAGACAAGGGAAGGAAGAGAAGGCGGAGAAGAAGTAGGAAAAGGAGGAGACGAAAAACCTGAGAATGATTTATTGTAAGTGAACCAAGAATAAAGGAAAAGAGAAAGTCAGAGAGAGAGAGAGAGAGAGAGAGAGAGAGAGAGAGAGAGAGAGGGGGGGGAAGCCAGGGTCAAGGAACACGAGGAAAACGAATAAGGAAGGAAGATGGAGGAAGAGGAGGAGGAAAGAGAAGGAAGGAAAGAAGGAGAAGAGGAAGGAAGGAGTGTGATAAAGGCATAGCTATTCATGTTACTTCCCTTCTCTCCTTCCTTCCTTTCTCTCCTTCTCGTTTCGCCCCCCACTCCCTCTCTCTCTCTCTCCTCTCCTCTCTCTCTCTCTCCTCTCCCACTCACTGCAACTTCAACTAGACAAACGTAGGAATAAAAACCTTGAACAAAAAGAAGCAAGTGAGCCAACACAGTTTTCTCTCCCTCCTTTGGACTCTCTCTCTCTCTCTCTCTCTCTCTCTCTCTCTCTCTCTCTCGCTCTGGCTCTCGTTCTCTCTTCTTCAGTGCGTTATACTTAATATTTTTACATTTGTTTTCAGTTTTCTTTCTCGTGTTTAGAAATGCCTTATGTATTACCACCACCACCACCACCACCACCACCACCACCACCACCATCAACAACAACAACAACAACAACAACAACAACAACAGCAGTCAGCGTATACATCAAAGTGAATGAGAAGTGAGGGAAGGAAAAAAGGAAAGCAAAAATGTAAAAAAACGAAAGAGAAAAAATGGCCAATGAAATAAAAAGCCAAGTACCCGAGAGAGAGAGAGAGAGAGAGAGAGAGAGAGAGAGAGAGAGAGAGAGAGAGAGAGAGAGAGAGAGAGAGAGAGAGAGAGAGAGTAATGAGGAGTGTGGGGACGGTTAATAATTAGGTAAAGGAAGATAAAAGAACGTAATTGGGGATTAGTGGAACATAAAATAGGAAATAGACGAAGATTATTGAAGAAACTCAAGACGAAGCAGATATTGATAGAAAGAAAATGTATAAGATTAAGAGGAAGACAAAGAAAGGAAGGGAGCAGAGGAGAAGAGGAGAGAAAGAGAAGAAGAGGTAAAGAAGAAGGGATAAGAAAGAAGGGGGAAGAAGAGAATGAGAAATCCTCTCTCTGTAAATTGATTGTGTTGGAAATTGAAGAGATAAACAAACAAAAAGCCTGAAAGTTTGTCCGCAAAGGGAAAAATTATCCGAGTTTATAGCTGCGTGTTTCGTGTGTGTGTGTGTGTGTGTGTGTGTGTGTGTGTGTGTGTTTTGAGACAAGCGATTTTTACCTTTTCTTTCGTTTTTCTTTCATTTTTCTTATTCTTTTCATTATCATCTTCCTTTTCCTGTCTGTTTTCCCCACCCTTTTATATTATTTTGGACAGTGATGATGGAGACAATACTGCTGCTGCTTCCTCCGTCATAGCATCATTATCACCACCATCACGACCATCATCACCATCATCATCAGGGAGGCTGTGGCTGAGAATCTCCGTTTAGAATCCCACCACTCTTCTCTCTATCTTTTTCCCCGCTGTCCGTGAAAGGTTACGGCCCCGAGCCGGACTTGGAGGCTGTCCAGGGCTCAGTAAAACCTCATTTTTTATCGCTTCTGCCTGAAAACCTGCCACGTCCCCCGCCACTCCCTCCACGAAGCCCTTCTTTGTATAGAGGATGGCGGCCCGTGGAGAGCAGGGAAGGGATGGTGGTAATGAGGAAGGGTAGTGTAATGATGGTGATGCAGATGAAGGTGGTGACGAGGATGGTGAATGATGAGAAGAGAAGGGTGATGTTTTTTGGTCTTCGTTGTTTTTTTTTTTAGTTTTATTTATTTATTTTTTTTTGGTCTGTTGTTGCGCACAGTTAATAGGTAAAGGAATGAGTGAGTCAGTAAAAGCAAGTGTCTTATTTCTCTTCCCTTTCTTTTTTTATCTTTTAATTTCTTGTGTGTATTTTTGTGTCCTTCCTTTGTGGTCATCGTTTTCATATTTTTTTTCTCTTCTCTATGACTCGTTTTTCATTCCTTAGTTTTTTACGTCTTTCTCTTCCTTTTCTCTGTTTTCACTTTATTTTCTCCTTTATTTAGAATGTATAAAAATTAAGTGGTATGAGAAAAAAGATTGCACAGATTTTGCTTATATTTATCTATCAATATAATTTTCTTTATTCATTTATTTACTGATTTATTCATGTACGCATTTCTGTGAGTGATCTTGAAGAGTATCATTAATAAATAAATAGATAGAATGTGTTGTTTTAACGGAAGACCCCTTGTTGTAGTAATAAACCAATTAAAACAAAACAAAACAATATCTTTTCACATCAGATAGAGTGGAGACTCGCATAATACACACACACACACACACACACACACACACACACACACACACACACACAGAGAGAGAGAGAGAGAGAGAGAGAGAGAGAGAGAGAGAGAGAGAGAGAGAGAGAGAGAGAGAGAGAGAGAGAGAGAGAGAGAGAGAGAGAGAGAGAGAGAGTTTTCCATGTTTTTTCGAGAGTAAGCTCCATTTCCCATGATGGATTCAGATCCTTCACGCGATCTAAAAGCTTGCGAGGCGTGAAGCGAACTAAACCTTCTCTGACTTTCCTTTACGTCTGGAATTTTAATTGGACATTAACATCATCGTTTTTTTGTGACGCCAGCAGAGCGCCTTCGTTTAATTGTTTTCACGTTCAATAGATGTTCCATTCTTGGTGGTAATTTAATCTGTTGGTGTTTTTCCTCTTCGAGAATTTGGAAAGAAGTCGAAGTTGAAGTGTTTGTCATGTCCCCAAATGGAAGCACTCTGGTGGTGAAGAAAAGTGTAGTCGAATTATTATGGAAAATATGATTGGAAGTGCTGGAGATAACGAAATGCATGACATGAAATATGAAGAATTATTTAGTAAAGACCAAGTTCTTTGAAAAAATATAACAGGTTTCAATTTAGTTTTATTTTTCTTGCAACGAGAAAATAGAGTATTGAAAATATAATTTCCTTTCATATCTGTGGCATAAAAGAAGCCAAATTGTATATAAACTCAATTTCGAATTCGCCTGAATTTTTCATTCGAAAGGTTTCAAGTAAAAGTAAATTGTTAAAAGAAAAGATAGAAATGCAATTACAGAAGATAAAAAGAATTTAAAATATTGTGGAAAGAAATAGTATGACATGTAGAGAGTATAGTGTAGAGAGCGTAGAGAGACTGTGTGTGTTGGTTTTCAGATCCTTTCATCCAAAAAACTCTGAAGAAGGTAAGAGTTGAGAGTGGAGAATAAAGAGTTTACGAAGTTTACAAAGAGTTCCGAGTCTTCTCAAAAAATGAGTGAAATCAAATAATCCACCATTTGTGATCACGGGTAGCAAGAGAAAAGAAAGAAAAAAAAGTATGGAAAAAAGAAAAGCGAGCCACGCAACCTTTACAAACTGAACAAGGACAAATTCATGCCACGAAAAGACTCTTCTTCTTGCACGCCCTCCTCTCCTCTCTGTCATTCCCGTCACTTGCATAACTTAACGTCCCCACACCAGAAAAGAGGAAAAAGAAAACTAAAAAACCACAGAAGTATATTTCCTGCTCAACAACCAGAACGCGGTATGAGGGGACGCTTTCAGACAGACGCTCGGGAGGAAAAGGCATAAATGTATAGAAAAAAATCAAGGTCTGCTGTTGATTCTCGTTCCCAATTCCTGAGTCTCCCCTTCTGGTCTCCCTCCGTGTGTGTGGCTCGGATCATATAATCACGCGCCAGTACACCGTCATGTCCAGCCCCCTAAGACAAGTGTCTCCATTCTTTCCTGCTCTGTACACGAACGCTTCTCTCTCCCCCTCTTGCCGCCGCTGGATACTACATACTCTTCATCTTTTAGTCTTTCGTCTTTTGTATAGATTAAGTTTTTTTTTTCTTTCCTTTTTTTCGTTGGGGTTCATATAGTTTTTGTTTGTCGTGTTAGCTCTCAAGGTTTCGTTCGTGTTTCGTCATTTTAGTGTTTATTTTATATTGATTTTTTTTTTTTAAGTTAATGTGTTTGTATAGGAATGATGCTTTTTCTTTATGATGTTAATTTTGTGTCTGGGTGAATGAGGTTGTAAGTCTTGTTTTCCTTATATATTAGCATTTGTATCTTTTAGTATATATATTGTGATTTGTAAGAATTTCATATAGTTTACACACACACACACACACACACACACACACACACACACACACACACACACACACACACACACACACACACACACACACACACACACACACACACACACACACACACACACACACACACACACACTTACTTACCATACTTAATCAGCACGGGCAGCCACACCACACACATAAATGCCTCACACACACACACACACACACACACACACACACACTTACTTACCTCCCCACTCAATAAATGCCTCTCATACCAGTTCGCCAAATTTTGCATGCAGATTTTCCAGTGTGATCTCTGCACACCCTGTCTGGTCTTCCTCTGCTCCCCTTTTATACCCGAGGGGGCAATTTGTGTAGTCTCTTTCTCCGCCAGTTATTTGCATTTTAAACCTTAAGCTGTGACTCTTTTCCACCGTCACAACTTTATCTTTTCTTGAGTCATTTAGTTGTGTTTATCAAGATCTTTGGGACTTTCTAGTTCACTGTGAATGATTGCCAAAATATTCAAGATTTTTAGATTAATTGTTACTGCACTTGGATTTGCGTTCTAAATATTGTTTTTGGTACTGCTGACGTACAGGTTCCATCAAAGTAGATAGATATTGAATGTTATGATGTTGATGTGGTTTATAATCAAATATTCTGAGAGTGTATTTTTTTTATTAAGCTACGTAACCATTATTGAAGCCATTCTTTTTAACACATTGTTGAATCTTATGGCAATAACAGTTATTCTACTTTTTTCGTCTTTAAGGAACCCACTCCACTGAAACAGGCACTTGGCTTTCGTGTGTGTGGCGAGACGAGTGATTGCATTCTGGAAGTTAAGAAAGTTTTTCTTGTTTCGTATGCACCTCACTCCGTCCAGTAACGTTCCATTTGAAGTTTCGGTGTTCCGCAATAAAATTCTAAAGTTTGCAATGCGGCAGCCAGGCCTCTGACGTGGTGGGTATGGATCGTCATTGACTTGAGATTATGTAATATCCGAAGCAGACTTACCCAGACATTAATCACAAACTTTACAGCTGTATAAAGCCTTTTGTTGGTAAGCACTGGAGAATATGTGAGTGAAGGCTTGTTTTCTTTTAATGAAAGATGAGCTCTGGCTTGCGGCAACAAAACTTGAGGTGGACGAGAATAAAGACCATTGATGATGCCAGTGCCAAAAGAAAACAGTGCAGAAGAAAGTCCAGAAATACATAGTGAAATGTCTTGAAACTTGTAAATATAATGACCGAAAAAAGAGGTTGGGTATAATCTTGGTTCTATTCACCTTGCCCAAGACTGGAGAGTTGCTGTCACAGGTGAGCGTCGAGAGCTGAGCTTACCTAATATGAAGTGGCTGTGACAATTAAGCCTGACGGTAATTAAGCACTGCGACAAATTAGCGAAGGGAGAATTAGACGCAAGGTGAGAGTTAAAAGCTAAACGACAACTAAGCACGGGGATAATTAAACGCAAGGGCTGTTGGGACTGAGGATTGTTTACGTAACCAAATAATATGAAAAGTGTTGAAGATACTCATTAACAAACTGCTCAGGGATATCACTGTATACATAACGCAGGAACAGAATCATGAGAGGGAAAATTAAATCACTTTTGAAAATATATGCTAGATTTACACGTTGTTAATTCTCTTTCTTTTTGTTGTGAGTGAGATGTTTTTGACTGAGAGGAGAAATTGTAACCACCACCACTACCATCACCATCATCACCATCATTCAACCACGAAGATATACTATGACACTAACATCACTGTGGCTTTAGCGCCCTGCCACCATATTTCTGTCTTGATATACGCTTTTCCTCTCCCTTTATTTAGCATCACCATTGGAAGCCCATAATCTGTATAAGCCTTCCCATTGGTCTGTGCCATCACAAGACGTTGGATGGCTTCTCTCTATAGGCTTTCCTTATCGGGCTCTGGGGACGCGCCAGCTGTAGTGTTTGGGTGGGTGTGGGTGTGGGTGTGAGTGGAGGTGGGTGGGTGTAATTGAGTTTTGGTAAGTTTGGAATACTTTTCATGTGTTTCTGAGGAATTTGTGTTTATAACTCTTTTGTTTTTGTATTTTACTTGTATTTGTCTTTTCATAGTGAGTTGATTTCGAAAAAAAATACGTTCTGCTGCTGCTGCTGCTGCTGCTGCTGCTGCTGCTGCTGCTGCTGCTGCTACTGCTACTACTACTACTACTACTACTACTACTACTACTACTACTACTACTACTACTACTACTACTACTACTACTACTACTACTACTACTAACCTAACCTAACCCTACTGCTTGTACTACTACTACTACTACTACTACTACTACTACTACTACTGCTACTACTACTACTACTACTACTACTACTACTACTACTACTACTACTACTACAACAACAACAACAACAACAACAACAACAACAACAACAACAACAACAACAACAACAACAACAACAACAACAACAACAACAACAACAACAACAACAACAACAACAACAACAACAACAACAACTACTACTACTACTACTACTACTACTACTACTACTATTAATACTACTGTGTGTGTGTTTGTGGACAAGAAAAAAAAAAAAAAAACGGACCACCTTAGTAGAGTAATGGAGGCAGAGATAAAAGAAATAAACGAGAGGAAAAACACGGAGACAGAGGGACGGAAGAGAGAAATTATACCCATCGTACAAAAAAAAAAAAAAAAAAAAAATAGAATAAAATAAATAGAAAAGGGGAAGGAAAGAAAAGAATCAAACACGACAAACATCAACAATTCTTTTTCCACATAACCTTCCTTACCATTCTTTTCCTATCGACCCCTCCTTCACCTCCTCCATATACCTTACCTCCGTTGCTTCCCTGCTCCCCACACACCCCATAATACTCTTTCTTCTCCCTTTCCTTACCCAGACGCAGGCCTTTCTCCCATCGGCCTACGGGTAAGATCAGCAGTACTCTGTAAGCCTTCTCCTCTCCCAGAATCTTTTCCCTCCCGCCCCCTGGAGCCATAATACCGAGGAGAGGAAACGAGTGGGTGGAGTGACGGTAAGCCAGAGAGTGAGAGGGAGAGAGAGGGAGAGAGAGGAACAGAGGAGAGAAGTTAGAATACATGAAAATACTTTAGAGATGCATAAAAAACAGATGCCAGATACAGTTTCTTTTGTCAAAATTGAGAATGCTTAGAGAGAGAGAGAGAGAGAGAGAGAGAGAGAGAGAGAGAGAGAGAGAGAGAGAGAGAGAGAGAGCATTTACACGTGGCCTTACAACCTATCTCTCTCTCTCTCTCTCTCTCTCTCTCTCTCTCTCTCTCTCTCTCTCTCTCAGGAAGGATCAGGACGGCGACAAAGTGGATGCTCTTTCCTCGATGAGATCATTTACTTTTGAATTTATAGCATATTTCACTCTTTAGTCAAGCTTTTCTCTCGTTTGCCAGTTGCCGGGAGCTGACGTCAGAGAGAGAGAGAGAGAGAGAGAGAGAGAGAGAGAGAGAGAGAGAGAGAGAGAGAGGGCGGTGGTAAAAAACTCTTAAGACTCATAATACAAAAAAAACTGAAAAAAGGTAATAGATTTGCATGAATTTGTCGTTTTTTCTATGGGGACTGGCAAATAAGTGCGTCTTTTCTTAATATTTTGCATCCCATTGGCCAGATTTCTCTCTTACATTAAAAAAAAGTAACGGTCTTGTGTGGAAAATAGTAATTGTCAAAAAGAAGCCACGTTTGCAAAAGAACACTTAAATTCAAGTACAGTTACAGATATTACAGCACAAATGAAGGAATAGAAGGAGATAAATCACTTCAGGTAACACAGATTCATTTGACCACAACTAATATTTACTTGTTTTTATATTTCCCAAGACAAAAAAAAAAAAAAGAGAGATAGAAAATTACGTATCTTTTAAAACATCAGAAACACTGGAACATTTTATAAGCCTTTAAAACAAATGAGTTATAAAAAAAGGACCCAAAAACATAAAGGAATAAAACGGAAGGAAATACTGAGGTAACAACGCCCAAATTGTGAGAGGCTGCAAAAAAGTTTAAAGGAAATCTGAGGTCCAGGGAGGCAGGAGGCGAAAAGGAATGGAAGGGCAGGGAAAAAGAGGAAAGTCAGGAAGGATAGAAAGAAGGAGGTAAAGGATAGTGGGAGGAGATTTCAAGACAGTGACATCATCGTTGTATTTTTCATTTTCACTAGCATCTTCCTCTTCCTCCTCCTCCTCCTCCTCCTCCTCCTCCTATTGGTCTTCCAGTCTCCTCCTTCCTTTCCTTTACGAGTATATCCTTCTCCATCATTCATCTTCCTTCATTTGGCTTGATCTCTCTCTCTCTCTCTCTCTCTCTCTCTCTCTCTCTCTCTCTCTCTCTCTCTCTCTCTCTCTCTCTCTCTCTCTCTCTCTCTCTCTCTCTCTCTCTCTCTCTCTCTCTCTCTCTCTCTCTCTCTCTCTCTCTCTCCAAAATAGATCATGTGTCTTTGTAAGTTTCATGAAAAGCACCTCCTCTTCCTCATCCGCCCCTCCTCCTCCTCCTCCTCCTCCTCCTCCTCCTCCTCCTCCTCCTCCTCCTCCTCCTCCTCCTCCTCCTCCTCCTCCTCCTCCTCCTCCTCCTCCTCCTCCTCCTCCTCCTCCTCCTCCTCCTCTCCTCCCTCCTCCTCCTCCTCCTCCTCCTCCTCCTCACACACACACACACACACACACACACACACACACACACACACACACACACACACACACACACACACACACACACACACACACACACACACACACACAGGTATCTTTCACCTTTTGTCAGAAGCGGATCGGACGAATACTGGCCCTCTCCCTCTCCCTCTCCCTCTCCCTCTCCCCACAGCGAGTTTGTCTGCGGGATCTTTAACTTTTCACTCTTCATTTCACCTTAAAAGTTAGAGGAAAGAGATCGCCGCTATCTTCCTTCGGTTTTTGGCGGGGAGCGAGCACAGGAGAGATGTGGAGGCTGCGGGCGATAGAAAGAGAGAGAGAGAGAGAGAGAGAGAGAGAGAGAGAGAGAGAGAGAGAGAGAGAGAGAGAGAGAGAGAGAGAGAGTGACTGTGTTTGGTCTATAATGTGATGCTAACTGCTTATCATTACTAGTAAACTACGTGCACGTGACAGAATAGAAAATAAATTGTTTAAAAGGAAAGTCATTGGTTAGTTTGGAAATTGTCTGGGAAATAGATGACCAGGTGATGGAAATAATGCGAAAAGATAACAAGATATGGGGCCGCCGTGGTACAGTGGATCCGTGCGTGCTTTGGGGTCCGAGGGGTCTCCAAGCGCACGAGTTCGAATCCTGTCTACGGTCTGAGTGTAGGTTGGGCTTCCTCACTCGGGGCAACGGTTTCCTAGCGGGTGGGCTTTGAAATAGGAGGTACCCTTAATACGTATCCCCTTTAGCCCATAAATTCCCGTGAAAAGCCCGTTTACTTGGATATACGAACAAGTATGAAAATGATATAAGAAAGATAGTCAAGAAAAGGGGTGATGGAAATGATATAAGATAACGAGATAGTCAGAGAAAAGGATAAGAAAATAGAAGACGATTAATAAAAATGACTGACTTACATGGAAAACGATGAAATTAATAGGATAAGATAGTAAGCATAGACTGAGAACAAAATAAGGAGATAGAAAGAAATAGGTAGAAATAACATGAGGGGCGGAAAAGAAACAGTCTGAGAAGGAAATGGAAATAGCGAGAGATCAGGGTAGAAGTAAATTACAGTGTAGAAAGAGAAAAGGGAGGTTCTGGAGGCAGGTTTTGGGGATGAAGGATAAAGAATAAGGTGTGGTGGTGGTGGTGGTGGTGGTAGTGGTGGTAGTGGAAGACTTGGCTCAGATTTCAGCCTGTTATCGTGGGCACTGCATCACCGTGACCACCGCCACCACACTTGTTACCCCTGCCAAGAATAGATTCCAGATTCCTATTTATAGATCCTTAATTTGTGTTAGTCTTTCTTCCAGTTAATTTTTTTGTTTCCGTGGTAATATCTTCAGTGTCTGCTGTTATAGATAAGCTCACAACCCTCCCTACTCTCTCTCTCTCTCGCTCTCTCTCTCTCTTCCTCCCGTTCCTCTCTCCATCTATCATTTACATCACCTCCCGAAAATCCTAGGTCCAATAAAGAAAAGAACAGTATCAGGCGAAACTCTTTAGACAGTCTTTATTACCACTCATAAAATTAATCATCTCCATAAAATGAGGTGTCGCTGGTGATCCTTATAGTCTCATAATGGTCTTGTTTTGATGACGGGGTGTGTGTACAGGGAGGGAGAGAGGGAGAGAGGCAGAGAGGGAGGGTGGCAGTGGGAGTGGTGCCAAGGAAGGAGTTGAGAGAGGGAGAGAGGGAGGGAAGGTGGGATGTTGATAGGCTATATAGCGGCTGGGGGTGCGGAGAGGAAGGTGAAGGAGAGATCGGAAGGTGGACGCTGAGAGATAAGGAATGGTGAATGAGAGAGATAGAGGAAGTTGAAACACAAATACAGTAAAAATAGATAAAAAAGACTTAAATATAATGTAAAAGCAAAATATAGATACCTAAGTATAGTGAAAATAAAGGAATATTTAAAGGAATAAAATCACATCACAAAATTAAAGATATGGGAAAATGAGTCATGAATATAGAAAACTGAATAAAAATCGCCGTACAAACATAAAGTAAGTACAAAATAAAGACACACAGACCATATTGAATGTAATGTAAACTGATTTTGTAAACTGAAAGCTATAGAATCACATAAAAGAGATATAAATAGACAGAGCATTGGTAGCATTAATTTTGACGTATTGCAACACACAAAGAAAACACTGACAAAATATAAAGAAAATTATTGAATCATACAAGAGAGAGAGAGAGAGCAGAGTAATAACATTAATGAAGTCACTTGGAAACTTAAAAACCTGTGATGGAGTTCAACAGGGGAAGCGAAGAGGGAGACTGAGAGACAACATTCAACCATTCCATGCACAAATACTACCCTTATTCATTACTAACAAACCCACACGAAGAAAAGCTTATAAACTAAAGAACCCTGAAATAAACCTAAACACACACAGGGAACTACACCGTTACTATATACAAGAGCTACACGTTTAAAAAATCTCAAGGAAAACGGTAAGATACGTCGTGGGGATACTCAGATCAGGTTGGCTGCGTCCCGATAACTGGTTTAATATACGGCCAAAAAAGCAAGGTGACTGGTGGCTAAGACTCCCCGTGGCGGCTCAGTAAGTCAGGGACAGGTGCGTGTGTTGGCGGCGGTGCAGGTGGTGACGCGGAATGTACGAGGAGTAAATGAGGAGGAAGAGAGGATGAGAGTGTAGTTGATGCGTCTATGCTTCATGCCTTCATGGATGGAGGTGAAGGCTGAATGATACTGCTAGAGAGAGAGAGAGAGAGAGAGAGAGAGAGAGAGAGAGAGAGTAGTGTAGTGGTGGTAGACTTAAGTAGAAAAGAAAATCCACAAGTCATATTGGTTTTGTTTGTACGTACCTAGAGTGGAACGAGTTTTTCTTCAATAAAAGACAGGCCGAGATTTAGAAAGTAAATGAGAGAGAGAGAGAGAGAGAGAGAGAGAGAGAGAGAGAGAGAGAGAGAGAGAGAGAGAGAGAGAGAGAGAGAGAGAGAGAGAGAGAGAGAGAGAGAGAGTTTACCTCCCAGATTAAGTTAGAAGTGGTGAAAATAGTGAGAGGAGCAACAAAAAGGACACAATTTTAGAAGCATTTCATATGTCAAAACACTTTTCCTTTTCGTGGATATTCTTTACAGGAACGTCTCTTGCTGTTGAAAAGGCCAGGAGCTCATCATGTCTGCTTAGGACTTGTGTAGGTCAAGTTTGGCTCTTTGTGTGTTCTGTTTGTTATTTACCTGAAATACCTACGTTCTCCTCCTTCCTCAGGGAAAAAAGAAAAGAAAAAAGAAAAAAAAGGTACTAAGCTTTCACTGTTTTGGTGACTAGAACTCCTTCAGTACTGGAAGCAGATTTTACCATGAGTTTTGGAATATAATTGGGCGATTTTATTTAGATTAAGAAGCGTCTATGGAGGTGAAAAGATTAATGGCCAGAGTCTTTACTATTTTAATCCCCACATCAGGATCTGAAGTTGTATAAAAGCACAAATTAGTAAACAGAATAAATATGAACACATGGCATGGTACTGATGGGGTTAACAGTGTACCAGTTCATGTTGTCATCCTCTCTGCCTGATACTTTACTTTCTCCTTCCTGGGACTTCAGCTCTTTCAAGATGGAGAGTTATGGACACTAATCCTTTAATTTTGCATATCCTTTCAACATTTCTTTAGCGACTGGCTCTCATTGGGTTTTTCTTTCGCTTTTTTTATTTTCTTTCCTTTGGCTGGTGCTTCTCTTACTTAAAAATCTATTACTGTGTCTCCGTAATAAAATGTGTGAAAGTTGATAATAAAACTAACGCAATTTAACGCAGAGGTTTGAAAAGTTCCGTGGCCATCAAGAGTCATCAGGAAACGAGGCTACAATTCAGGAGGAAGAACGAGTTAACCTGCAGATTTCTTTTCATTCTGTGCTCTTCTTGTCGCAAAATGTTATCCTTGAGCTTCATTCAGTGACCAACGATTCCTGTTCTACTTTTCTTCAAGGCTCTTAACCCATTCAGTTCTGGGACGCTTTTTTTTCTATTACCATGAGTTTTATATACGATTAGATGATTTTATTTACATTGTGAACTGTTTATGGAGGTCAGAAGATTAATGGTCCAGAGTCTACACTATTTTAATCTCCACATACGTTTCTGAAGTTGTATAAAATCGCCAAATAGTAAGCAGAATAAATATGAAAACGAGTCCTGGTACTGAAGGGGATAATATTATAAGTTAATTGACCATATTCACTCTTAGAAACTCTCATAAGAATACGTAGGAATACTAGGGAAAGCCGTTTTATTTTTTGATATGTTCCAGAAGTTTTATTTTCTTTTTGTCTTATTCCACAAGTTTTTTCTTTATTGTCTTATTCCAGAAAGTTTTTTTTTATTTCAAAAAGGGTATATGTATTGCCTTATTCCAGATTTTTTCCATTTTTATCTATTTCTGAAAGTTTTTGTTTCTTTTTTGTCTTATTTCTTTTCTTTTCTTCTTACTCCACGGTCACGCAACTTAAGTAGGGATTCATGAAACTCCCGGCATTCCCTGAGGCTTGGGTGTGCGTGTCTGCGCCGCCTAATTATTCAGCAAGGCGGCACCGAGCGACATTCCTACACCTAAATTATTCCTTATCTCGGCATCCTTCGCTGGGTTGGGTCACACTACACACATTGAGGGTCGGTACTTACTTCATATCGCGCTGGTGTGTCTGTGTGTCTGTGTGTCTTGTGTGTAGCGTCTCCGGTAATGAAAGACAAGCGTAGAAGAGCAAAGGAGTAATTGTGTGGTGGGGTACGAGGGTTGGTTGGTAATGGGACGGAAGGCTTGGCTGTGATAGTGTTGCGTGTTCTGGATCTACTGTTTCGTCGTCCAAGGAGAAGGAAAGAAGTATACCACGTCACTCATGATCACGTAACTGTTTCTATTGCGCCATTACGTGGATGATTCTCTCTCTCTCTCTCTCTCTCTCTCTCTCTCTCTCTCTCTCTCTCTCTCTCTCTCTCTCTCTCTCTTAAAAGATCTTAAAGCATTATATTCTCTCTTTTTGGTGATTTAGCGTCAAAAAAAAGTAAAAGGGGTAGTGTGAGATTTTCAGCGACACACACACACACACACACACACACACACACACACACACACACACACACACACACACACACACACACACACACACACACACACACACACACACACCGTTTATTTATTTATATATCTATTTATCAGAGAAACTCTCCTTATGACATTTGGGAACGAAGACAAGAAATAGGATTAACTCTCTCTCTCTCTCTCTCTCTCTCTCTCTCTCTCTCTCTCTCTCTCTCTCTCTCTCTCTCTCTCTCTCTACACCTACTGACAGCTGTTGTCCATTCTAATCAACATGATAAATCCCTGCCCTTCTTCTCTCCACCATCCCCAACCCTCCAACCTCCAACCCCTACCACGTGACCCAATCCACGCCACTCGTAACGAATCACAGACCTTAACAGGGAGAGGTGGGCGGGGCTTATCCAGTGCTTCAACCAATAACAGCAGGGAATGTTATCTTGTTAGCCTATGACAAAGCGGCGTGCTATCTTGTTAACCACCGACAGGGTTGCGCTCACCGTCTTGTTAACTGCTGACACACACACACAAACACAAGTAAAGTGAGGAGAGGAATGGGTGAATAAATTGGTCTTGTTACTGTTGCTGGAATATGTATCTGGTTTTTCAAAGGTTAACGTGATGCAAATAGGCGTTAATATAAAAAAATCTATAAGTTTCTGTTAGTAATTTCATTGATTTTTGTCTTTTGTATCGTGTTCTTGTAGGCGTGTATCTGCCTCATAACTTACCACACAGATTACTATTTGTGTTTCATCATTTATGTGGTAGTAAACTTGCTGTCTTTGGGCACATGAACACGATAAGATAGCCACTGATGCTCTCACGCTAAATGTCGTTCTGTTAAACCAGGTAGTAAGATAACTATTATATTCCAATCAATTATTTGACTCCAAGGTAACGTGGTTTTTATTTGGAGATAGTTTACGTGCTTTAGAAGAAGACTGGTATACAAAGCGAGGTCAGCGAGTAAGAGCTTCCTTCGCGTGTCCCCAGTTGGCAAAAGACGTAACTGTGACAGACTCAGGAACATTATAGACCACTGGAGGTAAACGGACCAAAACACATTCTACATCTCACGCACGTTCCAGAAAAGATCTTCCCCCCCCCTCTCTCTCTCTCTCTCTCTCTCTCTCTCTCTCTCTCTCTCTCTCTCTCTCTCTCTCTCTCTCTCCATCCTAGCTAGCCAACCACACAGGACATGATTTTTTTAAACTATACTTGAACACTGAAATATTTGGACTAGTATTAAATTATGCTTTCGGTTAAATCTATATTCGAAAGTAGTGTGTGTGTGTGTGTGTGTGTGTGTGTGTGTGTGTGTGTGTGTGTGTGTGTGTGTGTGTGTGTGTGTGTGTTTGTATGTATGTATGTGTGTCTGGGTGGGTGTACGCGAGTGCGCTTTCAAGTCTATCTCACTACGACCATATCTTTTATTTTTTTGTTCCTTTTTTTTCTCGCTTCCGGCATTCTTACAGCACCAATCTCCTCCTTCCAAACTTTTTTACACTTCCTCTCACACTTTCCCCACTCGGCCTCACTCACTCTTCCACCGCCGCCTCTCTGTCCGGCCATCACAAAGCCCATTCGCCCTTCCTCCCTTCCCTTAAGCACTTTCCTTCACACTCCTGCACATCATACATACTTACACATTCTCCCCGCCTACCCTTCCTTGCCTCTGCTCCCTTCCTCGCTCCCCGCATGACCTTCCCGAGCTCAGTTTGTCTTTTTTTACACTTCTCTTTTATCATATTGTTGGACTATTTTTCCGTCTCTAAAACCGCGGTGATTTGAGCAAAGGGGAAGTGTGGGAAGTGCAATGCTGGTTCTTGGTTTCACGTAACATGTTCACAGACAGACAGGCAGACACACACGCATACGGTTGTCTATCTTATCAGTATCATGAATTTGTATCGAATTTACGAAGAATCTTTTGCTAATTGATGATAACTTGTGTTTACTTAATTCCTTCAGTACTGGAACGCTTTTTTACCATGAGTTTTGTGTATGATTAGACGATTTTTTTATGACTGTATATGGCGGTAAAAAGGTTAATGGCTGGAGTCTTTACTATTTTAATCGACACATAAGTTTCTAAAGCTGCCTAAAATCGCCAGATAGTAAGAATGAATATAAAAACGGGTCCTGGTACTGAAGGGGTTAATATTATATGCGTGCTATGTTGTGGTTCTTGATGAATAGAGACTTGTGCATGTGAAGTGACTCCCTTATTATGATCTTTTCTATATGTGTTAACTTTTGATTGGGGTTCATATCGACGTATATCCATTTTGATCTTGCTTTTGTGCGTATGACATATGTGATTCTTATTTAAACTAGTACAGTGGTAATGCGATGGCCTGGCATTTCTAGGGTCGGCAGATCGAGTCTCGCTCGGGCTCGTGAGATTAAGCTGTTTACTGGGAGGTTACTGCTAGGGTTGGAGCATCATAGTGGGGAGTTAGGTTCGCCTAGCTGATGTGGTTGATACCGGAACTAAAACCAACGAACTTTAACTTTAACTTCAATGTCTGTATTTATCTTATCTTTGTCTATCTTCCTCTACAAACTCATTATTAAGCGTTGTGTAGCTGTTACTTTTCTCCCTCTAGCTTGTTTTCCTCATGTCTTTTCTTCTTTTTCTCCTCCTCTTCCTTCCCACAACCCTCTCATCCAGTACTGCCCTCTCTCACCACCACACCATACCCTCCTCACTGCATCCATCCCTTCACCCACTAGCACTACTAACATGTCTCTTTCCCGGCAGGTTGAGGTGGAGGTGGTGGGTTCGGAGTCCTTGGGTCTTATGATCAGAGGAGGTGTCGAATACTCGCTTGGCATCTTCATAACAGGGGTAGACCAGGACTCGGCTGCTTACAAGGCTGGTCTCAAGGTAGGTCCTGTTGTATGATGTAAGCATGACGGATAGAGCTAAGGTGGTGTGAATATTTCAAGGCACTTTACAACATTACACTGAATGAGTTAGCTGTTATCTACTCCATCACCTTTCTTGTGACTATTTGCTTAGAAGTTAGTCATGCTGTGTGGTGTATTGGAGTGGGTTTTGTGTAGTGACAAGCATGATGGATATAGAAGAGTAATATATTTCAAATCACGTTGTAATGTTGGACTGAGTGAAGTAACTGTAATAAATCCCCAAATCTTTCTTGTGAGTAGGAGATTACTGGTTTTCATTTATTCATTAAGGTATTATGTACGAATTGTAGTTGTATGTGTAAGTACTTGGCAGCGATTTATATTCTCATAGTTTGAATTAACGATTTGTATTTATGTGTAATCTTTTATGTTGTGTACCTTGGGATTATGTAGTGCTTGTGTGTGTGTGTGTGTGTGTGTGTGTGTGTGTGTGTGTGTGTGTGTGTGTGTGTGTGTGTGTGTGTGTGCAAACAACAGATGAATTAGCGCAGTTTTATATGCATGTATTTTGTTATGTATTGGTTTCAGTTTATTTACATGAACACACATTCTTTTCCCTTTTTCACTTGTTCATGTGTGTATCCACCATTCACTATGTCTATGTTAGTTAAGTAATCAATAGTTTCATTTTTCCAAATCTTTATGGCTTAATTTGCCACTCATGATATTGGAAAGCTTATAATTTTTACCTTGAGAGAGCGAGAGAGCGATAGAAAGAAGGGATGACTATACATCAACATACATACATATATACGAACAACACTAATTTCATTCCTCCAAATCTTTATAGCTTAATTTGCCATTCATCATATCAGAAAGCTTATATTCTTTATCTTGAGAGAGCAAGAGAGCTAGAGAGAAAGAAAGATGACTATACACAAACATACATACATATATACATACATACATAATAACAAAAACAGTTCATCAGGCAAGTGGAGACAATCCCAGCCTCCCAGACACTCCCTCCCTGGCTGGACAATAGATTCCCTCTTGCTGTTACTTTGCCCTGATTGCTTGGCTTGCTGGCTGTCAGTGAGGGGGAGGCACGCTTGTCTGTCTGTCTGTCTGTTACGTGACAAATATTCTGTTGATTCGTGAATGGTGTGTGTGTGTGTGTGTGTGTGTGTGTGTGTGTGTGTGTGTGTGTTTTTTGCTGTGTTTTGTCTCTCTCTCTCTCTCTCTCTCTCTCTCTCTCTCTCTCTCTCTCTCTCTCTCTCTCTCTCTCTCTCTCTCTCTCTCTCTCTCTCTCTCTCTCTCTCTCTCTCTCTCTCTCCTGGATTCTCGTTTCTCTCATTAATATCACTTTTTCTCCCACTTTTTCTCTCATCTTCCATTTCTTTCCACCTGACAAACATGAATTACTCCTGCTCCACACAACTCCATCTTTCTTACCTCAACTCTCGTCCTTGCTCTTTATTTATGGATCTGTTTTTTTTTTTTCATGGTCTTCATCAGATCCCTTCTTATACCCATCAGCATTTTCAGTCCTCCTATCGTGAGTTATTTCTAGAAGTGTCCTTTTTTTTTTTACCTCCAATCATCTATTTTTTATTGATTGATTACTTTGTTTTCTACCTCCATTTTTATTCCTTTGAGTTTGATTTTGCTTTTTACATCTTCGAGTTTCTTTTATTGGTATGCTCGGTCCTGGTTAACTTTTGGAGCATTGTAGGAAATAGCGTAGGGAAGACAAAATAAGATAGACGATATTTTCTTCAATTTCTTTCTGTTTTTTTAATTTGTTTTCTCAATTTCTTATGTTTGTTACGCCTTCAAATCTCTTTTATTGGTGTACTTATCCTTTACTAACATTAAAACTAACGTAAAGTTTTCCATAGACCGTAAAACAAAAAAGGATTTAAAGTTTTTGTTAGTTTTTTTTAGTCTACAGAACTTTCTACGTTTTTTAAGAGTTACGAGAAGTGGGGAAAAAATGTCTATATGTGAGAGGATCAATTTATTTTACGACAGGACTGTTAAGACAACTCCAAAACTAAATTGACCAGCCTGAGTGGAAGCTCCTTTTACTGGTGATCTTTTACGGGCCAGCAATTAAATGATTTCTCCTGTATTTATCTTCCTCTTGTTCTTGTAGATCTTTGCTCTCCTCTAATAAATAAAGAAAATTCTCCTTCTTTTATCCCATTCTTACTGGCATGTTTTCCTACTTTCTCTCTTTTATCTAAGGCTTCTATAATCACTCACTCACACTCTCCTTTCCTCCTCTGCTACTACTTATTGCACGCACAGTCCTTACGTCATTTATAATCTTTTTCATCCTGTAATTTTGCTCTCATGCACTCACTCAGCTCTTCTCACTTACCACTGACTACCTGCATTATTTCTCTATGCATCAAAGAAATAAAAATGGAAAAAACTCTGAAAAAGCTAATCTAAGAAAGAAAATAGAAGTAGAAAGTAGAAGAAACTGCCTTTATAACTCTTTGAACCCTCTTCCCTGTGTCCCTTCTTCACTATCCAATCATCTTATCCTTCCACATCACACTTATTACCAACCAAGCAACCAACCAGTGTCCCGCTCCCCACAGGTAGGCGACCAGATTTTGGAAGTCAACAGCGAGAGTTTCCTGGCAGTCACTCACGACACAGCAGTCAACATCCTTAAGTACTCCCGCCGCTTGCAACTTTGTGTGCGGCGCGTAGGAAGGATCCCTCACTCCTGCACCACCTACGACCGACGCTCCTGGCCGCCCTCCGCTAAGAAAGAGTGAGTGGGGAGACGGACCTATAGGGAGGGAATGGAGGGATGGAGGGAATGCTGGGGATATTAACCTCTTTGGTACTGAGACGCATTTTTACTTTGATATTTAGTATGATTATACGATTTTATTTACATTAGGAAGGATCTATGGAGGTCAAAAGATTAATGGCCAGAGTTTTCACTATTTTCATCTTTCATAAGTGTCTGAAGCTGCGTAAAGTCATCATATAGTACGCAGAATGAATATGAAAACGCGTCATGGTACTGAAGAGATTAAGGGTAGAATGAAAAGAGGAAGGGAGAGAAGGGAGACAAGCAAGTAAAAGAGGGTAGAGAATTGGGGTAATGACTCATAGATAATTTGATTACCGATAAAAGTGTTTTCGTCTGCCTCAGCGAACAAATATTATCGGCTGCCGCACTCTGGTAGCCGTCTAACAGAAGGATTTGATTTAAGCCCACGTAAAGTAGTCTCGCAAACACCGGCCTTACCTCCCCGTGTGTGTGTGTGTGTGTGTGTGTGTGTGTGTGTGTGTGTGTGTGTGTGTGTGTGTGTGTGTGTGTGTGTGTGTGTGCTGGCAAGAGGGAAAAATCTGGCCAAATGCAAAGGATAGTTGCAAAAAAAGGCCCACTTAGTTACCAGTTCCCGTGCAGGTCCAAGAGAGTTAGCTAAAAGAAAGCGATAAATGTTTTGAAGCCTTCCTTTTAAGTGAGTTCAGGTCGTGTGTGTGTGTGTGTGTGTGTGTGTGTGTGTGTGTGTGTGTGTGTGTGTGTGTGTGTGTGTGTGTGTGTGTGTGTGTGTGTGTGCTCTTTCTTTCTCCTCTACGCATCTCTCCCTACTTAATCCCTCCTTCAATTAAGCCTTCTTAGAATATGAAGAGCACCACAACCACTACCACCACCACAACCACCACCACCACTACCACCACCACTGACTGCCATACAACACTTTCTAATCTTAACTCCCTCTCCTTTCATATACCATAAACCTCATTTTTGCCAGCGTTAGACTTACCTTCCTACATTTATGAGGCGCGGTGGGAGAATTAGCCAGCCTTTCCTCCTGTGTGTATTCTCTCCTCGTGGCTGTTACACTCAACTCTTTTCCTTCCCCTGGCTAGATTTTGACCTTTCTTTCCGCACTTTATTGGCTGCCTTACATTTTTTCTCCTCAAATTGTGACTTACCCTCTGGCGTCTCTCCACTTCACTTCCCTCACATCATTCCCTCCTCCTCCATCCTTCCTCTTCATATCTTTTTTTTCTATTTTCTTTCTTGCTCTCATTGTCTCTTCCTCTTTTTATTATTCGTTGTTCATTTGCCTCCTACCTCTTCACTTCTCTCTGGATCTGTGTGTATGTTTGTCTGTCTTTCAGTGTCTGTGTGTTTGTTTATTCGATTAGTTTGTCTAAATTTCTACTGGTCTCTCTCTCTCTCTCTCTCTCTCTCTCTCTCTCTCTCTCTCTCTCTCTCTCTCTCTCTCTCTCTCTCTCTCTCTCTCTCTCTCTCCGTCATTTTTCCAATTTTTCCAGACTGTATAAGTTGCCACGGAATTGAATAGGTAAAATATTGTTTGCCTGCTGGACCAAAAGAAGGGAAATAGGTTGGCCAATGAATGGAGCTCTATCGCGGCAGATTTTTCCAGTAGTAGTAAAGTCGAAAACATGGAAACGTCTGCTCGAATTGTATATGAAATTAAAGTAGGTATTATTTTGTGAGTATTTTAAGAGTAGCTGTTTATATGGGATTAACTGAATACATGATGGAAATTGAGCTATAGAGACAGTTTTGCATTTTTTTTTAAGGTTTTATAGTACTGGTGGGGTCAGTGCTGAAATAAATAGACTAATACTGTTTCATGGTATGTGGTCAGAGTGGTAAGACTGTTGACGATTGAATTCAAGGATTATGATTGAACTAAATAGATGAATTAGTGTTGTGACTTGTAGTACGCTTGATTGCCGCTAAAGGAGGTTTTTCCATGCATTGAGAACAAGTCAGTATGGAGTTTTATTTATTATTCGTGAAACAATCAGATAGTAAACTTACAGAGAGTGAAAAGCGGCTGAAACGGAAAAAAAAAAACTATATTCTAACGTAAAATTAATGTGTACGCATATATTTACGTACTTGTGTTTTTAGAAATGTTTAAAATACACGTTGAGAAGTTATGAATGAGGAGCCGATTTAATAAAAACGAAATGTGGTTTGAAGAATTTACCCGTGATGAGGTTAAAGTAATGAGATGAGAGTTATTTTGGTGTGGGTGACATCTCCAAATAGACCGAGGGACAGGACGCAATGCAGGCAGGGTGACAGAGACTCGGAGAGAAAGGTGAGATTCAAGGGCAAAACTAAACAAAATGTGGTCATAGAGAAACGTGGATGAATGTGAAGAGTAAAGTGATACATGAGAGAAGAAACTTGGTGTTGGTAGAGAGGGTAGCAAGGGGATGTGACTTGTGGTTGATGGAAGGTGGTGAAACTTGAGGATGTATGTAGAATAAACTAAACGTGGCCATAAAATAACGCGGATGAATGCTGAGAGTTGCAAGGCTATAGGAAATGAAAGAAAAACAAATATACATACTAGTGGATAGAAGAAAGGAAGAACATAGTTACGTAGATGCATGGCAAGAGTATGGAGAAACTTCACTTAACTGAGATTTAGGAATAGGGAAATAAGGAAAGCCAAGATATAGAGGGAGGGTGGTACGCAAAGTTAGGGGCGTGGAGCAATGGAAGAGAAGTTCATGAATACTAAGAGTACATCAAGGGAAAGTTACAGACAGAGTGACCAAAGTTAAGGTGTATATACGGAGAACGTGACGGCCAAGTTAAGAGTATGAGACGCGATGGAGTGTACACAACAAATTCAGTTTCAGAGTAGATTGTACCAGAGAGAATGGCAACTTAGGCGTAGTAAAAGAAGGCAGAGCAGACCATGAACTGAATTGTGAGATGGGAAGTGAATGACAATGAGGTAGTTTTGGAAGGTATAATGTAGAGAGTAAACTGGCAGTTGGACGAATGGATGAGAGGCTTGTTAGGTGTGGCTTAAAGCGGACGGAGAATGCACGCAAAAGGCTGGGGAAAGATTTTATTCATCATATAGAGAATCACGAATTGAGGATAATAACAGCTGCCTATCTAACTAAAAGACGAAGCTAGAAGGAAGTGATATAGAAAAAAAAAACTGTGCTGAAGAAAAGGTGCAAATAAGAGACAGAAATCAATGCATAGAATCTTAAAGAAATTACGATGAAAGGTGAAAACAAGAAATATAACACGGTAGAAAACTAGTGTACAAATTTAAAAAAAGATGCATAAAACAGCACTGAGGGACATAAAACAACAGTTAGGAAGAGGCAGCGTGCAAGACTGTGCCAAAGACAAGATTTAGAGGGAAGGTGAGAGGGATATAAAAGCAGCATCAAGGAAAGAAGGAGGCCAGCATGGAGCTCAGAGGGATAAGCATAGGTGGGGAGGAGGGAGCGTCGTGAGGGGTGATAAAGACGCAGGTGCAAGGCCGGTGGACGCTAAGCAGGAAAGATGTGCGCTGTGGAAACGAGCAATAAACTGAATCGCGTCAAGAGCTTCCTCCTTCGCCAGATCTTCCCTTCCCCCTTCAGAAATGTGTGTGTGGGGGGCGTGTGGCTGGGTTTGTGGGTGTGTGTGGTTTTATGGGAAGGGAAAAATGTAGGAGAATCTGAAAGTTGGAGGATTTTAATGTCGTCGTTATCGATTATTTATTTGTTTATCTATTTGTTTTGGTTTTAAAGAAGGCGAAGTGACTAGAAATTGTTGTGGAATTGATGTTAGGTGTGTGTGTGTGTGTGTGTGTGTGTGTGTGTGTGTGTGTGTGTGTGTGTGTGTGTGTGTGTGTGTGTGTGTGTGTTCACATATCATTTTACACACACACACACACACACACACACACACACACACAAACATAAAGCACTCACACTCACATCCTCACATCGTCCCTCCATTCTTTACTACAGCAACGGAAGATCGGCGGAGAACATGGAGGCGACACTGGCGATGATCGAGGAGAAGTCGGAGCGGGTGCTGACAAGGACTGCCCACGCGCGCCTGAGGGAGGTGGTGAGTGACTATGCGGCAGGCAGGGTACCCATTCACCACCTACTGACCACTGCCAATGAGCTGCTGACCTCCCCCGACAAGGTGAGATAGTTAGATAGATACGTAGATGGATAGATAGATTGATTGATTGATAGATGGATAGATAGATAAATGGATTGAGAGAGAGAGAGAGAGAGAGAGAGAGAGAGAGAGAGAGAGAGAGAGAGAGAGAGAATAAATGGATAACTTAAGAAGAGATAGAAAAATGGGAATTTGTGTTTTTAAAGTAAAGAAATTGAAGAGAGAGAGAGAGAGAGAGAGGGGAAGGTTCAAGGATACTGCAGAGAAGGTCACGAAAAGAGAGTAACGAAGGAAGACAGGGAGGAGGGAAGGAAAATAGTATAGACAATAACTTCGTTGGAAGGGAGGGAGGGAGGCTGGGCGGAGTAAACAAGGATGGAGAGAGAAGTGGGTGAGCAAGCAACGGAAAAACAAGAGACGGAGTAAAAAAAAAAGAAGAATCTGGGACGATGGAAAGAAAGAGAGAGAAACACGCGATAGGGAAGTGTGAGGCAGAAGGAGGAGAGAGAGAGAGAGAGAGAGAGAGAGAGAGAGAGAGAGAGAGAGAGAGAGAGAGAGAGAGAGAGAGAGAGAGAGAGAGAGAGAGAGATGGAGGAAGAATGAAAGGAAGTGGGAAGGAAGGAAGAGAGAGAGAGAGAGAGAGAGAGAGAGAGAGAGAGAGAGAGAGAGAGAGAGAGAGAGAGAGAGAGAGAGAGAGAGAGAGAGACTACCTACATACATTCTTGGTTTATTCGTGTCCTTTGTAAGACATAATTTTTCCTTCTCTCTTCCTCTTCCTCCTACTCCTCCTCCTCCTCCTCTCCTCCTCCTCCTCCTCCTCCTCCTCCTCCTCCTCTTCTTCTTCTTCTTCTTCCTCTTCTTCACCCCCTTCATTCCACCGCCTCTGCCAGAAGAAGGAAGAAAATGTGAAGAGGAATAAGAGAAAATCCTTGTGTCACTTTACGAAAAATAATGGAATAGTTATATATTTTTTTTTACCCTTCCC
Organism: Portunus trituberculatus; assembly: GCF_017591435.1. Classification (NCBI taxonomy): domain Eukaryota; kingdom Metazoa; phylum Arthropoda; class Malacostraca; order Decapoda; family Portunidae; genus Portunus; species Portunus trituberculatus. The sequence continues at coordinate 11,998,278 of NC_059268.1, read as the reverse complement.
AGAGAGAGAGAGAGAGAGAGAGAGAGAGAGAGAGAGATTACACCCGACTCACTTGACTCATAATTCACCTCATCTTACCTCTTACGACCCTAAAAGTGACTGATGGAAGGAAAAGATTGTACGTAGCATTTTTCCCTCTTGTATTTCTGCAGGAGCGACACGTCACTGGTGGGGAATATATAGGAGACAGAAGAACAGGGGCGATAAAGAAAGGGAGAGGATGGAAGGAAGGAAGAAAGAGGAGGATATGACGGAAAAGCGGAAACAAGGAATGAGATGGAAAGGAGGAGAGAGGGAAAGAGAGAGAGAGAGAAAGGAAGGAGGAAGAGATTTAGATGAGGGAAGAAGAAAGTGACAAGGAAAAAAGGGAAAGAAGAAGAGAATGGGGAAGAAGGAGGATATAACGAAGGAAGAGAAAAAGAAGAAGACTAAGGAAAAAAGAGAATGAATTAGTGGTAAGGAGGAAAGACGGAGGAAGGTGAAGAGAAGAGACAATAAATAAGAGAAAAGAAAGAGAAAAAAGGAAGTAAAAGAATAAAAATAACAGCGATTAGATGAAAAACAAAGATGGAAAGGTAGGAAAGGAAGAGGAATAGAGAGGAAAGAGGATTAAAGAGGGAAAGAAATGAAGGAAGGAGAAAGAGGAGAAAGAAAAGAAATAAGAGAGAGACCAAAGCAGAAACAGAAAGGGAGAGGAAGGGGAAACTTGGAAGAATGAGAGAAAGGGAGGAAAGAAAATGACAATATTTGCATATGTATTATGAGATTAAAGGCTTCGTTTGAGTAAAGAGAGAGAGAGAGAGAGAGAGAGAGAGAGAGAGAGAGAGATACGTAATAATCTATTGAATTGTTCCTTTCTGTTATTATACGAGTTTGTATCTCTCTCTCTCTCTCTCTCTCTCTCTCTCTCTCTCTCTCTCTCTCTCTCTCTCTCTCTCTCTCTCGTAAGGTAGAACCCACACTTAAGTAGAATGAATAAAATCTCTACCATAGTGCCATAAATTTCTACGCAACACTGGTTTCTAATATTTCATGCTATGCGGTGCCGTGTTTATCCATTAGTTATCTTTTATGTACCAGGGAGCTTTGTGGGGTACTGGAGGGAGGAAGGGAGGGAGGAAGGGAAAGAAGGAAGGAGGGAAGTGGGTAGGATTCTTTCTATACCATCATTATATTCTTCTGTAGGATTTATTATAGGAATGGGAAAGCTCTTGATATTGAGGCAAGGATTGTGATGGTTTAGTAGTTCTCTCTCTCTCTCTCTCTCTCTCTCTCTCTGGTAGTAGGATTCAAAACCATTATGTGGACATTCAGCTGACGATCCTAAGTTGATTGGTTTGGAACAGACTCGCCAGCTGATGAGTCTATAGCAAGGAGGAGGAAGAGGAGGAGGAGGAGGAGGTGGAGGAGGAGGAGGAAGAGGAAGAGGAGGAGGAAAAAGAAAAGAAGAAATAAATAAATGTAGCAGTAAAAGTAATGATAATAATGATTCTACTACTACAACTACAACTACTGCTACTACTACTACTACTACTACTACTACTACTACTACTACTAATAATAATAATAATAATATAGTAATTGGCATAGTTAAAAAATGATGATGATGATAATGATGAGCGAGAGAGAGAGAGAGAGAGAGAGAGAGAGAGAGAGAGATCCAGAAAGCGGCTTTAGAATTCAAAGTAGCTGCTGGATTTCTGTTGTAATCTTGGGTATTTAGAGACAATCCCTGTGTCTTTGTCTGTCGCCTGTTTCTTTGCCTCGCGTCTGTCTTATTCATGTGCTCTCTCTGTCAACCTATTATCTCCTTACCTTCTCTCTCTCTCTCTCTCTCTCTCTCTCTCTCTCTCTCTCTCTCTCTCTCTCTCTCTCTCTCTCTCTCTCTCTCTCATGGTTCTTTCCTTCATTTGGTACGCGTGGCAAGAAAGTGGAGCCCCAGTTTTTTTGTCGCCACGCACTCACCTTCACTTCTATAATTACAGTGCATAGTGCCATGAATCTTCCTCCTCCCCCTTGTTAATGAATGGAATGCGTCTACGTTGTATTTTGTTTCTCCGTCCATCTTACTTCCCCTCGCTGTCTCCTTCATTATTCTAGTTATAGATTAAAAAAAAATTCTGCTTCGTCTGTGGAAAAAACACTCATTAAAACTCGATAATTTATTGCTAATATTCCTAATGGGAGAATATAGCTTGAAAATACTGTCTTAAAATTTCATTCATTATTCGAGACTTGTTTGAGGTGTTAGCTGTATCACGTAAGCGTAGTAACTGTCTTCTATAAACAGGAAACCGTCAGAAACCTTCCCTCTTCCCCTTCCATCCTGTCCTGGAAACGGAAGTGGAGTTGCAGGGTTGTAAAAACGGTCTCGATATAAGGCGGTTTACTATCATGCAAGGTGGCCATTCATCTTGCGCCAGTGTGTTCGTGACCGCCTGGTGATGTGTGTGAGTCTTCCTAACGGCCTCAGTACACACTAGGATGGAAGGAAGGAAGTGGTAGATTCGGTGCAGTTTGAGGCCCCTACTGCTTCGTTTGTTTTGTTTCTGCACGGGATGTTTGCGTGTCACTAAAACCTTGAGTACACACTGGGATACAAGCGGTAGATTATAAAAAGTTTGACGGTCCTGTAGTTTTGCAGTCTGTCTTGTCTCGGATGTGCGGTGTTAACAGGCTAATTGTATTCATGTTAGCAGTTCACGGTATCATTACAGTGGCATTTGTTAAGAGGATCCTAAGTACGAGGAATACAGGATTATGGATTTTTTTTTTTTTTTTTATGCAAGAGGGGAAGTTGGTCAAAGGCAACAAAAAGTTAAATAAAGGCCCACTTGATTGCCAGTTCCCTTAAAGATGATAAGAGTTTGCCAAAAGTCTCGGACAAATGTCTTGAAAGGAAGCGAAGGAAGAGAAACAAAAGACAGAGATAATAATGGATAAGAAGGAAAGAAAGAAAGACGAGGAGAGAGAAGAAATGAGAAACCATTGAAGGAACAAGGAAGGTTTGTCTTGTCATGATTTGTGAATATTACCATTTCATGCTTTGTTGTATAGAATTGCCTGTGTTTTGATTTACGGAACATTTGCTGTCTAACACTGTACATTATCAGCTGGAAAACTGCAACACTAGGAGCCTATCAGTTTGTCTTCTTATGTAATGACTCTCAATATTTGCTGCGTAATCTTATTGATCATCGACTAGAAACATCAGCAACAACTCACTTTTTCCCTCCACTCAGAATCTCAGCCTAATTGGTTCTCTTTAATCTATCAGCATCATCATCATTGAACTCTTTGTCATATGAATAAAGTCCAATGAATCACGACCCTTGTTAGTGAATCCGATGACCAAACTATCTCATTTTCTCTTTGCTTTAACGTGGAATCTCAGCCTAATTGGTTCTCGTATTATCGGTTAAAAGGATCATCATTGGACTCTTTGGGATATTAGCAAACTCAAAAGAATCATGAGCCTTGTTAGTGAACCCGATGACTTGGAATGAGAGACGCTTTATGGAGAAAGATTCCTATTCCTTCTCATCCCCATAAGTTTCTGAGTGCGCGAGGGGATGAACCCATTGGAAAACTTGGATGGAATGGTGATCTGATAGGCGACTGATTGGATGGGAGTCATTTCGGAGCGTGTGGCGTCTCCTGCTGGTGTCCCATTACCCAGTGTGACGCTTCAGTTGACGGCGTAATCTCTGCCAACTCACTAGAAGTTCTTAAAGTTCCACGGCTTTGATGAGCTGAAGGAGGCAGAGGCGCTTCTGTCAGTAATGTGCGCTGATGAAGTGGGGACGAGGCGGGTGTGGCCATAATGAATACCTGAATTGTAAAACGCTTTCCCCACCTAACCGTTTCCTCATTAACCTGTTCCTCTATATGTATTTTCCCTCCTGGACGTTTCATTCTCCGGACAATTCTACTCTAACTAGTTTTTTTTCCTTCACGTGTTTCCCAAAATCCAATTCATCCACAGAGAAACTATTTCCCCTCAGGACATTTTATCCACTACCTACTTTCCCTGGACATTTTTCCCCTTTCACCCCAATTCTTGTTTACCTCATCACTAACTCAATCTAAGCCTTTTAAAGTAATGGGTCAGTGAATGTTTCCGTGTTAAAAGAGAGTGTTTGTTAATGCATACAGGAGGTAAAATATTTATGTGGAAATCTAGTTGGTTTTAGATGGAAATATGTTTAGAGGGGAATACTCATAGTCCGTGGCAGGAAGGGGAGGGAAAAGAAAGAAAAGAACTGACCCGGGAGGGAAAAGCATAAATATCTCAAGCCTTCTGCACCACAACGATAGAGTAAAGGGGAGAAGGAAAGACGCACACAGCACAACATCGCTTCTCGTTAGGACAGTGATGTTAATGAACAGTGTGTTTGGTCACTGCTTAGATGGGTGACCGCTGTATTATTTGACACACACACACACACACACACACACACACACACACACACACACACACACACACACACACACGAAAAAAACCTTAGCCTGAGAGATGGAGTAGTTGATTACATTCATACTTGCAAAGATATAACAGTACGTGGCTGTGTGTACTGAGAGAGAGAGAGAGAGAGAGAGAGAGAGAGAGAGAGAGAGAGAGAGAGAGAGAGAGAGAGAAGAGAAAAGCAAAAGAAAGGCGCAAAATTGTAAAGGGTGGTGTGGTGGTGCTTAGTGTATAAAGTGTACAAAGGAGGAAGAGAAGTGCCTTGGGGCGCGGCCGTGCGAGGCGAGGCGAGGAAGGCACGCCAGTATGAAAAGCACGTTGGGGGAATAAGCACCACGCAGGAGATAGCAAACCTGAAATGAGGAAAAATGTTGTAGTTTGAAAAAATGCGCTGAGTTATTTTGTTGTTGATGGTGGTTTTGAGAGAGAGAGAGAGAGAGAGAGAGAGAGAGAGAGAGAGAGAGAGAGAGAGAGAGACGAGAGACGAGAATGCAAACAGTGGGGAGGCTCGGATCATTTCAAGGTCAGACAGTTGTTAGTTCAACACACACACACACACACACACACACACACACACACACACACACACACACACACACACACACACACACACACACACACACTTCACGAGAGTTTTCTTCTTCCTGGTGTCTACCCTCAAGAAGAATCCAATTCCTTCAACTTTGGGAAGAAGAAGGAAGTGCTGAAGTGAAGGACTATTTCTGGCAACAGCTCACCGCTCACGTGTTTCCTCTCAGGGCCTTCAAAGAAAATGTATTCTCTCTCTCTCTCTCTCTCTCTCTCTCTCTCTCTCTCTCTCTCTCTCTCTCTCTCTCTCTCTCTCTCTCTCTCTCTCTCTCTCTCCAAGTCTCTCTCTCTCTCTCTCTCTCTCTTGACCGAGAGCAAGGAAACCCACACTCCTTCCTTATTATTTCCACATTCTCTTCACTTCCTCCGTTGTCTCTCTTGTTTACTACGCTTTGTTTCATTGCTACTGTTTTTACTCATCTGTTTTGCTTCCCCACGTGCTTTTTACCCTTTTTCTCTCTCTTACTGTCATCTACTGTCATCTATTTTAGTCGTGCATCCTTCCAAGAGTATTGATGATGGTGGTGCAATATTGTAACGTATGTGTGCGTTTCTAATCTCCCCATTATCAGGCAGCGATCATGCGGCATTAGCAAGGCGGGGAGCGAAGTCTGTTATCTCTAATTGCATTGCCTCATACGCTAAGGTGTTTATCGATATTATGTGCCTATTAGTCTCTCAATGACCGTCTCTTTTCTCTCCTGAGTGGACCGTCGCGTGTACTTGTTGCTGTCGTGAGGCGCGGCAGTGTCGATGGAGTAGTGGAAATTTCAGTATTGCAGTTTTGTGTTATTCCTTCATTCAGTTCTAGGTAAATTCCATCCAGGTAGATTCGTCCTTGAAATGTGTGGAAGATCTTTCGTTCCACTGTAGGTGTGTGTGTGTGTGTGTGTGTGTGTGTGTGTGTGTGTGTGTGTGTGTATTATTTTGCATGCATCTAGATAACTTTATTGATGATCTTGAACTATTTTTGGGTGGTGTTTGTAGTTCTTAGAGGAAATTTGCTGTAATAAGAGCTCGATTTGCGTTTCTCATGCCAGGTGATGCGATTCTGAAGTAGTTGAGACAGGAAAATTGACCGATAGAAGGATAATCCGTGGCTTGTAAATGTGAATGTGCTAATACTCGAAAAACAGTAAAGTAAATATATAAACAATAATATAAATGTTTAGCTGTTATATGTTCAATTTTCCTACTCTATTTATATACGAGGTTTTATACAATAGAAGTGTCGTCGCATTGGATTTACCCTGATGCTGTGTGTGTGCATGTGCGGAGAAAGCGTCATCCAAAAACTTTAACCTGAATTAACGTTTATGGAATATGAGAAGGCCTTTTCGTCATGATCTGTGTCCCCATCAATTCATTGCCGATCAACTTTGTGCCGTAATAAACCTGTTGTATTCTTTTGATCTTCCACTATTATGCACGTCATTTACGCTGTTACGGAATTAATGGCGCGACTTGGTGCATGGATGATGTGTGTGTGTGTGTGTGTGTGTGTGTGTGTGTGTGTGTGTGCGTGTGTATCTTTGTGTGGCAGCGCGGCAGACCTTATCCTTCTATATATTAATTTCAACAATGGACTGCATTCATACAGTCGCTGATCTTAAGTGGTGTTCTTACTTCCATGACAGTCTCAGCCTTCAGTAACCGTGAGAAAGACGAGCCATAGATGGGAAAATTCATTATATTTATCTGATCTTTGCTTTCTTTCAATCTTATTTTTCCTTTCTCTGAATCTTATAAATTGCTTCCATTGTTTCCATTTTCAAGTTAAGGCTGTTTTCTAGGTAACGCTGAAGACTAACTGAATTAATTATGATGGAGGGAGAAGCAGTGTTGGTGAGGCGAAGTGTGCACATGTTAGTGTCATGAACTATAGGGGCTCCTCTATACGTGGCACAGTGAGGTGTCTCGTTTCTCTGGTCCTTTTGTGTGATGCTAAGATAAGATTTATTTTTTTCCGAACTCTCAGTGTTTTGGACATCGTGGTGTTCGGAATCCTTCTGAAATGAAACTTTTCTTTATTTTCTTTGCACATCGACACAAACTTGGACAAATAAAGCTTCGGCGTGCAGGGTTCGTGCTACACCTCATAATGGAGGGAACTGGTTCTTATGATGCAAATATTCTCAAGTTTACGAAATAGTCTCTTTTTATTCCGAGTTTTCCTGGAAGCAATAGTTCTTGGCAGTTCATTGCCGCCACACGCTAAGGTTAGTGCACTATTTTCCGTCATCCTTGTATATTAACAACACAGGCTTCACTGGAACGCACCAAATTCTACTGAAGTGCATAAACACGTTAATTATTCCCCATCAGTTTACACCCCTTACTCGTTGAAGCAACCATTGATAAAGAAGGTTCGCGCAAACTCACTGTGAAAAGGCAACATTATTACCAACACACACACAACACACTGACAGTCCCTTCATGGTTCTTTTAATCACGATCGATACCTTTGTGTGGCCAGGAGCAGTTGCATGAAAAGCCAGATGTACGTTCTCATTTTCAAACAGTCTTTTGGTCTCCTTTTTCACGCGACGGAAGCTGCACAGCTTCACCTCTCCTAAGTAAGTGGTCGCTAATGGCACAGAAGGACCCCCACGCAGCTCTTCGCCAGCCTCCCTGGGAGCGTTCCGAGTCAAGCACGCGAGACATTACGCCGCTTCCCAGAATACGACTGAGTGAGCGTTAAGGTGAAGGTAGCGAGAGGAGGACCAGAAGCGAGTAGCAGTGAATGTCTACTGTACAAATTGTTTGGTAGTCGTGGTGTTGTTTTCGTTATTTTCCTTCGTTACGCTGCTGTTTGACCGTCACTTCCCTTATTCGACATCCTATCCTCTTAATCCTTATTGATGTACGGGTAGTAAGACTTTTCTTTCCTCCGTATATAATGCCGTCTTCTTTCGATGGTTATATACCCTCCACTTGATAAAAAGAAAATATTGCGATTAAAAAAGTTTTACAAAATTGCAGAATAAAAAAAAAGTTGAAAATAGTTTAATATAAAAGAACATACATATCGGTCAATAAAATGTGTGTTTTACTTTCTAAATTCTTTCAGCAGTGAAATATTGGTATTATCTATGCACCATTTATAAGGATCCAAGAGAATATTTTACAGATAATAATAAAAAAATCACATATCGATTTAATACGGTGGAGAAGCTAAGTAAACTGGATTACCATGAAAACACCTCAATATGCAAGGCGTTACAGTTAAATCAAGTAATAAAGATTTAAAGCTGTTCATTTACCTGCAGATTGTCTTTATCATATAACATGAAACGCATCGACTACACGGAAGACGCTGACGAATTTGGAATACCAGGAAGGGGAAACACTCACACACACACACACACACACACACACACACACACACACACACACACACACACACACACACACACACACACACACACACACACACACACACACACACGAAATGGTAATGCATAATGTTATAGGTTATGCAATGTACTTCATCTAGGTAACTTTGTAATTATGTCAATGAAGGGGGAGTGTGATATGGTAGAGACACACGCAGCACAAACACTCACTACTCGGAGGTGTTGACTCAAGCGTTAGTGCTAAAAAGGAAGAGACAAGAGATAGTAATAGTGTAAGTTATTTCATTTTTGCCAGAATTAATACGTATGATATGGAAATTATTGATCTGTATGTATTGATCAAAATAGAGGACGTATGTGTGTGTGTGTGAGAGAGAGAGAGAGAGAGAGAGAGAGAGAGAGAGAGAGAGAGAGAGAGAGAGAGAGGAATCTTGCTTTCTTCTACTGTTCAAATATTGTTAGTTCTTATAACAAGAAAAAAAATATCAAGTTCTCTTCTCCTCCTCCTCCTCTTCCTCCTCCTCCTCTTCCTCCTCCTCCTCCTCCTCCTCCTCCTCCTCCTCCCTACAATCCAAACAAAAGTCCACGTCAATTAGGCTTCGCAGGGGATTAGCAAGAAGTCGTCTGCCTCTATCCATTCACTTTAACTTAACCAACACGGATCTCCTTTGACGTATCTTTCTTCGTATGGGGGGGAGGAGCATTGATCAGCTGTTTGGGGATCGTTGTTGGTGTTACCGCTTCTGGTGGTGTGGTGACTGTAGAAGGAAGGGATAGAGAGGAGAAAGGAAGGGAGAGAGGAGAGGGAGGAAGCAAGGGAGTCTTCGTTTTCTATTACATCCAGTTCCCGAATCGATGAATATGTGGGTCAGTCATTCGAGCTGCAGCAACTCAAGGCCATGGACACACACACACACACACACACACACACACACACACACACACACACACACACACACACACACACACACACACACACACACACACACACACACACACACACACACACACACACACACACACACACACACACACACACACACACACACACACACACACACTTGGATATTTATTCTGGTGATTGCGCTGGTATAATTAAATGCTTTGGCTTGAAGGATTAAAGTATCATCATCATCAAGAACATTCCCTTTTGTCTAACGTTCATTTTATTGTCATCTTTTATTATTTTTTTTTCATCCACGGTTATTCTATTTGTATTCCTTTGTTAGTTACTCCTCTCCTGCTCTCCTTGTCTTGTACCTATTCGTACGTGTCTTTATTCCATTCCAGTTGATCTCTTTTTTATTTTCTTTTGCAATTCTTTCCCGTATGTTTTTTTTTGGGGGAAGGAATTAGCGTGGTTCTCTTTTTCTAAATCTGTTTTATTAGCCTTTGTTTGCCTCCTGATGCATAAGAAAACTCTTTACCTCTCTTTAATTTGCATATACTTAGTGTTCATTTGTTCCTGATTTTTTCCATTTCTTCTTCTTTTTCCTTCTGTCTATTTGCTGCAGGTCTAATATCTTTAATCTTTTTTTTTTTTAAACTCGTATACGCATTTTGTTTTCTCTATCTTCTCCGTACCTCGAATTTCTTAAGACCTTGCCGAAACTTTGCCTTTGATATATTGAAGTCATTGTTTTATTTTTGTATGTACGACTAGACAAGGGTTGGCTGTGTTCAGCTCGCGACGGTTTTTATATAATTTTGTTGCTGCGGCCGCTTCCCCCACATTTTTTTGTACCAGGGCGCGATGTTACGGGTCCGTAGGTTTTATTCAACGAAGTTATATCCTCCACTTCAATGGCTTTCTGCTGATACTGTATTGTTTGAGGTTGTGTGTGTGTGTGTGTGTGTGTGTGTGTGTGTGTGTGTGTGTGTGTGTGTGTGTGTGTGTGTGTGTGTGTGTGTGTGTGTGTGTGTGTGTGTGTGTGTGTGTGTGTTTCCTGCACTTTTACAATTTTCTTTTCATTATTATCTGTTTTTTTTATCATGAAATTTTTAGTTTATGCTGACAACATTTTATTCTTTTTTTCTTTTGTATTCTGTTTTTCATTCCGTCTCTCTCTCTCTCTCTCTCTCTCTCTCTCTCTCTCTCTCTCTCTCTCTCTCTCTCTCTCTCTCTCTCTCTCTCTCTCTCTCTCTCTCTCTCTCTCTCTCTCTCTCTCTCTCTCTCTCTCTCTCTTTTGTAATGATCACAATGAGGTCGCTTCCACTGTCTTGGTAATTGTCAAGCTTCATTTTGGTCAAGGCCAAGCTGAAAAACACATCAAGGCGAATTACTGAACTCAGATACTTGGCAGTGGACGCAATAATATATTGTTCTGTTAATAGAGGTTTTGAAATTATTGAAATAGATGATAATAATGATTGAAATAGAAAGTAAAGGATATTCAGGTACATTACGAAGCTTCATTAATCAATATGCAGATTTGCTTTTACGTATGATAATGTTATTCTGATGAGCAGGTGAAAATGTCTACTAGTTCTGAGTGATTTCTTTATTCTGTTTTAGTTTGTCTCTTATTATTGAACGTAGCTGGATGAAACTACACATCCCACTACAAACTGTCTATTTTTCACCCTTTGGTCTCTCTTCAAACCTCATTCAAACCATATATCACTCTTTATTTCATCTCACTCGACCATAATCACCCACTCTCCTATACTGCCCTGTCTCTCTTCCCTCTAGCTAGTTAGAAGTACTTACCAAGCAGCCTTGAAAGGGCCAAAAGGTCTGTTTCTGTTTGACTTTCCTTTGTATTTCTTTGTATTCCTTTGTCCACTTTCTCACTTTATCGTCAAATTACCAGCAAACATCCACTCTCTGCCACTCACACCCATCCACACCCTTTCATCTGAACCCCTTCAATACTGAGGCGCATTTTTACCACAAATTTTGGGTATGATTAGAAGATTTTATTGACATTAGGAAGGGTTTATGGAGGTCAAAAGAATAATGGCCACAGTCTTTACTATTTTTATCCTCACATAAGTTTCTGAAGCTGTAAAAAAACTCCAAAATAGTTACGAAAATGAATATGGAAACTCACTATAGTACTAAAAAGGTTAACAGACTCCATACCTTGTTCCCTTACCACTCAACGCCCCACCACCAGGCTGCTACTACTCCATGGTGGATACAATACTCCCATCATAGCATTTCCTTCTCTCCTGCCCATCTTTCCATCCTTATTCATGCCGCTTCTCGCCCACCTGTTCCTGTCAAACTTTAGAACAGCTTAATTGGAGCAAACTTCACGAATACGCCCTTTGAAAGTTAAGAGTAGCGTGGGAGTCTTCTTCTTCTTCTTCTTCTTCTTCTTCTTCTTCTTCTTCTTCTTCTTCTTCTTCTTCTTCTTCTTCTTCTTCTTCTTCTTCTTCTTCTTCTTCTTCTTCTTCTTCTTCTTCTTCTTCTTCTTCTTCTTCTTCTTCTTCTTCTTCTTCTTCTTCTTCTTCTTCTTCTTCTTTCTTCTTCTTCTTCTCTTCTAATCGTCGTTCTTTTCTTCATCTTTTTATTCTTAATTGATGTTCTTATTTTCAGAGTTATAATCTTCTCTTTTTCTATTTTTAGTCATTCATCCTGTCCTCCTCCTCCTCCTCCTCCTCCTCCTCCTCCTCCTCCTCCTCCTCCTCCTCCTCCTCCTCTTCCTCCTTTGAGTTTCTGGGTATAATTTTCCGCTTCCTGTCGACATGTTACATTTGACATTGCCTTCTTATTGTCGTACGCAAACCATTCTCTCTCTCTCTCTCTCTCTCTCTCTCTCTCTCTCTCTCTCTCTCTCTCTCTCTCTCTCTCTCTCTCTCTCTCTCTCTCTCTCTCTCTCTCTCTCTCTCTCTCTCTCTCTCTCTCTCTCTCTCTCTCTCTCTCTCTCTCTCTCTCTCTCTCTCTCAGTTGTAAATAGACAAAAAAGGTTGATTTAACTAACACGTCAAAAAATTACTTTATTTTGGCGGGGGGAGGGGAAGGGGCAGAAGAATGATCTCAGAATCTTACTAACTTAATTTTTCTTGCAACTAATTGCCAACAACTTCCACCTCTTCTTCATCGTTGTCACTCTGTTTCACTGCATCAGCTTTCTCTAAACTTTGACTAAAAATAAGCTGATCTATTGGACAACTTTCTCTTACTCTTCGGCTTAGTTGTGTCTAAATGTTTTCATGGATTTAATTTTGCAGTGCTTGTAGATTTCTTAGTGTTTTGAAAGACTGTTGATCCTGCGTTGCTCCTCATAATGTGTGTTATTTCTTACGTGTGGTTTCTTCATATGTAAAGAAAGCATGCCACGGGTACGACATGAGGATAAAATGCCAACTTGCTGCTATGAAAATGACTTAAAACAGAGGTCAATGTAATTATGAAGGTAGCTACATAAAGATAGCACGGACAAAAGAGGAAAATATTTTAAACAGAGTGGACTTCAAAATAAAAGCCTGCCTAATTCTGTTGTCTCCATAGCACGTTTTTTTTTTTTTTAAGATAGGAAGAAAAATAAATAAGTGTCTCACATCCAAACTTGAAGAGGTCTGTGGCATGGATAATTCAATTCCTGTTTTTCTAATTCTCTAAAGTCTCAGTTTTTTTGCTTCATTATGTGTTGCGATGTGTAACTTCTTATGTTTGTAATTACTCAATGCTTTGCTATCAGAAGATGTTAGTAGATCTGATGATATTAGTGGTATTGATTGTAGTAATAGGAGAAGGAGAAGGGAAAAGGAGGACAAAAATATCAAGGGTAATAGGAACAGGAACAACAGTCTTGAGAGGAATCCCATCGTAGTATCCAATATTGTAGTTACCATGAAGCGAATCACAAAATCCTGAAGCTAAAGTCACGTGAGTTATTGTCAGGGAAAACTTAAATATTTCCTTTTCTTTCCTCACTTCCTTCATGCCGTGCGTCACTTTGCATTATTCCTTCACCTCTTTAACTCTCATACATCACCGTCACCTTGCTGATATTTTCACATACCCTCCTACATCTTGTTCCTCTTTGTCACCACTTCCTACCTTCTTTTCCCTATAAATTATTCAAAACATCTTTCTGTCCTTCAATTTCTTCCATGTTTCATTTCCCATCCGCCATAAAGTCTGTGTTTCCTAAGACTGATTGAAAAAAAAAAACTCTACTAATTAAAGAACAAATATATTTCTAGCACGATTTATCTATTCGATCTAATGAATTTTGTAACCAAGAAATCTGTAGCCAACTTCTTCTCCACTTACTATTAACTGAAGGACATTTGAGGAACGGCTTTCTCCACTAATCTAACTTTGTAATGTGAAATGTGGCAAACACTGTCCGAAGATACAATGAAATGTGGCGCGTTTTTACCGTAGGCTTATCTATGAATGCCAAATTCTTTCTGTAGCTTACCCTTACGTGCTTATATTCTCTCTCTCTCTCTCTCTCTCTCTCTCTCTCTCTCTCTCTCTCTCTCTCTCTCTCTCTCTCTCTCTCTCTCTCTCTCTCTCTCTCTCTCTCTCTCTCTCTCTCTCTCTCTCTCTCTCTCTCTCTCGTCTCTGTGTGTGTGTGTGTGTGTGTGTGTGTGTGTGTGTGTGTGTGTGTGTGTGTGTGTGTGTGTGTGTGTGTGTGTGTGTGTGTGTGTGTGTGTGTGTGTGTGTGTGTGTGTGTGTGTGTGTGTGTGTGTGTGTGTGTGTGTGTGTGTGTGTGTGTGTGTGTGTGTGTGTGTGTGTGTGTGAATGATGTTTTGTGTGATGGTGATGATAATGGTATTAATAAGAAAATGACTAATAATGATAATATTATTAATAATAATAATAATGATAATAATAATAATAATAATAATAATAATAATAATAATAAAACAAATTATAATGATTGTTTTCAATGTTATACTCTTATCATTGTCACGTATTTTTGCCTTTAATAAAATAATTGTTTTGTCTAAAGTATTTTCGAAAACAAAGAAATTGTTTTATATTAGAGTAACGATTAAGCAATTTTTACTGAATTGCTAAATACCATCATGTTGAAATTCATAACTGTTGTATTTTTCTTACACAATCCACATATGCACTCCAGGAATTTTTAAACCCACTTTTTTCCCAAATGTAGAGTGTAGTATCTGTGATTTTTACTTTAATACTTTAGAGAAATGAAAATTGTTTGGATTATTGATAGAAATTTTGATATATGAAATAGTTCAAGAAAACATTTAGCTTTTTACTATTTGACTGTATATTCAAGCGCATTTCATGCATTTTTATACCTAACACACACACACACACACACACACACACACACACACACACACACACACACACACACACACACACACACACACACACACACACACACACACACACACACACACAGAGGCCTGGAGTGGTGGTGACGAGATATTTGTCCACAGCTGAGTCTGCTGACGGAGCTGCGGGAGGCGGTGCGGCCTGAGGACCAGGTTATATTCGATGCAGCAGTGTTTCGCGGCGCTGCCAGGCCCCGGGAGAAGGTGAGGCGGAGGCACTGAGGAGGAGGAGGAGGAGGAGAAGCAAAGGAGGAGGAGGAGGAGGAGGAGGAAGAGGAGGAGGAGGAGGAGGAGGAGCACATGCAGAATGAGGATGTAGAGGAGGAAGAAAATTCTCTCTCTCTCTCTCTCTCTCTCTCTCTCTCTCTCTCTCTCTCTCTCTCTCTCTCTCTCATGTATCAGATTACACCGCCATTCTCGTCCATAGCCACTGTGACGTAAGGAGTGATGTTGGTTGATGTAAGGTGTTGGCAGTGATGGTGTTGGTATAGAATTAGTGGTATTGTCTTTTGTGGTCCTGGTGGTGGTAGCGGTGGTGATGGTGTTGATGGTAGAGTGCTGGGGTGTTGATCAGTGTCTCAGGATGATTCAAGGTTTGTGTGGTTCAGAGCAGGATATTTCGGTTATGGTAGAGAAAGAAGGTAGTGGCGTAACTCTCTTTCTCTCTCTCTCTCTCATAGATGGAGAGGAGAGCCTTTCTTTCTTCTCTTTTCCTCATCGAAGTTGTCTCTCAGTAACTCAAAATAAAGATACACGTACGGAATGTGAATTTAATAGGAAAGACTGTGCCAAAGAGAGAAAAAAAAAAGGGAAATATGAAGGAATGGAATTGTAAAGTATATCGAAAGTGAAGAAGCAATGAGAAGTTAGGAGTACATACGAATTTAGACTGTGTTCGACTGGGTAGGCAATACGTTGTTCAAATACTGATCCAGGTAACCTTACTGTTTAACGTAAGCGCGTGAACCGATTACCTGACAAAAAAGAAACTCAATGCAGCAGTTGTACACATTTACACTTCAACCAAAGGACGTGCCATTATACTTTGTGTGTTTGTGTTAGCGAGCGATACATTTTTTAATAGTTCCCCACGTAACTCTTGCCAAAGTCCTCCTGAGAAAGAAAACTGAATTATTTAAGGGTAAACTGTTGCAGAAGATTTAGTTTCAGTTAGTTCATATTGGTAATATGAGTTGCACAGACACACACACACACACACACACACACACACACACACACACACACACACACACACACACACACACACACCGCTTTTTCGGTGAGTGGAGTGTGTTGTGGTCTCAGTCCTACCAGACGATCGGTCTATGAGCTCTGAGCTCGCTCCGTAATGGGGAAGACTGGCTGGGTGACCAGCAGGCGATCGAGGTGAATCGAGTGAATTACACACACACACACACACACACACACACACACACACACACACACACACACACACACACACACACACACACACACACACACACACACACACAGAAGCACACACGTTTCTCCATCGTTATTTATAGGTAGTTCGCACATTTCTTCCGTTCACTGCCTCCAAACGGAAAATCTAGGGCAAGGAAGCGAGGAAGATAAGCAGAAGGTGGGGAGGAAGGATTGGCTCACCCTTTGGACGAAACACAATAGCCACGAGGACAGGGGAGTCGCCGTCTTCCTCGCCGTTGTTACCACGGAGAGTTATGTTAACCTTTCAATAGACTATCGTATCGCACAAAGGATAGTAATAAACATAGCAAATACTCGTAGTCCTGATGAATGTCACGTGCTTCTAGTGACTCCTTCCTTAATAACGCCATCATCTTAGCCAACATTCGTAGAAAAGACCACATCCTGTCATCTTTGAGGGGACTCCCGATTTATGCAATGTTATGAAAGGTCTCCCCGTTTTGTCTTTGAACTCTTTTTACTTAATGATAGATTTTGTCTCTCAACTTTAAATGCTAAACTTAGTGTTTCGTGTTTGAGTGGTGTATGTTGTGCGTCTGTGGGGCGTGCGTGGCTGTGACGGGAGGCGTAGGGAGAGGACGTGTGCTGGGAGACGAGGAGAGGCACAAGAGTGATCATAAGTAAGGTACAGAGACTGAGTCAGTAACCGTGGTGGCCTTTTTTTGCAGTGCTGTTTTCGATCCATCCAAGCGCCAGTAGAATCTTCCATCTTTCACACACACACACACACACACACACACACACACACACACACACACACACACACACACACACACACACACACACACCGCGTAGTGTAGCGTAGTAGCACACTCGGTTCAGAACCGAGAAGGCCCGGGTTCGAGTCCCGGGCGCGGAAAGGCAAGTGGGCAAACCTCTTAATGTTTAGCCCCTGTTCACCTAGCAGCAAGTAGGTACGGGATATAACTCGAGGGGTTTTGGCCTCGTTTTCCCGGTGTGTGGAGTGTGTGTTGTGGTCTCAGTCCTACCCGAAGATCGGTCTATGAGCTCTGAGCTCGCTCCTTAATAGGGAAGGCTGGCTGGGTGACCAGTAGACGACCGAGGTTAATTACACACACACACACACACACACACACACACACACACACACACACACACACACACACACACACACACACATAGGCCGTTAGTATCATGCGTCTCTTGTCGTGTGAGAAGGAAAAGTCCCAGATCACCTACTCCTCCACCCGCCCTCCACCAGAGTGTCACGGCTGCCGGGGTGTCATCCACTGACGCTTTCATAAGGTTACCATTTTCTTTTCTTTGATGAAGAGTGCGCAGGTGAATGAGAGGTACCTGTGCCATTAGCTATGGGTGTTCAAAGATAAAGCGTGTAGCGGAAAGGTGATGAGCAAAAAACATAAATGCGATAAACGAGGACAATCAGAGATGTGTTCTTCAATTGACGGTCTGCCAGTTGAGGTGTTGCCCCATCAGTGAAGCACATCGGTGTGGTCTTAGTGAGATGCTTTATTCACGGAAGGTATTTGTATTGACTCCGTTATTCTCAAATGGTCATTGAAGTGTTTTTTTTGGGCCTCAGTAGCACAGGGAAGAGCGTGGCAGACGCGGAGCTGATTTGCTTGATCGTAAAACTGATAGATAGAAGAAACATTCCAGCAGTTTGTTATTCAAGAAAGGTTAACATTTCATCATTTTTATGTATATGAAATAATTTTGCAAACCAAACTCCAAGTTATTGAAAATTGCAGTTCCTCGAACAAGAAAGACAGAATCTTGTCAGTAATATTGTTAATCATCTAGATTTACGAGGCAGGGTTGACGAATCACTTTTTTTTTTTTTTTTTTTTTTTTTTTGTACAAACATTCAGACAGGCGCGACGCGTCCCAGAGTGTAGCTTCCGGCGCCTCGTCTCAGCCTTGCCACTGTCAACTCATGGTGCTATTGGGTGGTTCGCGGGGCGCTTCTTGTAGGCGTGACAAGACTAAAATACCCATACCAGTTTTCTAACATTATTCTCTCTCTCTCTCTCTCTCTCTCTCTCTCTCTCTCTCTCTCTCTCTCTCTCTCTCTCTCTCTCGTATATATATATATATATATATATATATATATATATATATATATATATATATATATATATATATATATATATATATACGCATTTAAGCTGCTGGGAACATTAGATGGAGATCGTGTTAAGACATACGACGTAGGTTAAGTAAGTGCCAGTAAGGTTCCAAACCTTTCCCAAGTTTAAGAGGAATAGTTTAGATCACACATGGTGTTCAAGTCATGACGAAACCTGGAGGCGCTGACTGCTTCGTGTGTGTGTGTGTGTGTGTGTGTGTGTGTGTGTGTGTGTGTGTGTGTGTGTGTGTGTGTGTGTGTGTGTGTGTGTGTGTGTGTGTGTGTGTGTGTGTGTGTGTGTGTGTGTGTGTGTGTGTGTGTGTGTGTGAGTGTGTGTGTGGCGCCTGCAGTTTTTTTTTTTTCATTAGTTGTGCTGATGAAATTTTCCGAGCTTGGTGAAAAGCAGGAGCGTGTCATAAATCACTGCTTATTCCTGAGTAGCATTACTGGTGAAGAGACCAGACTGAGCTTGTCTGCTGTCTGTGTGAAAGGTAAAGGTGTCTTCTTTAATAGAAGGAAGCTTTCGCTGCAATGGCGGGTAGAACACTGTCCTTGTTTGATGTAATAGCTAGGGAGCTTTTTTTTCTTATGGAGATGAGTCACCGTTGCCGCAGACAGTGGTAGTGGGTGGTGAGGCAGGTGGTGAGGTCACTGGTGGCCCCGAAGTGTGTGGTCTGTGGCCTGTGGCAGCTGGAGGAATCAAAACAGTCCTCGGTGTGTTGCACGCGGGGCATTGACGGTGTGATTTTGTAGTGTTCTTTGTGAATAGCAGAGGGAAAGTCACATCCACCTAAATGCTCCTCCGGTTTTTTTATTTTTTCATCTTTAGGTGAATAAGTCGCCGGTAATCCAGCGCGCTGCCCGCGGCACCGCCACTAAGGGTGCGGCCTCGCGTCACAACAGTGAATTGCTTGACATGTGCACGTTGCTTGTGAACGTAGTGTTTAGCAATAGTGAATAATATTTTCATCAAGGCTACAGTGCCTTATTCAGTGTATTTTTAGACTAATGAATTTGTAACTTTTTCATGCCACGCCTCGGACATCCAAGTCTAGTGCGATGTCCTAGCAGGGCAAGGTAACGACGCCCGCAGGTGTCCTGGTCTTTCCTCCTCATTTGTCCAGTATTTTAGAGTCATAGTGTGTGCATTGTAGACTGCAGTGAAGTGCATTTTTCCTTTACTGAAACAAATATCTTTTCCATCGATACTCATGTGAAACACCCACAGCAATCATAATCCCTTTCTTCCCGCCCTTTGCTTTGTGTCTTTAGTTAATAGTTGTGCCTGCATGTGCATGAATATTAAATATCCTGCCGTTTCATGGAATCTTTATAGTTTTAAAATAAGTATGAATGTATTTTAGAATATTAAAATTACATTTTTGATAATTTATTTTCAAAGAGAACCTCACCATAAAATGTCAGATTTCTCTTTCTCGTTTGTCTGAAAGGAGGGATCTCATTATTAGTACATCACTTGCATTGGTTCTCCCTTTATTCCTTATTGCTGTGGTTTCCTGTGTTGCTTTATGCTTGAAAGAGCACAGAAATGATCGACAACATTTCCACGCACCAAAAGAAGAAGAAGAAAAAAAAAAACTAGTTATTTGAGATGTTTCCAGCACTCTTGGTTGTTGATATCGGGGGATGCACGAGTCCTCTACTCGCTACATGTAGGCTTGTCATTGACTTTTTCCTGCTGTTTATTCCATTGCCACCAATGTGTGTGCTAAGCCGAAGGGCCATGAAAGAGGTTGTTTATCTGTACTGGTTCACCCTCACAACACCATCCTTGCTTCACCACTTGTGTTCACATCCATGACAAAGATGATCCAGCGAACATAATTTGCGTGTCATTTTTGTGAAGATGTGCTTAATGACTTTCTGGTTAGCGATAAAGAGAGATCTAACTCCTCGTAAGACTTTTGGGGTCCTGTCAAAATGTATTCGTAGCGTGTATCTATTTGAGGACCTGAAACTGCTAACAGTGTTGCATAATTTCTGCAGTATAATTCTTACTCTTGGAAATCCTTCAAAGAACGTTATCTTATCAAAATAGAAAAATCATTAATGTTTTCCTTTGAAGTTTTCACATGAATTTTGTTCTAACTTGAACTTAGTAAGTGTGTGTGTGTGTGTGTGTGTGTGTGTGTGTGTGTGTGTGTGTGTGTGTGTGTGTGTGTGTGTGTGTGTGTGTGTGCACTCGTGTGCATGTGTGACATTTCATCTTTTCTTTTCAAGTGACCGTTTTTCACATAGTGGATGACATTCAAGAAGTATCGAAGACAAAAGAAAGTAACATTTTCCATCGGTATTGATAACAACTCACAGCAGCAGAATGATACACGTGGAACACTACGCATGCTATTGCCACGCTTGCCTCCTTGCTAGCACTTTGCTTCCATTCATATACTTTGACACATTTGTTTTATACTTCCTGAGGAGGGGATTTTTGTATTATGTAAGTTGATTTTTTTTTTATGAATTCTCTTCACCATTCTTTGAAAAATTATTCAATCATTTGACACATTTCCTCTTGTCCTCCAACTAACGGCTCTTTACCACATATATTTCTAATTATTTTGTCACCTAATCTGTCAAATTATAACTGAAAATACTATTTAGGTTGGCTGTCTGTTGTACATTTCATGCTACAAAGATTTACTTATTAAATTAAAGCTTGTACATTTTTTCTTTATCTCACAAACAGTTGAGTGAAAATAGCAAACACAAAATTTTAATAACCAAAGACTATAAAATACTTTCCTTTTCAAATTTTGTGGCATTAGAACTTGATGTAGATGACTGTCTCTGATCAGCTTTTTCCTTTCATGATCTCTCTCATACCTGAGCAAGGATTTACTTGGCCTCTGTATAAAATGATCTCGTTAACATGAGTACGTTACAAAACACACACACACACACACACACACACACACACACACACAAGTATCTCGGAGGTCATGATGCACACGTAGCTCATTCTGTTATGTATCACACTGTAGCACCTTGAAGCGTCACAATTCCCGCAGTATTTTTGCACCACTGGCACTGTTGGTTGCATGCTTTCAGTCAGCGTTGCATTTTGAAAACTTAACCCAAACTTTTGCTCTTTTCAAAGCTGTGGTAACATCGTGTGTGTTTTCACCATGTAAAGATTTTTCAGGCATTTCCAGGTTTTGCAGCCTGCATTCCCATCTGGCAGATTTTCTTTTATCATACAAACCATGCAAAGGAACATGAAGGACACCAGATAGTAGAATGATTCATTAAGCAAAGGAGGCCTTTCTTAGTAGGGCTCAGATAATGTTATAAATTTAATACGTATAGGCGACC
>NC_059268.1:11959183-11966683 GCF_017591435.1 Portunus trituberculatus | reverse complement strand
AGTGGTGGTGGTGGTGGTGGTGGCAAGGGTGGCGGCGGTGGAGCGGAGGAGGCAAGTCTGGGCCTCCTCCCGGCAGACCACGGCAGAGAGGCAGCCCACCCCGTCCGTGCCACACCACCCAGCGAGGATTCTGGTGTGGAACTGAGCAATGGAGGAGCCATGAGGCGGGCTGGAGCGCAGGGGCGGCGTCTTGAGAGAAAGCGGAGTAGCAAAGGGAAAAGAGAAAACGGCAAGGAAGGGGTGACTTGGGCAGACGACGCCGGTAAGAGCCAGGCCATCGCCACCAGCCAGGAGTTCGATGCGGATGATGATGGGAGTGCGGGAAGATATGAAGACTTAGGAGGAACAGGAGGAGGGGGAGGAGGAGGAGGAGAAAGAGGAGGAGGAGGAGGAGGAGAAGGAGGAGGGGACCGTCGTGCTGCCTCTCACCCCCACGGCCACCACCACCACTACTCCACTGCAGGTCAACAAGCCAAGCGGGAAAAGATACTGGTTAAGAGATACTCAGAGAGACAGTTGCCAAAGCTCCACGATGTGTTGGGCAGTGCTAAGGTATCATGTTTCCTTCATAAGAACTTGATGTCTGCTCGAATGCAACCACCAACTTTTCTTCACATTTTCTCCTGCCAACACCCGTAGTAGATTATCTTTTTTATTCTCCTCCTTACCTGCCTGAGTAAGCAGCGTACATAACTGCACCACCTTGACTGACTGATGACTGGCTCAGGTTCGTAGTCACTCTTGATTAGTTCACGTAAATACCTGTCGCCCCCACAATAGTAACAAGGAGTACTGTACTACTGTAATTATCCATTTCCTGTCATGATGTACTGAACGTTTTTATCCCCTTTTTATTTTTATTCATATTTCATTGATTGACTGTACATAATTATACTAGCGTAAAGCTGTGTGTGTGTGTGTGTGTGTGTGTGTGTGTGTGTGTGTGTGTGTGTGTGTGTGTGTGTGTGTGTGTGTGTGTGTGTGTGTGCAGGCGCACGCGAGTGACTGATAAACACACGGATGCACGTATTAAATGCACTTTGTTTTAGAGGATATTCATATGTCTAGAAAAATATGAACAGTACTGATCATTATTTTTTTCTTTTTTTCAAAGCAGAGGCAAAATAATGATAGAAATAGTGATGAGAATGATGATGATGATGATAATAATGACAAAATAATGATAGTAATACCAGAGGAAAATCCGGAGCAAGACCTCTCTCTGTATTTGGCGATGATAATGGTAATGGTATCTTAACAGAAGAAAACCCAAAGCCCAGTAGCCCACGCGACGCTAGCCAGAGGACAATGATGTAGGAGCCGCCACTAACAGCCCGTCTCCCACAGCAGCAGCCCCGCCGACACAGCCACACGGGGGACTCGGCGGCGCTTGGCAAAGCCCTCGTCAAGCCGTCCGGCGCACACCACCACGCCCACGGGCAGCGCACCGCCCACGCCCGCAAACAGTACGATGACTTTGAGCGGCCCTCAGGAAGTAGAGGCCGCGAGGATTATGATGGATTGGCGTCCTCTCCGTCCCGTTTAAGGGATGAGTACAGCAGGTCGTCCCCACGCGGGAGAGAGGAGTACGACCCCCCAGGGAGGATGAGGGACGACTACGACTCGTCGCCTTCACGGGTGAGACACGACTATGACCATTCGTCTCAGTCTAGAGGTAGAAGTGATTACGACCAGGCAAGGAACAACTATGAGGAGTATGAGAGGTCGAGAGGGAGAGATGAGTACGAGCGGCATTCCCCCGCGCCCCGTGTGATGGACTACTCCCCGTCACGCGGCCTCAAGGACGACTATCCCTCGCTAGATGACTACGAAGACTCCCAGGACCCGAGGAGGAGGCGGGACGAGGTGCGGGAGGACGAGGCCGACGAGGACGTAGGAATCGATTTTGAACTTCAGGAGTCCAGCACCAACCCCACCGCCCCCTCCTCCGTCAGGGTCCTGGACGACTATGGCGACAATAGACTCCGGAACGACTATGATTACGACCATTCCCGCCACATGGACGACTATCCCATGCGCGACGAGTACCCGCACCACTCGCACCACCACCGTGCACTGCAGCGGGACCACAGTGACGCGGACGACTACAGGGAAGTAGAAGGAGACTATGAAGGCTACGGGCGTCACTACAGGGAGGTGATTGAGCCAGCCTCGCCCACCCCGAGGAACTCCCACCACTACCACCAACACCACCACCGCCACCAACACCACCTCACCACCGATGCTCGCCAAGTAAGCCATTAAATGTGTGTGTGTGTGTGTGTGTGTGTGTGTGTGTGTGTGTGTGTGTAGTGGTAAGAGCAGAGTAGGTAGAAAACTGTGTGTGTGTGTGTGTGTGTGTGTGTGTGTGTGTGTGTGTGTGTGTGTTTTAACTAAATAACCTATAAAAAAAACCTATCCCTTAGTTTCCATTGTATTCATTAAAGACAAATCATAATCCAACCATCTTAATATAACTACCACATACCCAATAATACTTTAAAGGAAAACACCTGCATCAATAAAACTAATGAGTAGTAGCGATGAAAATATAGAAAGGTGACATTATAAGAGATGAAGGAGGAAGAGACTGTCACTTATCTGGCAGTAAATTCAAATATTATGCTTCTATTTTGATCTGTTGCCATACATAGTCCTGAGCCGCTCTGCCAACACCCTACGTGTCTTGCTAAACACAAACTTCGCAGAAAGGCTTGTGTATATATCCCAGTAACTCCCATAAAAACGTTTTGACCTGACAAGTAATATCGTCAAAAAGAAATAGATTGGTAGACGGATGGAATTAACTCAGTAATCACGTTGTTAGTGTTGAGTCATAAGGGAGCTTTAACCCCTTCAGTACCATCACTCCTTTTCACATTCATTCTGGTTGCTGTTTGGTGATTTTATATAGCTTCAAAAACTTATGTGGTGATTATAATAGTGAAGACTTTGGTCATTAATCTTCTGACTCCCATAGACGCTCAGAGTAAAAATGAGTTCTATTACTGAAAGAGTTAAAAGATTGCGCACATGTATGGATGGTGATGGCAGGTGTAAATTAGCACGTTTCATAACAGGGATTGCCACGTGTAGGCCAGATGACTTCTTGCACATTCCCTTATTTCCTTATGCTCTTAATATTTACGTTCATTTGAGATTTGTATATAGAGAAAGTTCTGTGGCTTATCCTTGGCTGGGTGTTGCCTTAGTGATGAAGCAACGCAGCAATGACCAAATAACAACATTCATTCAACACAGTACAGTACCACTATATTAACAGATTTTCCTTGTTTGTCTTAATAGTTGCGTTTATGTAGGATTTGTATATAGAGAAAGTTCTGTGGCTTATACTTGGCTGGGTGTTGCTATAGTGATGAAGCAACGCTGGAATGACGAAATAATACTCACACAACACAGTACAATATCACTATATCAACAGATTTTCTTTGTTTTTTCTCGCCACTAAAAAGAAAACACATCACACACAATTCTCATAACGTATAATTCAGACGCCCACACTAACACACCAACGCGGCGCAAGTTCTCCTCTCCGTGTGGTTGAGAGGCATTGCCCTTTTGTTGTCCCTTTAGGTGGTGCATACTTCATACCCCTCGTGGGAGTGTGTGGGAGTCGGTGCGGGCGGCTGCTGGCTGTCTGACGAGCGGCCTACACAGTCTGTCTCCCTTCAAATCATTTTATTCTTGTTTTTTTTTCTCTCTCTCTCTCTTTCTCTGAGTGTTTCATGCAATTTTTTTTTCAACTGTTTGCTCTTTTCAATAAATGAGTGTTTTTATCATTTATTTGTTTATCTATTTTATTTATTTATTCTTTTTTGTTACTCGCTTTGTCTCAGTATTGTATCGTTAATCTTTCTTCCATCTGCGCAATTTTCTCTTGCTACAATAATGATGAATACTAATAGTGCCTCATGAATTACCCTCGCCTGTTATTTTGGCATAATATTTTGTTAAATCACTAATGTCATGGGTGAAAATATTCGTCTTAAAATCGAAATCAATCCCTTTCTTATTTTCATCGTTTCTTATCACTTGACCAAACTCACCCTCAGCACCAGGCAACAATTATCCCTCTGGCCTATTCAGTTATTCAATACCTCTCGCTCTACATAAATGGAAAACCTTGCATAATAGAGACGAACAACGCTTCACCTCACCTGCCAAATCAAGAACTGATGTCTGCAAACTACTCGATATATTAGAGCAGAAACAGATGCACTGACAGACAGATTAAACAGCACACCAGGTGATCACAATACCTATACTACCGCGTACCATGCATCGAGTTATTATCTAATATTTACAGCGGCGCACATCACTGATCTTGTTGAAAGTGAAGGGAAGCATTCGCGCATAATCGTAATATTAAACCAACCTCCCCCACTCGCTTCCATTGTGTTCAGTTTTTCTCTTATCTTACGTCATCTGATCTGTTCACTCGACTGCTTACGCAAAAAGAGCGGATAAAGGGTAGGTGGTCTGAGATCAGAGGACGTGAAATTGAGAGGAAGTGCTAAATAGACTGGTAGGGAAAGTGACTATTAATCCCTTCAGTACCATGACGCGTTTCAATATTCATTCTGCTTACTCTCTGGTAATTTCATACAGCTTCAGAAAATCATGTAGGGATTAAAATAGTGAAGACTGCGGCCATTAATCTTCTGACCTCAATAGACCCTTCCTAATGTCGATAAAAGATAAAAATACGTCCCAGTACTGAAGGGGTTAAGATTGCTATTAATTAGACAGCGAATAATCATCCCTTGCTATGAAATGAGATCTCTGTATATGTGATCCTTTATGAACGGTAAACCTGCAAAACGAAAGGATCTTCAGTAGGAATTTGGGTATTCAACGTCACGCAGAGACAAAAATATGAAGTAAGATAATATCCGCTTACAAAACAAGAAGGAATGAAAAGCTGATCAATATTCCTGGAACGTTAGAATATAGATTGAATTTCATACTTTTTTCTTTCGTTCGCGATAAGTACGAGGTTCCGTAAGAGCAGCTTTAATTAATCCCCGGCGTCATGAATATTTAGATGGAGTAAAGGCAAGAATAAAAAAAAAAAAAAAAGGGAGAGAAAAAGAAAAAAAGAGAAAATGCGCGAATAAAAAAAAGGAGTGAAAAGAAAAAAAAAGAGTAAATGCACGAATAAAGATAAGGAGAAAAAGAAAGATTAATAAATGCACGAATAAAAAAAATGAGAGAAAAAGGAAAGGATAAAAAGAGAAAAAAAACATGAGTAAATGCACGAATAATAAAAAGGAGAGAAAAAACAGGAATAAATGAACGAATGAAAAATAAAGAGAGAAAAGAAAAAGGAGAGAAATAGAAAAAAAAAAAAAAACAGTTGGTCTTCTTTGTTTTCATCTGAGGAGAAATACTATTCACGTCACACTTACGAGAAAAGAGTTTGTTTTGCTTTAATTACTTTTGAGAAAAATTAAAGAGATAACAATGAGGTTCTTCGCAATATTCTTCATTTTTCTTCTGATATATGACGAAATTTATTATTATTATTATTATTATTATTATTATTATTATTATTATTATTATTATTAGTCGTTTGCTTCCCATACAAAAAGATCCCAACTCCATCATAACTTTATGTATATTAGAATCCTGGCTCAAAGAGAGAGAGAGAGAGAGAGAGAGAGAGAGAGAGAGAATGAGTGTGAGTGAGTCTCGAGTTTCCGTGAGGTGATGCGTGTCCTCTGAGGGTTCAGTGTGTTTCCTGTCCAGTGGTGAGAAGTACACACACACACACACACACACACACACACTCTCTCTCTCTCTCTCTCTCTCGAAACGGACGAACGGCTCTTCCTCTCTCTCTCTCTCTCTCTCTCTCTCTCTCTCTCTCTCTCTCTCTCTGTGTGTGTGTGTGTTTATTGTATATTTCTTGACATTTTTTTAATCATAGTCTGTCTTCATTCCCTCTCCAGTCATGATTTCTTTTTATCTCTCAATTGTTTCTTTTTTTTGCTTTTCTTTCTGCTTTATTTATCTCTCGTTTTCTTCGACTTCAATTTCACAAGACAATAATCTCCATAGTTTATATGAAGGGAAAGTAATATAAGTAAAGACTCTCTCTCTCTCTCTCTCTCTCTCTCTCTCTCTCTCTCTCTCTCTCTCTCTCTCTCTCTCTCTCTCTCTCTCTCTCTTCCGGCATAGGACAATTATCTCTCCGTCAAATTATATAAAAAAAAGCGTTAATTTTTTTTTTATTACGAATCCTTGTAAAATCCGGTTATGGAGGAAAGTTTTTTTTACCCTTCGGCGGGAGGTACATTTAAAAGGTTAGACGTTGAGTGGAGGAAGTTAATGAAAGCCGCAGCAACGTTAATGGAATCGATAAGCGTGACGTGTCGCCAAGAATACTGGGAATATGAGACGTCAGTAACACATTGTATTCTTGTGCAATATTCTTCCTATTGTCACACCCTCCCCTTGCGGACGCTGTCTTCACCATCTTGACATTCTCCCTTCGTATAGATTTTGTATGGACATTTCCCCCTTGGCATATAAGCAACATAGGGAAAGTTACTGTGAGTCACTAAGCGTGTCCGTGGTAATCTCTGTATGAAAACATGTATGCTTATATCCACCATTCATCCCTTACTATAAATGTATCTGATTATTAATACTCCTTATTTACCTTGCACCAATAACTACATTTCTAAATCCATGATAGCCAAAAATTGTGGTTAATCTTAGTTTCTTAAAAAGTGTAGTATTTCAAAATATTTTCCCCCTTAGTGTATATTTAAACAAAAACTTTGACTTCTTGCCGTGAAATGTGGTTAATTAATATTTGAACACCACGACAGCTAGACTAACTGAATTGGAAACCGATTCTCAAGGACGCTGCTGTTGGGGACCGAAGGATAGTTGGGGATACCAGAAACTACCAAGGACTCCAGATGATGATAGGAGTTGGTAATTAAGTGAGGGTAGGACAGAATGGACGACTGAGGACAGCGAGTCGTGGAGTTCGGCAGGAAAAAAATAGAAGCGGGATTATGGTCAGCAGGAATCGATGCATAAGTGATAGAAAAACAGGATCTTGCCAGAAAGAGAGCGGCTTAGAAGGAAGAAACGTCAGGAAAATAGCGAGCGAGGAGGAAGAGCGAGAGAAACAGAGATAAGAAAGACCGGATTCTTTATCAGGAAATAACGAAGGCGAAAGAAGTAGAGAGAAAAGTTATTTGCCAGGAAGATAATAGCTAAGAAAGAAGAAAAGACAGGAATTTTTTTTATCAGAAACCGACCAAGAAAAAAGATTATAGAGGAAAAAAAGACATGAAAGGAAAATACATAAAGAAACTTTACCATAAGCTGAAAGATTATAAAAGATTAAATAGTTAGGTAGAAAGTTTGTCAGGAAGGGAACGACCACGCCAGGCAATAAAGAGGCAAGGATTTCACCAGGAACCAGCACTCACTGATGATAAAGTAGGCAAGACCAGCAGG
>NC_059268.1:11951683-11954183 GCF_017591435.1 Portunus trituberculatus | reverse complement strand
ACACACACACACACACACACACACACACACACACACACACACACACTGTTATTGGAATATTAATAGTTGAATTTATCATGTATTTTGTACCCTAGTCACTCTCCGTCTTTGTGTGTGTGTGTGTGTGTGTGTGTGTGTGTGTGTGTGTGTGTGTGTGTGTGTGTGTGTGTGTGTGTGTGTGTGCGCGCACGCCAGCAAATGTCCTCAGTAACACATGAATTCATCATGAGTTGCATGAAAACACTTTATTTTGGAAACCATTTTTGTTTCCGTAACTGTCAAGAATTCTGCGTAGTCTCTCTCTCTCTCTCTCTCTCTCTCTCTCTCTCTCTCTCTCTCTCTCTCTCTCTCTCTCTCTCTCTCTCTGGCTCCCAATTTATTGAGTTTCTGTCTAAATACTCGCTTGAATATTGTCTGAACCACGAGATAACAAATGAGTGAGCTTGGAATCCCGGAAATATTTGAACAAAAGATGCAAATCAGCTCTTTGAGAAAACGTTTTTGGTGGCTATTCTGGGCACCGCTTCTTTTCCTACTTAGCTTCAAAGGACTTGCTTGGCGTCACTGCAGGAAACATCGCGTCCCTCCTCCATCAAACTGTTTAGAAATTAAGTGGAGTCATGAATATATTTGCTAACTCTTGCAATTTTGATCTGTGTGTACGTATATGTATGTGTGTGTTATAGTAATAGTAGTAGTGATAGTGATGGCGGTGATGGTGGTGGTAATCGCTAAAAGTACTTACTAGTTGTGATTGCTGCACCGTATCATGGCTGAAGGTGGTGTGTGAGATTGATTGAGGAAGTGGTCGGCGATGTGTGTGTGTGTGTGTGTGTGTGTGTGTGTGTGTGGTTGATGGCCACTCCAGTCATTTTCTATGATTACTATGATCAGAGACGTACTATATTATTTAACAGAATTAGATGGTGAGAGTTTTTTTCTATACATTTCTTTTACTGCTTCATGACTCAGCTTTCCCATCATAACACTCACTCTTCTTATTACTTTCCTTTTCACGATTCACGCAAATACTCACAGAATGGAAACAGATGTACGTAACAAAACACTCTTGCATAATATACTCTTCGAAAACTTTGCTAAACCACCCAAGACCAAAACATTTCTTAATCTCACATAGCGACTTTTTGGACAGAGAAAAAGTCAGGAGATAGTTAAGAAAAAATACAAGACAGGCTGTTTAAACAAAAAAAAAATCCTTGACGTTTAATTTATTAGCAAGAAGACACAAGACTCATAAAGCTGCAAGAATTGTGTGCGTGTGTGTGTGTGTGTGTGTGTGTGTGTGTGTGTGTGTGTGCGTGTGTGTGTGTGTGTTCTGACGGGCTGATGAGGGACAAAAAATAGATGCGAGGCTTGAGGCAGAGGGCGGAGAGAGATGATGACGGGGGAGAGGGAGAAACAGGTAGAAGGAAGAGAGGAGGTAGGAAGCGAAGGAGAGAGAAAGGAAGAGTACGAAGATGAGGGACGTAGTGTGGTAGACGAGAGGACGAGGATGATGGTGAGAATGAGGAAGAGGACGAAGGCGAAGAGAAGGAGGAAGAGGAGGAGGAGGAGGAGAGAGGAGGTGGACGTAACGGAACACAATCTTGAGATCACAAAGCTTCCGGTCACCGCTATGCTTTATTTACTGACTTTAACCTGCTCTTCCTCCTCCTCTTCCTCCTCCTCCTCCTCCTCCTCCTCCTCCTCCTCCTCTTCCTTCTCCTTCTCTAATTCCACATCCGTCTTCTTCCTCCTTCCTTCATTTCTTCTTTTTATTTATTATCCGCATCCTGTTTAGACTGGATTTCCCTTACTAAATGTGTGTGTGTGTGTGTGTGTGTGTGTGTGTGTGCCTGTTGCGCCCACGTCTTGTATCCTGAGACGCAGATCTTTTCATTTTTAAAGCTTACTCTCTCTCTCTCTCTCTCTCTCTCTCTCTCTCTCTCTCTCTCTCTCTCTCTCTCTCTCTACGCGTGGGAATCGATGGAGGAGGACAAATGGAAGGAAAGGAAGGATGGAGGATGTAATGATGGCGGAAGAAGACATTATAGTGGTGGTGGTGGTGATGGTGTGGTGGTGATGGTGGTGGTGACCTTTCTGTTCGGAAATGACAAAGTTCCTGTGAGTGTACGGGCGAGAGGGAGGGAGGAAAGGAAGAAGGAGGAGAGAAAATGGGAGAGAGTGAGAGAGGGAGAGGGTGTGAGGGAGGGAGGGAGATAAGTAGGTCAGGAAGGAGTCACGGGTATCATGGACTCCTTACCTCCCTCACCTACCCTATGAAGAGGAGGAGGAGGAGACAAAGGAGAATAAAGGAAGTTTTTTTTTTCATTGTGTGTTCAGATATCAGAATATTCCAACATCTCTCTCTCTCTCTCTCTCTCTCTCTCTCTCTCTCTCTCTCTCTCTCTCTCTCTCTCTCTCTCTCTCTCATATGTTTAGCTGAAGGAAAAGTGAAAGTATAGAGCACGTAGAATAAGCTTTTCACACACACACACAC
>NC_059268.1:11944183-11946683 GCF_017591435.1 Portunus trituberculatus | reverse complement strand
GTGTGTGTGGTTGCGAAACACATGGAGAACAAAGTAGTGCACACACACACACACACACACACACATTTCCAGTTTCGTACCTCACCATTACCAGCTCCACCTGTCTGTCCTGTAGAGTTACTACTACTACCACACCCACCATCACCACCACTATCATCACTCCCATCACTACCACCGCCACAATTACTTCCATCACCGCTATCACAACTGCTGCTACTCTTACTACACTCACCATCACCACGACTACCACTACCACTACCACCACTACTACTATTACTTTTGCAACTATGATAACCACTACAGCTTCCATCAACGTTATCATAATTTTCTACCATCACAATCATTATTAGACACGTATTGTACGTCACCCATAGCCTCACTGTCAAGCCGCACACATCACAGCCATCATCACCACAATCTTCACCGTTATCACCACAACTAGAAGCAACACAACACTACAACCCACAAACACACATCATCAAAACAAACAGATCCATGTGTCTAATCATTCACCAGAACACGATCTTTCACCTGTAAGTTTCAATCCTTTAATTAAATCCTACCTGTCTGAACTGGGATGAGGAGTATGAGAATCAGGAGGATGCAGAGGAGGACGGAGCGAAGTTGGCGCGTGCACACTATCCAGAAGTCCTCAGAGCACTGTTGTATTTACTCGAAGGGTCTCTGGGTTTCATTCTGGTCACTGCGGCTCTCTGGAACCTCCTCCTCCTCGCTCGGGAAGAGTTATCGTACACTCGATCCAGCCTTACTTTGACAGAACCACCAGCTTGTGTATATGTATATAGTGTTTCTAGCTTTACTGTGACTTCCCAAGGTGTATAGAGGCGTTTTTCTTACTGTGCAGTGATGATTTACTGAGGATTAAGTGTAGGCCAGTAAGGGGAAAGAGAGGGCGTCAAAATGTTCCATCGTAGCGGTGTTTACTGCAAAAAATCCTCGTACGTCAGCCACGCATGGTTAAATTATAGCGTGCGTGGGAGGGCGGGGTGAGAGAGAGAGAGAGAGTTGGTGGGTGAGATGTGTAGGCTCTGTGGGCGGTGGGGATGTTGGGGTGAAGGGAACATGGCGAGATGTGTGTGTGGGTGTGTCCTCTGTGTATGAATGAAGGATTATATGTGTTATGTGTTTCTTTCCTTCTGTGTTCCGATAAGAGATGTGACACGTCTCCCCCTCCTCCTCCTCCTCCTCCTCAAGGTCTTCTTTATTTCTTTCCTTCCTTCCTTCCTTCCTTCCTTCCTTCCACGCCAAATGGCATTGAGCACATGCCGTCTATAGATTCTGCGCCCCTTATCGATTTCATTTAGCTTGTAAAAGATGCTTACTTGATTAATCCTACTACTACTACTACTACTACTACTACTACTACTACTACTACTGCTGCTGCTGCTGCTGCTGTTGCTCCTGTTGTTGCTATCATTACTGCTGCTATCGTAACACTACTGCAGCAGCTATTTATATTACTGCCACTGTTATTAAGGTTGATATTGTCACTACTACTACTACTACTGCAACACGCTATACTACCAATGTTCGCGTTCTATCACAACTCTCACGTAATTTAGCAACGGATTTCCCAATTTACCGATGAATGGAGGTAAAAGACGTCAAACACCTTGAACAATTTTCCACAGTCGACCAAGTGTACATGAAAGTAAAGAGTTGAGAGCTAAAGACACTAAAATGAACACAGCGGCGAAGCATCAACATCTAGCCAGCACACGTGTATAGGAAGGATGACAGACAAGATGATAGACAACGTACACATTAAAAACCAGTCATCCACGGTCGATGCCCCTCCTCCACCCATCCATCGCTGCTACAAGCCACTCATTCACGCCACTGAGTCACATAGAAAGTTAATTCTGTGGTTTTGCGGACGCAAGAGAGACTCGCTTACAAGTCCTTGGCGTGTCGAGGAGAAAACTTAACACTTAAGGGCACAAACCTCGACGATCTTCCCGACCAACCACTACCACCGCCACCTTCACTGCCTCCTTCATGACGATTACGGCGTGTGAGTGTTGGTGTCAGCGAGGCGAAATCTTTAACACGGCGAGGGTTGAGTCAAGGTGGATGTGAGAGAGAGAGAGAGAGAGAGAGAGAGAGAGAGAGAGAGAGAGAGAGAGAGAGAGAGTAGGTGTTTGACAGATATATTGACAAGTGGAAAGATAGAGAGGCAGACGGACAGGGATAACAGATAAGAAAAGCAGAGAGAGAGAGAGAGAGAGAGAGAGAGAGAGAGAGAATTAGTGGAAAGACAGACGAGCAGACTAGAAAAGAAAATAGATAACGAAAGCTAAGGCATAGAGAGAGAGAGAGAGAGAGAGAGAGAGAGAGAGAGAGAGAGAGAGAGAATGACGAGTGACGAGTGACGAGCGAGTGAGTATGAGCATGAGAATTAACCATGACGGACGATATTGTGTCACTTTCGATGCCTCTCTGCACTGGCGATCACAAAACACACGCCTCTTCTTTGTTC
>NC_059268.1:11924183-11941683 GCF_017591435.1 Portunus trituberculatus | reverse complement strand
CTACTTAAGCTGTCCTCTTCTCCGTCACAATGGCCTGTATGCTGAAACATTTCCGCACCACCATTGCTTCAAAAGGCTCTAGTTGAAGTTACATGGGTTTTTAAGGGTGGTTTTATGGTTCTTGTGACAGATTGATGAGATTTCTGAGTTATTAATAGGGGAAACACTCGTGGGAACCTGGCTAATCGTCTCTGTGGCCTTGGAAAATTGTCGTGGTGAGAGAGCAAAGCGTTTCTGACTACGTGTCCTCATCCTTAGCGTGTGTCCCAGTCCATGATGCTCACTGTCTCTCTTCCTGTCCACTCACGTTACTCATTGTTCTCTCTTTCCCTCTCGTTGGCCTCAGTGTTCCTCAGCAATGTGTGTACTGCGTAGTGATTCAGTCCTTCCCTCAGTGTTCTTGGGTTTTATGATAGGAAACTTTCTCTCTTCCGTTGGTAAGGCGTTGCTTCCGTCTCGCTCTCGTGTGTTAGTGACGGTGTAGCCACTGGAAAAGGTAACTGAATATTAACCCCTTCAGTACTAGGAAGCATTTTTACCATGAGTTTTGTGTATGATTAGACGATTTTATTTACATTAGGAAGGATCTATGAAGGTAAGGAGATTAAAGGCCAGAGTCTTCACCATTTTAATCCCTACATAAGTTTCTGAATCTTTATAAAATTGCCAAATGATAAGCAAAATGAATATGAAAACGTGCCATGGTACTGAAGAGGTTAAAGATTCATGTTGTATAATGAAGTAGGCATGAACTGTAACCTTACATGTATGAACGTCTGCTTACATTCAGATATTACAACACTGATTCTCTCTCTCTCTCTCTCTCTCTCTCTCTCTCTCTCTCTCTCTCTCTCTCTCTCTCTCTCTCTCTCTCTCCAATATTCTTTTCTTCCATTTAGAGTGTACTAATGAGAGCAAAGCAGCATCTGTGTCGAGATTTATTGTAAACCAGAAGCTGAATTGTGTGTCTTGACTCCCTCTTTGGTGTCCTTCCTCAGCTTATGGCAGTGGCGAGATGAGATGCAGACAGTTAGGTGGTCAGAAAGGTTGCTGGAGTCTGCCAACCTCTTTGCTTTGTTGTACTTTGTTGGATTGTTACCTGGTAGGAATATAACCACGATTTTTATCACAAATTTCACACTCATGGTACAAATATACGTAGGAATGTACTCTGAAACACTTCTGGCCGTACTTCCACTAGTTTCCAAAGGCTGTAAGTGAAGTGGCAAGAGTTTTAAGCGTGTTTTTATATTTTCATTGACAGACTGGTAAGATTTGTACGTTATTAACGGCAAAAACACCCTTGAGAAGCCGGTTAATCATCTTTGTGCTCTTTGAAAATGGTAGTGTTGTGAGAGCAGAGCGTTTCCGAATAGATGCCTTTATATTACTGAATATTTGATACATGGTGAGACAAGGGTTAGATAGAGGCAGGGCTTGTCTTCACGTTCATGTTATAGTTCACCAATCCTTCTCTTTCTTTGCTGCATGGAAACTGCATTGATTCTATTTGCTAACTTTAAGCATTTAATCACTAAGCGTTGCCATTGAGGGGAAATTGTTGCTTTTATAGTGATAATGATGATATAGATACTAAGAATGCTATAAAGAGCTAAAGGAACAACATAAGCTACGCACATTTTGACTGACGCTTTACCACTTTTTAGAAAGCCAGCACTCAAGTGGGTCTTTTTTTTTATATTGTCTTTTTTTTTGCCCTTGGCTGGTTCTCTCCCCTACATAAAATAAATAAATAAAAAAAAACGTGGTTGGTGGTCATAAGGTTACAAACGCATTTCAGAAAGGTTCATCAGACAGGAGACAAGCAAACAGTGTTTCAATTCCTGGCTGGGAAATCGAACCCCGAGTTTTGATTATAAGCGTGTTGATCGATTCAATCTGACAACACCAGTAATACAACCACCACCACCACAAACAACAACAACAATGATAATAATAATAAAGATAATATCAGCAACAACAGTAAGGAGCAGGTTTTTGGCTTACTGTTTTTACTGTGTGTGTGTGTGTGTGTGTGTGTGTGTGTGTGTGTGTGTGTGTGTGTGCGCGCCCTCCACCCGTCCCTCGGTTCGCCTGCAGCGTTGTGGCGTCGTGGCGGTGACTCAGTGACTTCCTCGTCAGGCAGTCACTACTGTCAGAAGTGTGTGACTCAACTGTTTCCTCATGTAACTCTGCCGCTTCCCTGCAACGTACGCGCGCTCCAACGTAAAGTACAGTCAGTGGTCAAGCGAGTTTTTTTTCTTTTATGGTACGTGTTTTCTTACGTTACTCTTACCCCTTCAGTACCATGACGCGTTTTCGTATACATTCTGGTTACTCTTTGGTGATTCTATACAGCTTCAGAAATTCATGTGGAGATTAAAATAGTGAAGGCTCTGGCCATTAATCTTCTGACCTCCATGGACCTTTCCTAATGTCATTAAAATTAAAACAGTACACAAATCTTAAAGTAAAAATGTGTCCCAGTATTGAAGGGTTAATTCTTTAATATAATCAAAACTATATATATCTATAGTCGAGAGGTTTTTTTTTTTCTTACTTTAGCTACATTGTTATTGATATTACTCGTTTTTTTTTTCAATAGAATCCGAGCAAAATGCATCTTTAGTGCAATGAGTTATTGTTATTACATTTATTTCCCTTGACTCATGTTTCCTTTAACAGAATCAGAACCGAACATGTTTTTTTCCTTACTCTTATGGAACAAAATGTATTCGTGCAATATATAAGCAGTTTTTTGCTCCGTTTTTTTTTTTTTTTTTTAAGATATAAACAAAATATGTTTTTTCAAATATCGGACACAGGAATTTTTCGTTTCCAAAAAAGCTGAGAAAAGAATACACCTGCCATGAACTAATTTCGATACACCAAACCCATGAATAAAACACTGTTCATTTTCACAACGACTCGAAAGTTTGCGTGGAACTGTAAATCACGTTACGCTTTCAAACAAGAAAAGAAAACGCATAGATTATTGATAAAGTGCAAACGAAAACTGCTTTGATTTCCTTAATCTCTCGAAAATTAAGTTCAGAATCTCGTCGATATCATTTGATAGTATTCATAATATTCAGCGCAATACATAAATAGAAAATAGAGGAAACAGAGAGACGAAAGCGTGGACAGGCATATGAAAGTCACGGAAACTAAGGTAAAAGGAAATAAAACAAAGGAAAAACGCTACAGAAGGGGATAGAATCGAGAGAGAGAGAGAGAGAGAGAGAGAGAGGGGGGTAGGGGTATGAATAGAAAACAGGAAACTGAGGCTTTGAAGAGACGGACCGAAAATTGGGTGGGACTTCCGCCTCGTCAAGATGGTGTTGACCTTCTGCCTGGGTGTTGCGCTCTTTCTCTCTCTCTCTCTCTCTCTCTCTCTCTCTCTCTCTCTCTCTCTCATGACTTTTTCCTTTTTATGGCGGTTTTTTTGTTTTTTTCTTATATTTTACCTTTGATTACGTGACTTTTGTATCTATCTATTTATCTATCTAACTGTCCATCTATCTATCTGTCTATCCATCTATCTATCTATCAGTCAATCTTTGTGTATCTATCTACCTATCTATTTATTTATCTATCTATCTATTTATCTATCTATCTATCTATCTATCTATCTATCTATCTATCTATCTATCTATCTATCTATCTATCTCTCATTTCCTCCCTTTTCATACTCCATTCCGTGTCCTCGTCTCCCTTCTTCTCCCTTCCTCTCTACACAATAAAACATGACCTCAGTTTTAGAGGCAAGAGGAAGGAAGGGAGGAAGGCAAATTAACCAAGGTAGGAAAGGGACACGACACCTTGAGTTCAAACAGACGGTGAGAAAGTTTGACGCGACTCTTAAGTGAAATAAATGGAACTGTGTAAGTGTCGTGGTATCCGTGATCGTAAGAATCCATTAACATTTTTCTTCTTTCGTTTTTTGTTTCATCAGGGATAATTGAAGGTCGTGATTAGGTGGCGCATGTATACAATGGAGTGTTGATTCATTTCGTTATAAAGAAGAACTGCTAGGAAATGGTGAACTGTTTTATGAACTATTTTCTTTTTCGTTTATCTTTTTAACATTTTATTTTTATTTATTTTTTTTTATTTTACCTCACACGATGAAATTTTACCGCAAGTATGAGATTAAACTTCCTTCTCTTCTACGTTTTATTATTTCTTTCCGTTTGGTTTCGTTCGTGTGTGTGTGTGTGTGTGTGTGTGTGTGTGTGTGTGTGCCGATACTATTTTGGGTACTAAACGAAAGTGGCGGTCAGGACAGTCCACTCGCTCGCACGGTGATAGGAAAGTGTGTGTGTGTGTGTGTGTGTGTGTGTGTGTGTGTGTGTGTGTGTGTGTGTGTGTGTGTGTGTGAATCAGGCCGTGGACTCGTGATAGGCAGCTATGGCATTTCTGGGAGAGTTTACGGCTCATTACAATCCCATCTCGGAGTAAGGCTGTGACCTTTCGCACGCCGCACGCCGCATCCTCTTGGTGAAGGCCAGTCACTGCTCGCTCATCATTGACAACCTAGCAACCTGAGCGGGGCGCGAACCTCAGCTTGCCATGTGACTAGACAAGGATTTTACCACTGAGCGAGCGAGCTATATGTGTGTGTATGTATTTGCAAGGTACCTAACTCTTTCTATACTTCATGTCTCTTCACTACAAAAAGAAAAATAAATAGATAGTGAACTACAAGCAATACAACAAGCCGCAACAAACCAACTAAACTAAAACACAATATTGGAACCTTCTAACACACAAATTCCCTTCCTCATTTCACTTCAGCGGGAGACGGAAGAGGTGATAAGATCTAAAGTAGTAGTAGTCGTTGTTATGGTGGTGGTCTGACAAGACTGGCCGTGTTTCAGGTGTGCGGGGACGGCGGCAGCGGCGGGGGAGGCAGCGGTGGTAGCGGCGGGGGGTCTCCGTCCTCACCTGGAGGCGGGAAGGTGAACAGCGCTCCCCCCACAGTGGACGACTCTAGAGAGGAGACCCACACGCCTTTTGCCTGCACCAGAGGACGACGGGTGGGTGAAGGACGGCAGGTCTCTCTCTCTCTCTCTCTCTCTCTCTCTCTCTCTCTCTCTCTCTCTCTCTCTCTCTCTCTCTCTTTTTTTACCTTTTCTTCTTCTTCTTCTTCTTCTTCTTCTTCTTCTTCTTGTTTCTCGTTTTCTTTGCCTTTATCCCAAAATGTAATCTTTTTTTTTTTTTTATTTATACCTGTATTGGTTTCTCCGTCAGTTTTTCCCATTCCTCCTTCAGGTTTCCCCGTGTCCACCTCTGGTTTGTTGCAAGTGCACTGTTTCTAAGACGCTCATTGCCATCCACCACACGGCAAGTTTTTATGGCGGTTGCTAGCTAGAATTGGTCCACTCATTCGATATCTATTTTGGGACTTTCCATGTATGTTCTTGATCTTCCCAATATCTTGACTTGTATTTGTATTTATTTTTTTATCGTTTCTCGTTTATGATTCAGTGTTTTTTTTTTTACGTTTTTTGTTGTTGTGTTAGTGGGATTTTTTTTGAAGGCACATTTTTTATACGAATATGATTTAATTTTTTGTTTTGTTTCTGATAACTGATTTTTTGCGTGTCTTTTCTTTTATTGTGAGACTTTTTAGTAATTCTTGTATTGAAGGTCACATTGGTAGCACACAAAGACAGATAGATGGATAATTTACTGACCACAGGAACATCACACACACACACACACACACACACACACACACACACACACACACACACATCAAAAGGCATATAATAATGATAACAATAATGAATAAAGAAAAAACACTTCTATTATTCTTTTCGCCTCCACCTTGCTATCACACACACACACTTTCCTCTCCCAGTCTCCCTTCATCCTCGCAGCGCCTCTGAAAGCCTCCCTCTCTGCTCCTCCTCACTCCCCTACTCCCCTTCTTACCGTTATCGGAGACCCAAAATCTTCCCCTCATTCTTCTTCCTCCCTCCTATCATGCAATTTTCAGAGGCTCATTCCTGCATCTCTTCTTCCTATTTCTTTCTTCAGCCTCGCCGTCATTGCCAACCCAACCCATTTCATCGTCAACTGCCTTACTTACCTTCTTTCCTTCCTTCCATCTCTTCTTGTTAGTTTATTTCTTCATGTTTCTTTCTCTCTCTTTACTTTTAGCTATATCTTTTTTAACACGCTATTTAGAACGCCTTGTCTTCTCTTTTCTTTTCTCTCTCCTTTCATTAATTACTCTTCCTCTCTCTCTCTCTCTCTCTCTCTCTCTCTCTCTCTCTCTCTCTCTCTCTCTCTCTCTCTCTCTCTCTCTCCTTCCTTTACTTCACGTCTTTCATCGCATTTATTAGAATTTCCTCCTTCTGTGTAATTCCTCATTCACGTTTTCAGTACCAATAACTCCTTCCCTCTTCACTTCCCTATATTTACTTTCTTCCTCTTTTCCTTCATTCACATCGCTTTGCTTTACTTTTTTTTTTTTTTTTTTACCGCATCGACACTTTCAATATCAGTTCCTTCCTCCTTTCGCTCTAGGTCAGGTCAGGTCAGATGTAGGCTGGTAAGCTTGACCTTTGTATCGGCGCTTCCCTGATGTTGTTTC
Organism: Portunus trituberculatus; assembly: GCF_017591435.1. Taxonomy (NCBI): domain Eukaryota; kingdom Metazoa; phylum Arthropoda; class Malacostraca; order Decapoda; family Portunidae; genus Portunus; species Portunus trituberculatus. Next base: position 11,935,079 of record NC_059268.1, on the reverse strand, counting down.
TTACCTTTTTATTTATTTACTTTTTTTTATTCTGCTCTGTCCATCAAGTTTTACCGCTGACTTTCTCTCTTCTTCCACATTTCATGCACTGTTTCCTTCTTCTCTTGTATCCTTAGATTGTCAGAAACTACTTGTCCTCTGATATTTTATTCGTGTATATATGGCCTTTGCTAAGTTATTGTATTTTTTCCTCACCCGGCAGACTTCCCTGGTGGTGAGTGACAGTCAGGGCAGGTTCAGGGTGGTGGTAAAGAAAACGCGACCCAATCCTTGGCATCGCTATCGAGGGCGGGGCGGACACCAAACAAAAGCTGCCTCGGGTCATCAACATAGCGGCCAACGGAGCGGCATTCGAGGCGGGCGGTCTGAGAGTGGGGCAGCTGATCCTGGCGGTGGACGGACAGAAGCTGGACGGTGAGTGGTTGATTGGTTAAATGATTGATTCTATTGGCGTTTTCACATTCGTTCATGTTATTTTCTCTGTTTTATTTTTGCGTATTTGATAAGAAAATGTAATTCCTATGCATAGATCCATAAAAGTATAAAATGTGGTATGCAGATATATGTACAAAATACATATATAAGTAAATACATATATGATCTCTCTCTCTCTCTCTCTCTCTCTCTCTCTCTCTCTCTCTCTCTCTCTCTCTCTCTCTCTCTCTCTCTCTCTCTCTCTCTCTCTCTCTCTCTCTCTCTCTCTCTCTCTCTCTCTCTCTCTCTCGATATATTCTAAGCACGAGACATTACATGCATGCCTCACGTAATATGTTTCATCCGCTCTGCTTGGCTCGATGATTACTCTTACTGTTACACACTTATCACCGCTGTCATGTAATACGAATGTGTCACTTATCTCCCTTCCTCGTTTCGTCTTTTATTATGTTAGAGGGACAAAGACCAAGGGCAACATAAATAGATATGAAGAAAGGCCCATTGAATAGCCGGTCGCCCATACAGTCAGAAAGAATTCAAGTCATATAAAGGAAATACAGAATCACTATAATCTTCGCCTATTTATTTATATTTCGCAAAAGAAAGCATCCAATACCTTTCGTTTGTGTAATTGTGAACCATTCTTTGCATAACTCACTATCCTTCACTTTCTCAACACTATCTTCCCTCGCCAGGACACAGTCACGAGGAGGCGGCCCGTCTCATCGCGGGGTGCTGGGTGAGCCGCTCCAGGCCAGAGGTGGAGTTCATGGTGGTGGAGAGGAAGCAGACGGCAGCTGACGTGCGGCGCTCCTCCATCTCCTTGCTCTCCCAGATGTGAAAGAACGACACCCTGGACGACCTCTTGGTGCCCTTTGGTCGGTCCGTATATAGCTGCGTCCCCTGCGGCCCTGAACCTTCCGTGCTTTCGTTCCTCGGGTGCGTCCTGCGGTCATGGGCAGCGATTGTAGTATCATGAAGGCAAGGCGAGGGACGCGGGGTGATGCCGTGACTTGAGTAGTGTTTCTTCATGAAGAGGAAACTTTAGAGTCGCTTCGTTGAGAATGCTTCTAATACGTGCCTACCCGCGGTTAACATAGGTCGTAAGTAATCAATTAAAGGTGTATGGGATGCTATAATTAAGCAAAGAAGAGCTTCCGCAGTCTGTTGATCCACTTAAGAGTAGAAAGGATGAATAAGCAGCAGCACATCTGTTTGTGATAAGCTGCAGCGTCCAATGTAAAGCAAGAGATGTAGGATTGTCAAGAATGAAGACATAAGAGACGAGACCCTGTGTTAAGTCCACTTAATTTAATGCTATTGTCTAGTTTATGAAACAGATGAACACAAAGAAAGAAAAAAAACAGATAAATTGCTCATATACATTATCTACTAATAACAAAGGGACTTATAAAAGCAGAAGAGAAGACAAAAAAGTAGCGAGAAATTTGCACACTAATTGGAACGAAGTAATAAATCAATTGAGCCACGCCTGTCACTGTAATAATGAAGGGGGACTAATCATTCCCCTACTACATGATACACGTCCATGCTTGCAGCGCGCCTCGAGGAGGAACATGTGGCCCGCTTTTACCTGGCAGCGCGGCCCAGTAAGGTGATCAGGGTCGACAGGTGTGCTGCTCTAACCCACTAACCCGAGACTAACAAGACGAGACTAACCAAGGAGTGATGGCAGTGTGCACGTGTCTCTGGTACTAACTGACGCCGCTACCTTTAGTGCACGTGTTGTGAGATGCACGTCCTAACACACTAACATGTACTTATTATTCCTGTTGTTGTTTTGTGGTTACCGTTTATGAAGTTTGGTGAATATTCTGTCTGTCTCCGTCTCTCTGTCTGTCTCTCTGTGTCTCTCTATCTCTGTCTCTCTGTCTCTCTGTCTGTCTGTCTCTCTCTCTCTCTCTCTCTCTCTCTCTCTCTCTCTCTCTCTCTCTCTCTCTCTCTCTCTCTCTCTCTCTCTCTCTCTCTCTCTCTCTCTCTCTCTCTCTCTCTCTCTCTCTCTCTCTCTCTCTCTCTCTCTCTCTCTCTCTCTCTCTCTCTCTCTCTCTCTCAAATGGTCAGGATGAGTGGTTTTGTGAAGGCTTTTAATATATACAGATATACCGATGTACCTTAAACTAACCAAGAAATGTACTATGACTATGTACACGTGACTTCCCTGGCTATCTGTACATTTTAGTCTGGCTTCAGGTGGGAGAGAGAGAAGCTGTTGACATTATGACACGAAAAAAGTACCTACATTCCAGATAAGTGACTCATATTGCCGGGATTATAACCATGATTGTTGTGCCAAAGTTGAAATGACGCTCGGGATATCAACACACACACACAACACAGAGTAACACTATATACAATGCAGTTAAGATATTGAGCTGTGTATATTGCTTATATCTTCAGAAATATCCATGTATGATGAACACTCACTGATGCTCACGAGAGTTCCTTATAGCGCAGTGTACTTTTTATCACTGCAGTTCAGCTCTATGCATTTCTACAAGCGAGGATGAACGTGAACGGCGGTCACTGTGAGAATGATCCTGGAAAACATACCCGTTAAAAGTTATATTTAAATCACCCGTCTCTGTATACCAGGCCGACATCCACTTCCCTGTCATGTGGGCCTGGTATATAGAAACACTCAAATAAGTCATATTTCTACAGGATATTTTAGTGTTGTGTGGCTGGATGGTGACTCAGTGAAGGGGTGAGGAAGCAAAATCTTTTAACCTAAAGTACGATTGCCATGTGTTTTCATTTGAATCTCATTGAATGGACGAAGAAATGAATTTTAACTAATATTTTCATGCATTTGGGAGTCCCTGAGAACGTGCTGGTGCTGCGCTCTCATTTACTCCCACTTTAAGGTCCCATGGTCCTGTACATGTTGCCGCAACCCACCCGCTAACACTTGCCACACTAAGAAATACTTGAAACACATATCTGATACATAATTTTATTGGTGAAGGAGACACGATATATTTTTACCCAGCCCTGTTTCTGGTAAGAGTGACACTAGTCCCCTTCCCTTCACCTCCCTGTGTGGATGGACGTGTCGCGGTGATGTCATGCTCTAGTGTTCCGAAGAAGACATATACCTCATTGATTCCATTGCTAGTTGTTCGTCTCCATTCACATGTTGGGGTGCACCGTCCCGCCAGCACGAGGGACCACGTACTAGTGTTGAGAGGGCGAGAGACACAGTGAAGCAGTAGAATACCTGAAGGCGACACAGCAAGTAGAAAGGAGTGAGTTCAGGAGGTCGATGCGTCGGGCCACATTACAAGGTTGTTCTCCTTTACGGCGCCATAACCTAAGACCACCTCATGCTGTGTGTCGCAGTGTATCTTCCATGGTGGGGTCGCGTGGCTGGGGAAGGGTGGTAGGAAGCGCGGGCCATAAACACCACATGGTTAATGGTTTAATTCGTGCCCACAACACCGTCAGGATAAATGGTCGACGTGAGGCTGGACCTGTGCAGCTGCCAAGGTCCTACAATGACGAAGACTTGTACTGTTGATGTTTGAGAAAGAAAGGAGGCGTGTAAGACATCACCAAGTGTAGAATTAGGTTACTTAAGCAAAGAAACAATTTATGTATATTAAGTTGTATTGGAAAATGCAAAAGAAAGTGATAAAAACGAACATATAACCCAGCCAGTTATAAGAAACACATTAGGGAACCGTTACAAAAACAAAATTGCTAAAGCCTAAACTTTACTAAGGCCTGCAATTTCTAAAGCTATATTAAACCACCGCGCCTCCCCAAACACTCCGCCACTCAGTGAAAGCTACAGTTAGTGAGTTGCATGTAGTGATGTACCGATGTGTCTGTTTCGGTGGTCGTGACCCGCTGCAGGAATTGGTGTCTCGTCAATATGTTAAGTGTCCGGTGTAGGATTTCTCTAATATTGCCTTTAACTTCTGGAGTAGTATTGGCGATGCTATTCAACACGATCGTTGGCCTTGGAACGTAGATGAAAAGCTCCCCAAAACTTGATATCTGCTTCACGTTAACTAAAGATATTCGATACAAAATTAATGAAAACAAACACAATCTTACAACGTACAGTACTCGTGCATACAGACAACTGGTAGAACAGCAAGGTAAATATGAAATTCGTATACAGCTGAATTACATAATAAGAATCACACGTTCGTTGAATATTGTCGTAAATCCCAATAATTGTACATCAGAATCAGGTGTAGATATTATTTCCTTTCTTTTATATCCTTAAGACATTCATTCGTTCATAGATAGGAATTCTGTTAAAGTTTATCTTGATGGACAGGTAAACTATTCGTAACTCCGAAAATCACCTATCACACGTTCGCAAATAGAGTCATGTGTACTGTACGTAGCCAGCCAGCGGTGCATAAGGGGCAGGAGAGTGCCTTGTATACATTCAGTTCGAGGCAGAAATATCGTGAACTATCCTTTAGAATAAATACTCAGTCCCCTTACCCAATAATTCCCCATCAATGAACGGCTGTAGAGTTCCTTGTATCCTTTCCGTATCTCAACCCGTAGCTCACCAGAACCTTCGTCTCTCAGCATACAGCCCCGCAGCCGCCAGTTTTGTGCTTCTTCCTTCACTCTCTTGCCGTTCATCCCTCCCAAACACTTCCCAAGGGCTCGGAATGACCAGTAGTGGGCCAACACACGCTCTTTATCTGCGTTATTGCTATCAGATTCTTCCTTCACTTTATATGTTCCCGTCGATATGCAAGTCGTGTGTGTGTGTGTGTGTGTGTGTGTGTGTGTGTGTGTGTGTGTGTGTGTGTGTGTGTGTGTGTGTGTTATTAAAGGTGCGGGAAAATTCTCTCTCTCTCTCTCTCTCTCTCTCTCTCTCTCTCTCTCTCTCTCTCTCTCTCTCTCTCTCTCTCTCTCTCTCTCTCTCTCTCTCTCTCTCTCTCTCTCTCTCTCTCTCTCTCTCTCATTAGTATTAGAAAGCTACATATTGATCAGTCTTATTCCTTTCACTTTCACATAACCACTCCATTTTCTTTCTCCTTTTCCTGGCGCCTCTTATCGACTCGTCTCCACTTCTCCCTGTTTCTCATTTGCATCCTACGTAGTCGCTCTCTGTGTATCTGCGATCAGAGTACGCTTTGAAATGCTCGTCTTAATTAATATATGACCTAATGATTGTAACGTTAAGTGTAAGGTAAAAGAGGCAGGTTACTGTTATGCATCAACACAAGAAATTACAAAGGATAAGTGGGCAAAAAAAGAAAGTCATATCGTACCTTAGAGTATTTTTGTATCGTACAAAATTAAATGAAGAGGGAAAATGTTTATATTATATTTTGATTTAAAGAATTAAGGGGCAGAAGTTCAGTGTTGAATATCTACTAGTGTGTGTTTTGTGTTAGGCTCTTAAGGTGAATGTGTTAGTGAGTTTACGAGAAAAGAGAAGAGAAAAAAGTTTATGGTCTATTTTTTATGAAGACTGAATCGTGTTGCTGTTGTCGAGTTATCTGTTAACGTCTCTGTAGGATGAAGCTGTTACGTGTAGTTCACAGTGTTTGCTAGACTTCAGATATATTTTTCACCTCTTAAACTAAATATGTCCCAGTATGGCATCTTATATGTGTGATACGCATGTCAGTAATTATTTTAAGCATAGATTGCGTTATAATGCATAAATGTTTGCTAAATGAGTCGCCCTATGAACTTGATAAATGCAAGAATTATATATCATGACACAATATATGCTTTAAGTAATTAAATGTCATGCATATTGGTACAATCCCAAAATTATTAGACACATTACTTATTAGATATTAAACATAAGTAGTTAGCGAAGATCTATATTCTTTGTCTCGATTAGGAAAAAAATGTAAGACTTTGATAAGATAACATGAAAGGAGCAGTGCTTTAAGAATATGGTGCAGAATTCTAATTAATAATAACCACAGTGTACCTGTCTCCGAATATAATTAGTGCTGGAGCAAGTGAGGCGAGTCAGACAGGTATATTGGCTTGATACATTGAAAGTAAGGTGGTTTAGACTGGCAGTGTGGCTGAGCCTTGGAGGGAAAGGTACGTAAGTTGAACTTATTAAATGGAAAACAGGTGGGTTGGATCGGCAAGGATATTTAATGATTGAAGATGACTTAATTGATTGTAGGTGACATACCGGATTGGCAAGGTGGCTTAATTGATTAGAAAATAGGCGCAGTGCGATTCAAAGTAATTTAAGTGCGTGTTTATAAATGATTGTGTGCTGTAGGAGGCTCGTTCTTATGTCAGAGGCTGTTTATTTAAGATAGGGGAGTCTTCTAAACGGGAGCACTGGGTTTTCGTAAGGAGTTGATTATTTCATCTTCATTTGTTATACTTTTACTAATTATTCACTTGTCAAGCAATGTCACGTTCTTGAAGTAAACCAAAAGAGCCTTGACTTGATGATTATTTTGATGATGGTGACAAAAATCATTGCTCTCCTTTTCATTAATTTCATTTCAGATTTTACCAGGCATTTTCTTACTATTATGCTATACATTTTCATCTGTTTTCCTCTTTGGTTCCTTTGGCCATACACAAGAATTATTGATTTTGACGCATAATAACGACATGGCTACGTCTATATCTGCTTCCCATTGGTGCTAATGATTCCTCTGCTCTTCTTTACTTTTCTAAGCCTTTCAGTCTCACTCTCTAAGCGCCTATGGAGAATAATTATCTTGAAACCTCAGAGGAAGGAGGAAATACAAAAGCAAGTAGAAACTTCCAGAGTTTGCCAAAGGTATACTGTCATCACAATTGTGTTTTCAAAGACAGTAAATTATTCGTAATTATCTTATTTGGACTAGAATTGTGACCCATGTGTGTTGGGGGGAGGAGCCTGAGATTACTTTCTTGTGTCTTTGCCTGTGTGCATAATGGCAAATCTTCAAGTGTTAATGTCAGAGATAGAGAATTAACACAATTGCCACCACTTCCGGCCTTAAGAGTAGTACTTACCGACCAGTGCTGCAGCCGCCGTGAGAAGCTGCACGAACACACCTGAGCGGCGCGTGTCGGTCAGGTGATGTCAACCAGAATCACGCTAAGGTGGCGGTGAGCTTGTTATTGAGCGTCCCTCCCGTTGTTGCTCTGTTCCCTCGTTGATGTATAAAAGATTCTGCCCTTCAACTGAAACTACTCCCTTATCAAACAATTATTTAGACGTATGTAAAAGAAAAGCCAGCTCAAACAAGGCTATGTACATATTTTTAATGTTAAATAGAAAAAAAAATTAGGTCAGGATCATACAAATATTTTGAGTGTTAGATAAAACAAAAAAAAGTTGATATATTTTCATCATTGCTGTAGAGAAGAAAAATTACCTAGAAACAAAACATGAATACGTTAAAAACAATTAAAAAGCAAATCCTTCAGTCAGTTAGCGTGGCGTAAAGCTGAACAATTTTACGATGGTGTGAAGGGAAGAAACAAGAGAAAATAATGATCTTAAAAATCACATACTGCTAGAGGCTATTAAGGTTAATGAATTTGTTAATATTTCGCAAACAAGAATACAGCAAATACACTTTTAGAGACAACCGCAGCAACTCCCGCTAGAACGTATTAATGGATACACGAGTACAGTTATGAGACATTCCACAATAATGGCCTTGGCTGGAAGAGGAACATTGCCGTCGCGTGACACACTAAGCGTCGCCTTGACTCATGCAAGTGGAAACAACTGAAGCTCAGTGTCGTCATTGTAGCAGGGAATGTTGACGCAGGTGTGGGACTTTTTCTTTCCTCCTGTATATTTTTCCTGTGGATATTTTCCCTGCTAACCTATTTTCCTTGGATGTTTATTCTTCTAAACATTTTCTTACTCTTTATCTACTAGAAGCTACGAACAGCAATGATTTCCTGGAGTGTAAATGTTCACAGGGGAAGGTGTCTAAAGGATGACATATTCACGGAGGAATCTATAAGGAAGGGAAAATTGTCAAGGAATGAATAAAACCACGCGCTAATGAGAAAGAGGAAGGAAGTGTCACTGAATCACTTGAAGCATTCAGTTAATAGTTATGACTCCTCACGATGGCGCCACACTTTACTCGGAAACAAAACCGGATCACTACTGAGATGGAAATGAAAGCTTTAATTTCGATAGATAATGACGGTTTCCGCTGAAGCTCCATTCCTCCCATTGTTTAACATTCCTTGATTTCCTCTGACGTCCTCGGTTGTTTCATTGACGTTGCTCAGACACTAGCACGAAACAAAGCCTCTATTCTGAATCCCGGTACGAGTTCTCTTTCAATCTATAGCTCTTCGTGGGACTTAGAAAAGATAACAAATAGTATGTAATTTAAACTCGTGGCCGAGGAGGCAGTTGTGACGAAAGCCTAAAACTATAAAGAAAGGGAGGGCGGGAGGAGTGGACAGGAGTGGGAGAGAGGAGACGTGTTTTGCTGTATGACTCGAAAAGTATTTATCTATTCATATATTTATCTATCTATTTCTTAAAGGTATAGGAGCAAATTATGATTTACCGTGACTCTTATTTGTAAGTAAAAATGTTTAGCCGTGACATTTTTCTTCACAGTTTTATTGCAAGAACAATGCATAATTGCAACTTAATGACTACTACTACTACTACTGCTACTACTACTACTACTACTACTACTACTACTACTACTACTACTACTACTACTACTACTACCACTACAACTACTACTACTACTACTACTACTACTACTACTACTACTACTACTACTACTACTACTACTACTACTACTACTACTACTACTACTACTACTACTACTACTACTACTACTACCTTAACCAGACACTAATTACCATAATACCACTATTGCTCTTACCACCACCACCAAGTTTGCCATTACAATCATGACCACAACTATTGCCGTTGCGACCACTATAACTACCATTATTACTATCACTACTACCACCACCACCACAATAACTACTACCACTACTATTACTGCCGCCGTCGCCGCCGCCGCCGCCGCCGCCCTTATTAATCTAATCGTAATCAACTCGACCAAACGAGTTAGCGTTGAAACTGCCATTTTAATAATTATGTCGTTAGCGTTAGCTCACCTGAAGTAGATGAAACTTTTAGACATTCCTTCAGTACTTTTAATAATCAAGCAAGATGTTATATATGCATTGATAAAAGATTCCATACATACATAATATATATAATGAATACTAAATACGACTATGGATATTATATTATCTACATATTTCTTCTTTTGTAACAAGATGCACCTTTGTAACAGTTCGTGTCGCACCTTTCCACTTCATCATCTTGCCTTTCGTTCTGCATGACGTTATGTCGTTCCGGTGTTGCTGTTCCGTGCGTGTTCCACTTGTAGACTGTTGGTGACTTCGGGTTCTCTCTGACTTTCATTTGCTTCACAGTTGTATCGTGTTGAGTGACTGTGGATTCTATTGACGTGTGTGTGTGTGTGTGTGTGTGTGTGTGTGTGTGTGTGTGTGTGAATGTTCAGAGAGTACCTCAAGAAGTTGTATTTCTGTATTTTGAACATTTTGGAACGTTTCATGCACATTTTGTAAAGCACGCTTTCTCTGTAATAGATATATAAAATTGATAAAAAGATCTGTAACAAATTAACAGATAAACCTACAAATTTATCAATATCAGTTTGCTGGTTTGGTGCATTTTACTGATTTATTTTGATGGAACGGAAGACAAACGCGTCACGCCCCACTCAACACTGAGTTCCGGATATTACAGTTGTGTAGGCGAACACGTGCTTACAAGGGCGTGCCGCTGTCTCAACTGTGAAAATTAACGTTCGTATTTGATAGTGAATTACCTAACGATTATAGTTGAAGTTAATAGCCTTTCACAAACAGTTCAGTTCTCTTTTCCTTTAGTTAAGACACGCCACTTACACAATTTTCCCATCGGAGCTCCAAACTCGCCTTTATGTTTAAGGAAACGAATAAAGCCTCCTCTCGAATCGCGTTTCCTGTGTTGTCTTAAAGGAGAAACATTTCATATCGCATTTTGGTGTTAAGTGAGATGTTGGAGCTTTACTTAGATAAGCTGAAACAGTAGGTACATATAGGTAGGTAGATTTTTTCGTAGGTCTGTTGTGAAGAAGGAAAGGAGTAGAGAAAGAGCCTGACGGGCCGGCCGCCAGCACTCAAGGTCCAGGCCACGGCTCGGTCCATAACGTCAAGAGTCTATGTACATAAACATGAAGAGCTATATTTGTACTCCAATCTGCGTGTTCCAGTAACAATCTCGTCTGATCCATGAGCCTTATAGTTGCATCCCTTGTAAACACTTGATGAAACAAAAAGAGGGAGTAGGTAGAACATTTTCGTGTGTAGTGTTTTTTTGGTCTGTAGTAGTTCCACACCGCATCCGCCGCTTGTGGCTCTTTCTTCAACCTTACGTGCTGTTTTACTTTAACCTTTTTATAGATAGATTTATTG
>NC_059268.1:11901683-11921683 GCF_017591435.1 Portunus trituberculatus | reverse complement strand
GTTTGTAGTGTTGCGTGCGTGTATAGTGCTTACCCCACCATTTTTTTCCCCCATTTCCTGTGTATGCACGCTCTTCACTTGGTCGTGCTGGCGACGAAAAAGACAAAAGACTGGAGGAAGCGAGGAGGGGGGGCGGTAAACCGGTGGTATCTGAACACTACACTCCCCAGTCCATTCCTTACAAGCATTACAAATCAGAGCAATCGCTGAGTGGGGGATGCTGAGGAAGAAAGACTTGTAGAGTGCTCATTGTGAACGCGATAGGTGAAACTTTCGGTCTTTTGTATCTTTGACATACATAGCATAGTTCCCAGGTGTGCATTTATTGACATGGCCGAGAAAATCCTGATTCCTTGAGCCTGAGAAGTGTTGCAATGGTCATGAGGACTCAGTCAAGCTTGGTAAGTGAAGCAGGACGGAACTGTCGTGTGCCTGAGAACGTTCATCAAAGACATTGTTGAAACTGTTGTGACGACACACACACACACACACACACACACACACACACACACACACACGCGTAGTGTAGTGGTTAGCATACTCGGCTCACAACCGAGAAGGCCCGGTTTTGAATCCCTGGCGGGCAAGGCAAATGGGCTAGCCCTTAGTGTGTAGCCCTTGTTCATCTAGCAGCAAGTAGGTACGGGATGTAATTTGAGGGTTATGGCCTCGCTCTCCCGGTGTGTGGAGTATGGTATGGTTTCAGTCCTACCCGAAGATCGGTCTATGAACTCTGAGCTCGCTCTATAATGGGAAGGCTGGCTGGGTGACCAGCAGGTGACCACCAGCAGACGATCATGAATACACACACACACACACACACACACACACACACACACACACACCGTATGCAAATGTGCTATCGCTTCTATATTTTAAAAGTATTGCCAATAGAAAAGACAATTTATTCTTGAAAGAGGAAACACTTCTATACTGTCGTCTTCGGAACACTCAAGTAAAATTAGTGACCAGCTAAGTGTACAGAGTAGCGATCCTGTTAATTATATTTCTGCAACATGAAATAGAAAGTGACACTAAACTTGTTTCCTGTGAAAGTATATAACATACTCATGATATTCAGTAAGAGGAAGTGTTTTGAGGATGACAGGCAACAGCGAGTACAATATGGGTGTAATGAGTGGCCATACCCGGAACTCTAAAGGAACAATGTAAACATTAAGATCTTCATTATCATAGGAAATTACTGTTATTTCCTTTCAATTGTCCTAATTCCTGTCCTGGGACACATTTTTAACCGGAGTTTGGATATGATTAGACGATTTTATTGACATTAGGAAGGGCCTATGGCGGTCAGAAGATTAATGACCAGTCTTCACTATTCTAATCCCCTACATGAGTTTCTGAAGCTGTATAAGATCACCAAATAGTCATGTTACTGAAGGGCTTAATAACAAAATCTGGTGCAGGATTAGAGCATAATTCAAGTTATCGAACAGTAGAAGGAGCTAGTGAGTGATTAAAACGTACTAGCATTATTGTTCGTTCAGTAAAATTGTAGTCAATCAAGGGTGAATTCTGGAATCATCGTCGTCAGCAGAAGTGGACTACCTACTCATAGTTTTCCAGATCACTCGTTGTACAGCCTTTTCCGATCCACGCCTATTCTCATTCGCGTCGGTTAGTCGAATTATCTTTATCACTTGTCTCCGTGAGGGATGATACGCCTCTTCCTGTGTCAAGGCAATGTTTCTTACCTGGGTTCATATGCAGAGTGTTCAGAAAGCCTCTGCTCTCTCATCACGACGAATCTTGAAGGACACTGAGATGGTAAGCAAGGTTTTCAATAGAGTTTTTTCTGTTAAGAATACATAAATCGTGATAAATCTGTCACTAGAACCGTAAAGTGCTCATAAAAGCGGTGTAACTTGAACGAAAAGCATTTTGAATGTAGTGGAGTGGAAGTGCGGCGCAAAAGTGTTTTAGAACATCCTCGTATGTTTAGATGGAGCGAAGAAAACTAGTGACGGTAAGAGGAAGGCAGTTCAGAGCAGTGCTGTCCGGGAAAAGTCACCATTGAACCTTGAAACTAAACCATTTCATGACAGGGTTTATTGTGTGTGTGTGTGTTTGTGTGTGTGTGTGTGTGTGTGTGTGTGTGTGTGTGTGTGTGTGTGTGTGTGTCGGCGGAAATGACTCATGGTGGTGGTTATTATTCTTGTCTGAATTCGCCAGTGTGGTACAGAAGGACGGAACACAAGCTTGCGTATTTCTCTCTCTGTTAATAACGTAGAAATCTTGTTATTCAGTCACTCGAAGCGTAAAAAGCATCCTTAAAAACCAGTGCCACTTAAACTAGCGGAGTTAGCAAGTTATGGAGATGCGGCACATAAGAGTTTCAAAATTTAGCACCTCACAATGACATATTAGGTAATTCTTTAGTCTCATAGGTGCGAGATGGGGTGAGCAATCCTTAGCCACGTGTATTGAAGATGGTGAGATGGTTTAAACTCGGCTATTTCGGTGCCTTAGATCTATTGTAGGTGTCTGCGATGTGTTTATGAGTGAGTCACGTGCCTGCTGTCCGTCACTTTCAAGGTGAGGACGCAGAGGACGAAGAGTTGGTACGGTGTGGCTTGTTCAGGTCCGTTTGCAGTGACCAGCCAAGTCCGTCGTAGCCAACACCAATCACTTTGTCTGATGTACGCCACGCAAACCTTCCTCCTCCTCCTCTGAGAGTCGATAAGAGGAGGGTGTTTCTCGTTCAGTTACTCCGAAAAAGAAAAAAAATACTGAAGGCGATGTGGACGATATGCCGAAAATACTGAGAATAAATGAATGAGTGTTGTAACTAATTGTAACTTTTCTTAAGGTGTGTGTGTGTGTGTGTGTGTGTGTGTGGGTGGGTGTGTTGGTGTATGAAATTACGTTGTGTTGACTGAATAAATAGTTAGGTTATTTATATTTATTTTCTTCCAGGGTAAAACAGATAACAGGAAAAGTATTGTCCACATTGAGTGTAGTCTAGATTTACCTACACAACACTCTAGAAATTTCGTGCGGCATGAAATTAAGTTATAGGAAGGAAGAAACGAAAACAAAAAGAGACAAAGTGAAGGCATTGTGAAACGGACACTAAGAAGAAAAGCATATTTACAAATAAAAAAAAAAAAAACTGATATCAACTTAAATCCATATAACTATCAATTTTCTTCCAATTAACATCAGTCTCCAAAATAATCAGTATTGACACTATTATTATGCACCGTTTCTTTGGTCCCATGATTGTCAAGTGAGGAAAGTAGCAAAACAGGATGTCTAGTGGTGAGGAAGAAATACCGCTCATACAAATGGAGGAAAAGGAAAGTAAGGTGAGTTTATAAACATTTTGGTTCTTTATTACACCTAGAAGCGAAAGCACATTTGTTTCTTTGTCCTACTGGTGTTGTGTATTGTGTGTGCGTGTTTGTGTGTATGTGTTAAGTAGTGTACGATCATAGCCTCGATGTACTTAAATCCCTGAATGTGTTACTATTTTTCTGCCATTAATCAAGTTTACTTCTCTTAAATTGAGGTTAATTTTACCTATACCATAAAGTATTGTTAGTGCGGTGTGTCTTCTTTATAGCACGTGGGCAGCGAACACGTAGGAGCTCATTCTCAGTGTTTATTACTATTGTATCGGTAGAGGATATGAAATGCAGTAAATAATCGGTCTAATCTATCATAGGGAAAGCCAAAGTAAATAGCATACACGCTCCCACCCATACTCCCCCGCACACCCCACACACACGAGGTCTGGGAACATGAAGTATCTGTGACTCATGATTGTGAGGTGTCACTGTCATGCATATGTCACCACGACAAATGCACAGGACATCACCCTTCTAATTTTAATCTCTGGTAATAATTATGTAGTAGTAGTAATAGTGGTAGTAGTAGTAGTAGAAGTAGTAGTAGTAGTAGTAGTAGTAGCAGTAGCAGTAGTAGTAGTAGCAGTAGCAGTAGTAGTAATAGTTCGAAGAGAGAGGTTTCAAGGCATTATCCTCTAATTGTGAATAATCATTTTTGACATTTATTTAGAGACTGGCACATCAGTGAGTCCTCTTTTTCCTCCTTTTCGTTCTTTTGTTACCTTAGCCCAGTGTCCCTCTCGCTGAGAAAAGCAGAAGTAATATTGTAGTAACTGCTTTTTCTATCATTCTTTTCACATCCTGCACGCTTCTCTCTCCGCCGCTGCAGCCACCGAAGAGCGTGGAGGGTTTTAGCGACTGGCGCGATGTGTGGTACCGCCTGGATGAAGGTCGCGGTAAAGTCAGCCTTGAAAACCTCCAGAACAGAATCCGTCCCTCCACCAACAACCACCAGGCGATACCCAAGGCCGTGCAGGTGTTACGGGCCGCCGACAAGACAGGCAAAGGCTACGTGGAATATGCAGAATTTAGAGATTATGTAAGTAGGAGATTAGGTACAGACGCTAAACATGATTATTTTTTTTCTATAAGTAATTTTAGGTAGCAATGAATATATGAATTATAAACTAGACAAGTTGATTTTACTGTATTAGACTACAATATTCTCTCTCTCTCTCTCTCTCTCTCTCTCTCTCTCTCTCTCTCTCTCTCTCTCTCTCTCTCTTCTTTTTTCTTCTTTTTCTTTCTTTTTCTTTTTCTTTTTTTTTTTTCTTTTTCTTTCTTTCTTTCTTTTTTTTCTTTCTCTCTATTTTCATTCTTTCTTTCTTTTATTTATTTTTTTTCTTTTTCTTTTTTTTCTTTTTTTTTCTTTTTCTTTCTTTTATTCTTTTTTATTTTTTCTATTTTTTCTTTCTTTCCTTCTTTTGTTCTATCTATCTATCTATCTGTCTATCTGTCTATCTATCTATCTATCTATCTATTTATCTATGTATCTCATCATCATCATCATCATCATCAATTGCAGTACGAGAATGAGCTGCATCAAGGGTCCTGGGAGCGCGGCGTCTTGGCACGGGTAGCTCTTGACATCCAGGACTTGACCCCACAGCCTGATGAGGAGGTGAGGCTATTTCGTTATTTGAGGGACGCCTTTGCTCGTTTATTGAATGCTAGTGAGTTTGAAGGACGATATTTAGTTGAGTGGCAAAGGGATGTGTGTTTATTGTTTACATTTGTTGTTGTTATACGTGTTTGTATGATGAAAGATTGTATATACGTTAGTTTATTTATTCATTCCTGGTTTTAACCCCTTCAGTACTGGAACGCATTTTTTATCATGACTTTCGGGTATGATTGAACGATTTTATTTAGATTAGAATGGGTCTATGAAGGTCAGAAGATTAATGGCCAGAGTCTTCACTATTTTAATCCCCACATAAGAATCTGAAGTCGTATAAAATCACAAAATAGTAAGTAGAATGAATATGGAGACGAGTCATAGGTTTGAAGAGGTTGAGTCTTGTTTTGAGGTTTATATCGGTAGACCCCTCATCCTGCAGTACCTCATCATGATCCCATTGCCACCTTTGAAATAAACTAATCCATCAACTACACTTCCTCCTCCCTCAGGCAATCTTCCGCGCTTGGGAGAACCTGGTGAACTACGTGAAGGCATCCCCGAACTCGCTGGACTTCAAATGGTCATGGATCTTGCCGCGGGAGTACGCAAGGGACTGCCTCTTGTACTACGTGTCTTACCGCAGCGAGCTAGTGCACCCCTCCCGCCTCAGCGAGTGGCTTATGAATGCGCAGGCAGTAGACGACCTCCCGAACAGAGCAGTGATTGATCTACTGGAGAAATGCCAGACCACCATACGAAGAGCAGACACCAACAGGGACGGGTATATTGAGTACAACGAGTTTCTGAGATTTGTAAGTACTTGAGATCACATATGCCATGACAAGCCCGGTAATAGTTTGCTCTACCATCGTCTTTCTTGATATTTACGCATTTTGAAATGACTGCTTCGGTAAACTGAGATCATAGAGATATAGAGAAAATTAAATAGTTGTGGGTATAGAAACAGGGCCAAGAAATGTATCTTAACCTCTCTATACTGAACAAAGTTAAATGAAAATAAGTTACTATACCTTTTCTTTAATTGTCTCTTCCGCAGGTGAGAGTCAAACACGCAAAATTCCGCGGCGCCACAGTGCTGCGTCGCGGTGCCTTGGCTGTCCTACCTCGCAACGCTAAGTCCCTTGAGAATCGCCGCTACATTGAGGAATATTCGTGTTGGCCACCTCCGCTCTTCATGCTGCTCATAACCCTATCTGAGGTACGTGGTGCGGTGCCCTAGACTCTTGACTCTTCAGATGAACGTACCCATTTCATTCACCGGCATCGTTTATATTGTCTCTGCTTTCTTTATTTAGGTTTTAATTTCTTCCTTTATTATTTTCCCTTTATTTTCTTTGGCTTGTTATTCCGTCTCTGCCCGATTTGTCCTCCTCTTCCTCCATTCGTCTCCTCCACCGACCATTTCATTCAGTGGTATTATTTATTTGGCTATGCTTTGTTTTCCTTTCATTTTCTTTGCCTTGTTATTTCGTGCCTTTTAGATTTGTCCTCCATTCGTCTTTTATTCCCATCATTTGATTCAGTGGTGTATCTATTTCAGTTATTTTCTTTATCTTTTAATTGACTTCTCTGTTCTTTACGTCATTTCTCATTGTCCTCTCACTCCACTGTTTTCCTTTCAATTATTTCTCTGCCCTCCGTTCCCATTCTTCCTCCTCCCATTTCTCTGCCTCATCCATTGTCTCTCACTCTTCTGTCTTCCCGTTCATTAGTTCTTTTTTTCCCTCCCATCACTCTCCCTTACCCTCCCTCCTCACGTCGCACAGATCATAACGTTCATCATCTACGCGGTGGACATGCAGCTCCCCACCACAGGCAGCGGGCCGTGTCCCACCTACTCGCCGCTGGTCTTCAACCCCCGCCGCCGCTATCAGGCCTGGCGCTTCCTCACCTACGCCCTCATACACTCCGGGTGAGGCTCACGCACACATGCACGTCCAGTACCATTAATATGTTCTCTGCCACACACACTTTAGTCAAGATCAAAATCATATATAGCTGAGGATGAAAGGTGAATATACGCAGACACATTTTACACATAGACCGGCAAAAGTAGATCTGATGATTTTTTGTAGCTTTCCCAATTTTATGTATATTATACCGCCATTCATTTATCCTTTTCTTTTGGCAAGGGAACTGGCAACTAAGTGGGGATTTTTTTATTTTATCTTATTCTTGGCCGGTTTTCCCCTTTTACATAAAAAAAAATCGTATATGGCTTCGGTTTTTCTCTCTGCATTCCGTGACTTTCTGCTCAGCTGGGTGCACCTGGTCAACAATATTCTGGTGCAGCTGTTATTGGGTGTACTGCTGGAAATGGTGCACAGCTGGCGTATCATCCTCATCTACTTAGCGGGAGTGGCGGCGGGAGCTCTGGCCAACTCTCTCTACATGCCCTCCTACTACCTGGCCGGGGCGTCAGGGGGCGTGTACGCGGTGGAATACGCCCATCTCAGTAACTTAATTCTGGTGAGTTCTGGTGAGCCGCTGGGATGTCAGGAAGGTTGTATGCCATAGTAAACGGCTGCAAACACTTACTGGTAAACTGAGTCATTGCATTATTTAGTCTAATGTTCTTTTTCATAAGTCAGTCAGCAAATTTATCGACTGACCTCACCTCGGGATTCAGAAACGCTTTACTCTCTCTCCATAACTATTTTCACAGGTCATAGAGATGATTAGTCTGGTTCCAAAGACTTTTTTTCCTCTTAGATAATGTAAAAATCTTGTTAACACATAAAAACACCTAAAAGCACATAACTTCAACTAGACCCTTTTGAAAGTAATGGACGTGTGGCGAAGTGTTTCAGAATACAGTCTTATCGTATTTGCAAGACAGTCAGATAAGAACACTCAGTTAGCCACTCAGTTGAAAAGCACGTTCGATCACTGATTCACGTGGTATCCCCCTGCAGAATTGGTCATCGATGGAGTACCCGCTCATGCAGCTGCTCTTGATCTTGGTGGTGATGAGTGCAGACTTGGGATATGCCATTTGGGACACCTACTCCTCGGATGTCACCGCAGTAAGCTTCCACGCAGCCCTCATCTTCCAGGAGTATTCTGTAACACACACACACACACACACACACACACACACACACACACCGGGTGGAGATATTTGGGTGTATCTCCTTTCACGTGTAGCCCCTGTTCACCTAGCAGTGAGTAGGTACGGGATGTAAATCGAGGAGTTGTGACCTTGTTGTCCCGGTGTGTGGTGTGTGCCTGGTCTCAGGCCTATCCGAAGATCGGAAATAATGAGCTCTGAGCTCGTTCCGTAGGGTAACGTCTGGCTGTCTCGTCAGAGACTGCAGCAGATCAAACAGTGAAACATACACACACACACACACACACACACACACACACACACACACACACACACACACACACACACACACACACACACACACACACACACACACACACACACACACACACACACACACACACACACACATTCTTTCCTTTCTCTCTCTCTCTCTCTCTCTCTCTCTCTCTCTCTCTCTCTCTCTCTCTCTCTCTCTGTTATTTAGAAAAAATCAACGTTTTCTTGATAATTTGGAGTGACAATTAAATATTTTTCCTTCTGGCATCGACTTACCATGAAGTTTGTATATGAAAGGATAGAGGAGAAAAAAAATATGTAGAGCTTTGTTTCTTAGCTCTTCCTTTCCATCATACACTATATTTTCCCTTCACACTTTCATTTCTTTCTCCCGATCCTTCCCGTTTGCAGACCGGGCACATGGCGCACTTTGGCGGGGCAGTGGCGGGAGTTCTGGTTGGTGTCCTAGTCTTGCGTAACCTGGAGGTGGAAAGGTGGGAGAAGTATTGCCGCTGGATTTCACTAGGGCTGTTCGGTGCCCTGATGGTGTGCGGGGTGCTCCTCCAGATACTCCTTCCCATGCCTGATTACTTCCCAGACAACGATTGGTCTCCTATGGCCGAAGATCGAGAGGAATGGAACCACCAGCAGATGTGGGGGTTGCCGAGGCCCGGGTAATGGTGTAATGTAAGGTTTTTTTTTTTTTTGTGTGTGTTTGTGTGTGTGTGTGTGTGTGTGTGTGTGTGTGTGTGTGTGTGTGTGTGTGTGTGTGTGTGTGTTATGGTAGGTTGCTAGTTTGTATTTAGTATTGGTTTTATGATAGAAATAAGTTAAATTCAGGTGTTTTTTTTTTATGTTCTATTTTGTTTAGAATTTGTTAGATTAAGGTTCAGGAGTTTTCCATGTTCCAGTTCCTTATCTAGAAGTAGCTAAAGTTGACTTTTTTTTTTCTTGTTATTGTGAATATTTTGTTTGTCATTTTTTCCTGTTTTTAGAATAGATTGATTTATATTTTGATGTTTCGTTCTAGTGACAGCTGATATTGAAGATTTTTCTTTCCATGTCTTCTTAAATTTTGTTTCCATAATTTTCATGTACTAAAAGGAAATGAGACTGGTGACTTTCCTTACAATTATCTCGGAGGTATAGACTTCTGCAAGTTCATTTTCTTTATCTTTGTGACATGTTGAATTCATGCTTTTCAATCACATTTTCTCCGTCCTTGATATACATACTGAAATGGAAAATTATCGATCAATTTTGTGATCTTAAGAGTATCAGATTTTTTTTCCTTCATCCTCTGTGTTCGTCTTTCGATGCGTGACTCTTAAACGTGTCTGTGTGAGAGGCAGGACAGCTTTCTATAACTATGTAATTTTGAGGACGCTGCACCAAGACGTGTTAGGGAGGAAAACAAAGGATCATGAGTTATATTTTGTCTTTTCTTTGCTTGATTCTTCTTTGTACTGTTCTATGCCTACCAAAGCCTCTGATTGAGATGTGAGGGTGATTGCGTTTACGAGGTCGTGGTGATACAGTGTAGTGTTAAGCTAAGGATATGTCGAATTTGTGCCTCACTTTGGTAATGATTCGTCTTCGTCTGGTATTCTCGTTATAGTTAAGAGCTAATTGAATTATTTGATAGTTATTTATGATGCAATCATTGCAGATTATGGAACGTATTCTGAAACACTTACGCGCCACATCTCCACTGTTTTCAAAGTCTCTAGTTGAAGTGACAATTTCAAAACTGTTTTTTTTTTCTATGTTTTTAGTTAAATATCAACAAGATTCTTGGGATCTTCTCTAATCATTCCTATAACTTTTGAAAACAGTCATGGTGAGAGAGGGATTAGAGTGTTTCTGAATACGGACCAAAGTGTTGCAAGAAATACATCAAGCTGACACTAACTACACAACGATGATTGGTTCTCGTGCGGTTGTTCCGTTATAACATATGACATATCATAAGGACTATTGTGATTCATTCTTTGAAGTATGGAGACTGGAAGATTCTCCACACGTGTCTTATCCAGCACAGAAAAGCTGATCTACTTTCTAAAAATGTAAATTACAGGTTTCTATTTTTAATGTGCATCTCCTTTCCCTTTCCTTTCACATCATTCACGACTTCTATATCATGTGTCCATCCGATATATCTCGCGTACTTTCATGCGTGAGTACGAAAAATATCGAGAAAACTACAAGAGCGATGACGTCAATGAAATAGGTGAGTGGAGGAAGTTGGAAATAGGGTGAGGTCAATGAACTAAGAGGAGGAAGCTGGTCAAGTTCAGTTACCTCTCGTGAAAGGGAGAAAAAGCGAAGAAAAGGAAATACTCAAGCATTCCTTACTCACTCACCAATTACTCCATTACTGGCACTACTTTTTACTCTCGGATTAGCATCTCCACCAGTCACTCCCTCTCTCTCACTGCCACACTAAGATTTCCTTATTGATAGCCACAAACTTTTCATCCTCTCGCTACATCCGTCACTCTGAGGTCCGTTTTCTTTCTACCTACCACTCGTGAGATTCAAATGCACCAATTTCTATCTTCCTTTTCATCATTATCATCGACTACTTGGGTGGAGTTAGAAAAATGATGATGCAGGGATCGAAAGGATAGAATGCAGTGAAATATGGAATGTCCTCGAGAAACTGCTGATCAGGGAGTGAAATAAAGGAAAGCAGTTTTATGTAGAGGAGGAAGGAGAATCTGTTGGAGAGATGAAAGGTCAGTTAGATTGATATGTAGAAAGGGTCTCTCTCTCTCTCTCTCTCTCTCTCTCTCTCTCTCTCTCTCTCTCTCTCTCTCTTGAAAACGTCAATAGCTGCAAACAAAGCGAAACATCCTTCTTAACCTTCCGCAACACTATTTAAAGCAATGTATTTGTTGAAAGTGCCTCGTAAATATTGCCCGTAGTGTGTGTGTGTGTGTGTGTGTGTGTGTGTGTAGTGTGTGTGTATAGTGGGTGGGGATTATTTTGAGAGTGTTCGCAGTGTCTTAAGAATTTGAGGTACCATATAATGTATAATTTGTACAGGGGCAGAAGCAGCGTGCGTCACTTGTTGAAGGTCATGCCCGCTTGAGAATATTCTAGTTGTTATTTTGTTGTCAATTGTTATTATTATTATTAGCTCTCCTTCCTCCTTCTCCTCCTCCTCCTCCTACTACTACTACTACTACTACTACTACTACTACTACTACTACTACTACTACTACTACTGCTACTACTACTAATAATAATAATAATAGTAATGATAATGATAATAATGATAATGATAATGATAATAATAATGATAATAATAATAATAGTGATGATAATAATAATAACAATAATAGTAATAGTAGAAATAATAATAATAATAATAATAATAATAATAATAATAGTAAAAATAATAATAATAATAGTAATAATAATAATAATAATAATAATAATAATGAAAATAGTAATGATAATAATACCACTACTACTACTACTACTACTACTACTACTGTAATGATTCAATATAGTCACCGTTACTGCAGCTTTCTGTTCTATCTTTGGCGGTACAGGAGCAGGCAGAGTTGAGGCTGTGCTTGCGAGGAATATTTATAAGACGCGGGATGTATGACCCCATGCCAAAGAGAATATGTTGGCGGACATTGACACGCAGCGCAGCATATCAGGACATGGCACAGGAGCTTATCACAGTACAGTGTTGGGGTGGAGTGCCCTCTGAAAAGCATTACGTAGGTTTGCACTGTGACCCTTTTTTTTTTATGCAAGAGGGCAAACTGACCAAGGGCAATAAAAATTAAAAAGGTCCACTTGATTGCCTGTTCCCTTAACCCCTTCAGTACCATGACGCGTTTCAATATTCATTCTGGTTACTATTTGGTGATTTCGGAAACTTATGTAGGGGATTAAAATAGTGAAGACTGTGCCTATTATCCTTCTGACCTCCATAGACCTTTTCTAATGTCAATAAGATGGCCTAATCGTAAATAAATCTCAAGGTAAAAATGTGCCCCAGTATTGAAGATGTTAAAGATAAGAAGAGTTAACTAAAAGTCTGGGACAAATTTCTTGAGACTGTCGCCAAAACATTACCATAATTCAGACAGACTA
Source organism: Portunus trituberculatus (assembly GCF_017591435.1). NCBI lineage: Eukaryota > Metazoa > Arthropoda > Malacostraca > Decapoda > Portunidae > Portunus > Portunus trituberculatus. The sequence continues at coordinate 11,909,226 of NC_059268.1, read as the reverse complement.
CGACTCGGAAAATGAAGATCGAGGAAATTTTAGTATTGTGTGATGTTTGTCATGGAGAGAGCCACGTGTGAAAGAGTACGTGGTGAATGAAGCAAATGTTCAGATGGTATGGTCTGTCTCGCCTTATATTGGTTCGATGTTTCTCGTTTTGGTTTACTGTCTCCTGCATTTCAGAGTGAACGCAGAGATGAAAGTTATATTCGTACACATTCAAGTTCAAATTCAAGCACGCTATATACAAAGTTTTTATTACATAGAAAGATCTACTTGGAATAAAATCCTTAATATTCATTTAATAACAGTGTTTGCATCGTGATTACACACACTGCTTTTATTGTTTCCCTTCATGTGGTCAGGAACACCAACATCATACAGTACTCTGCCTTGCACTGAAAATTCTGATTGGGTGGAACTGTGAGCATTGCCGGTGTGCTGCTGTGCCACTCGCAAGCAGGTAACTGAGTACAGACAATTGCGTCACACTGCTGGCTGTCCCGTGCTGCCCTGCTTTCTAATGTGCACGTTAATATTGAACACAGCGAGATATAATTTTTCTCCAACCCTGATTCATTCTGCACTGTGCTGTCCGTGTTTTAACCCATTCAGTACCGTGACGCATTTTCATATCAATTCTGCTTACTACTTGGTAATTCTATACAGCTTCAGAAATGTATGTGAGAATTAAAATAGTAAAGACTGTGGCCATTAATCTTGTGATCTCCGTAGTTCCGTCCTAATGTCAATAAAATGGTCTAATAGTACTGAAAACTCAAGGTAAAAATGTTTCCCCAGTACGGAAAGGGTTAATGTACGTTCTATAAAAACGGATTAATGAGTTTTTGACGAACAATTTTGCGCAGGACAGACTTAGCCAGTTATCATAATTAGAATGCCATAAACACTTCCGCCTTGGTAAGCTCAAAGGCAGGAAGCAAAACAAGGCGTGGCGCAAGAGACGAATTTAGATATTAAACCACGGATGCCACAGACATTGATAAAGGAAAAGAAAGTATGAGTTATCAGGACACACGTTAAAATCATGCCATTTGGGAACGCACCTTTTTTAGACCCACTTTATCTCTTGGCGCTCAAAACGATGTAGTCGGAATCAAGATTATGGCACTTAAAGCGCAGGATCCAAACCACTCGACAAACGGAAAATGGTCATCACTGTCATGGCTCGATCCCGGAACTGCTCCTCCATCACAATTGTAGACAAACCGCTAGGCAATCGTCACCATCCATCACCATCACCACCTGCATGTTTTTCTTCATCCACAGCCTCGAGCACCTTTCCGCTCACTACTATGCTGTTTTTAATCTTTGGAAGTGTTCGGTTATAAATTCACCGCCATGGCAATCTCTCTCTCTCTCTCTCTCTCTCTCTCTCTCTCTCTCTCTCTCTCTCTCAACTGCAATTATTTTTTTCTTATCAACGTCTTCATCAACAAGAGCAGCAATTGCAGCAACAATAACAGCAACAATAATAACAACAATAATAACATCTACAACAACAACAACAATAACGACAACAACAACAACAGCAACACCATTAACAATAACACCATCAACAACAACAACAACAACAACAACGCTCTCTCTCTCTCTCTCTCTCTCTCTCTCTCTCTCTCTCTCTCTCTCTCTCTCTCTCTCTCTCTTATCTGCCGAACCCTCCCCCACCATACAAACACACACAGACACACACACACACTCTGGCCCCATCAATGTCACACGCGGACCCGCCTTGGCAGCCTCGGTCAATGTTGTGTGTGAGTCACGTGGTAGTGGAGGTGGGATGGAGATAGTAGAGCAAGACGGCACTACCTAGCACTGGCGAGGGTATTTTCAGCCTGACACATTCCCTTCTAGGCGAGGCGGGTAGAGACGTGACTGTTGAGCTGCTTGCTGTCTCGTGTGGTGAGAAGGGGAGAGAGGGAGATAGAGAGAGAGAGAGAAAGAGAGAGAGGGACTGGCGGATTGGCGAGGCGTGTGTAAGGTGCGAACAGAAAAGGGACGCTGGGACAGGGAGGAACATAGAGCAAGGAAGAAAGGGAACAGATATACAAACCAGGGAAGAACTCTCGGGAGTGTTTACTGCTGCCTCTGCGTAAGGTGAGTCGGGCAAGAGAGAGAGAGAGAGAGGGGAGGGGGAGAAAGAGACGGGGAACACAGGGGGAATAGATATAAATTTCATTCCTACTGAGCTGTGACACATAATAATATTGCTGTAGAAGTATGATAGCTCAGTTCATAAAACACACACACACACACACACACACACACACACACACACACACACACACACACACACACACACACACACACACACACACACACACACACACACACACACACACACACACACACAAAGAGACAGGGTTTAACTCCGTTCATCTGATATTCTTGAGGTAGGTTAAGAGAGACGTATATTCGGTTCACATCTGCTAGAGAGAGAGAGAGAGAGAGAGAGATTCTTTCAGTGGTACTATACTTAATGAAAGTTGTCACCATATCAATAAACACATGAAAACTAATAATAATAATAGCGTTTATATGAATTTTTGTAACCATTATTATCATTTCGTCGTCATCACCATAAAAACTGTCATCAATATGGTTATGCGTATTAACTCCTTCAGTACCAGGACGTGTTTCCATATTCATTCTGCTTACTGTTTGGTGGGTTTTTTTTTTTTTTTTTTACAGCTTCAAGATCTTATGGGGGAGTAAAATAGTGAAGACTGCGGCCATTAATCTCATGACCTCCATAGACCCTTCCTAATGTAAATATAATAGTCTAATCGTACCCAATTCCCAGTTTTCTCATATCTTTAATTATCATGTTTTTCCCTTTTGCCCTTATCATCCATTCCTTCGATAGCTCAGTTGGTAGAGCGGTGGACTGTAGTTGGCACATAGAGCAGATATCCATAGGTCACTGGTTCGAATCCGGTTCGAAGGATGAGCTTTTTTTTTTTTTTTTTTTTTTTTTTGGGGAGGAAGCTGGTAAGTGGCATAATAAAGGAATATACGTGGCATAAGGGTTATAACAAAGATGACAAACACTACTGCCCTTGATAATGTGTTTCTTGAAATATACTCGCGTAGAATATGTATATATATAAATTTAGGTCCAGGATTGAGAAAAATACACCACTACTACTACTACTACTACTACTACTACTACTACTACTACTACTACTACTACTACTACTACTACTACTACTACTACTACTACTACTACTACTACTACTACTACTACTACAGACTACAACAACAACAACAACAACAACAACAACTACTACTACTACTACTACTACTACTACTACTACTATCACCACCATTTTTATACCACCACTCGTAAGAAACGTTTATATTGTACTATAATAATGGTGGCATGTAACAGCAGCAGCAGCAGCAGTAGAAGCAATGACAAAAACATCAGTAGTAGCAGTAGTGGAGCTTGGACGATAAAGAGGAAGAAAAAGAATAGGAGGAAGGAGGAGGAGATGGATTAAAGATCGTAATCATCTATAAGAGTATCCAGCAAGAAGAGAAAAGGAAGAAAAGGTATTCATGGCTATGATATACGAAGTAGAGAGAGAGAGAGAGAGAGAGAGAGAGAGAGCCACACCCACATATCTTTATTCATCCATAACTCTTTGGCCTCTCCGAAATGTCAGTCACCGGCCATCCCGTTCTATACACAAAGAAAGGAGACAAGGTAACATTTCCCCGTGAAGTGGGACGTCACAGGGCTGGGCTGGAACTGAATACGAAGAGACTCTCCAGATTCAAATTTCACTATAATTCTGATGTATTATTATTGTTATTGTTGTTGTTGTTGTTGATGGTGGTGGTGGTTCTATTATTGTTGTTGGTGATTGAAGAGTGACAGACAAGGCGAGGTGTGAAAAAGAACATTGTTATTATTACCTCTACTGTAAGGGTAAGGAGGGAGTTCCTGGCACAAGGGCATGTTAGGGCATTCCCCCGAGTGAGACGTGTCACCGGGAACGCTCACTCATGAAGCCAGGATTCGCCCATGTAGATGTGAATAGCGCAGGCACGTTAGACAGATTTCCAGTTACGATCATCATTTACTTATTTATCCATTTTTTTCATTTTATTGATATTTTTGGAGAATATAACACACACACACACACACACACACACACACACACACACACAGGCAGGGTCGGGTGGGTGCACCACTCACTGACCGAGCCACGCCCTGGCAGTGCCGCTGAGCTGTAAGTGTCTTGCTGATTTGTTGAGTAACCTTCATCGCGCAGCAAAATTTGAGTTTGAATTTGATTTATACAGTTGTTGATTCAGCGAGAGGTGATTATGAGGTGGCAGTCTTTCACGGAGAATTATGTGCATCTCCATAATGTTCCCTCTCCCGACTTTCTTTTTTACTTCCTCTGCCTGACGTAGGAGACGATACCTTGGGGACACATTCATCTGTGCCGGGCTCATAATGGCACTGCAGGGAGGCAGAGAGACGGCCGTGACGCGTCGCTATTGTGGCAGGAATGTTTTGCAGTCTACTGACGAGACTCAGCAGCTGAGACTCCTACAGTATTATGACTCAGGACGATACTTTGGAAAACCTTTATTCATCAGTGAACTTGTAGCTATTACTGCCAGAAGTAAATACATTTGATAAACATATTCTAATTTCATATTTCTCTCACTCCCAATGGTGGAGGCAGATGGCGCCAGAGGATGGTGTCATTCCCACCCACAGACCCGGACCAACCACAGTCCTCCTGGTGGACCACGCACGGTGAGCAAGCAAACACAACGAACAGAAACTGAAGTGTGGTAGTGTACTGAAATTCTCTGAATATCATCTTCATATTCATCGCTTGATTTCTTAACATTTTAGCGTCAATCAATCATCCAATGAAATTATTTTAAGTCTTCTTTCTTTCAATATAAGTATCTGTTAATCAGGTTATCAAACACTTTATTTATAATGTATGCATATGTCAGTGTTCTTTACTCTGCATTTTCAGGCGTGCAGTGGAGGCGGATCCCCACGCTTTAGTGCAGGCAGCGAGCAGGGCGGTGTGCGTCATCGAAGGACTCAGAGGAGAGGGCAAGTCCAGTCTGGCGCGCACACTACTGCAAGACGAGAAGTTCCAGGTGAGGCAGGCTGAGAGGGCTGGACACGCCTTCAAACATAAAAGTAAAACTGAGAGAGGCGTGAAGAAAAAGATTGGTGTGATTTGTCAATGAAAACGGGATTTGTTTTCTATTTTAAAGGGAAACAGACGAAAACATATATGAAGGTGAATAATTTAATAACCAGTTCAACGTACGAATACTTTTTCAAATTGATATTTTCTCGTTTATGTTACTGTTCTTAAACATAATTCGTTATTGAAAAGTATACTACTATTTATAATTAAAAGATGCGGTTTTTTGGGCAATGAAAGAACATTAATATAATGTCAGCATGTTTCACGTATACAGTGGTCTTGGTAAAGAAAGGAAGTAGCAGTAGTAGTAGTAGTAGTAGTAGTAGTAGTAGTAGTAGTAGTAGTAGTAGTAGTAGTAGTAGTAGTAGTAGTAGTAGTAGTAGTAGTAGTAGTAGTAGTAGTAGTAATTGCTGCATCATCTCATGACAGGGAGTGTTCGTGCTGCCCGGGCCGGTGTTGGACGAGATGGACATCTGGGAGGCGATCAGCACACAAATCTTTGAGAAAACAAGACAGAGACTAACGGAAAGTGAGGACTGGATGGAGACCACTAGAACGCTAGTCATCATTGACGATTTCTTGCCTCGGTGGAATGATGAAGCAGTGGTAGCCCTGAATCAGTGGAAGATGATGTCCCTGGTACTTCTCACAACTCCTTATCACGCAGCCAACACTCAGGAAGCACTGTCGACAGCGGGGATACAAAACGTAAAGAAGCACCGCTTGGCCCCTCTAGACAAAAATAAGATGTTGGAGTTTGCCAAGAACCACTTGGTTGAAGACCATCTGCTTGAGCTTGCCACGTGGCTCACGAATAACTGGTGGTGGGCAGGTGCTGTACTGCGCTTCAAAGGACTAATTGAACCGTTTTGCGCGGCCTGGAAATCTGGTTTGATTGAAACAGTCTCCACAGAAACAGAACTCTTATGGGCCATCACCGACTGCATGACGGAATCTCTGGAGAAAAATGGACTGCCTGAGAACGCGCTGGAAAGATGGTGGACTGCTCTGGGTGGATTATGCCGAAGAAGCCTTGAGACTGGGTACCCAATGAACGCCTCGGAGGTTGAGTATGAGGCGCGAAAGATTTTTCCAACAGGATCCAAAGGCGTCACTGCCAAACATTTGCTCCCTGCGCTGGGAGAGTCTGCCGGCTGCTGTGGCGTCAGGTGGCTGTCCCTTCCCCAGCCTCTGATGGAGTTCCTTACCGGCTTGAATGTCTTCCATCAGAACCTGGCTGGACTTCCCATCAAGTCTCTGGTGAAAGGAATTGCTGACGAGGATCCAGTGGTGGTCCATGTGGCGGGTCACCTGGCGCGGGCTGCTGAGCGTGGGACAACTCCTCCAGAGAAACAACTTATAAGACTTTTCGTAACTTAGTGCTTCACATGGACCAGGCCAAAGACAGGTTCAGTTACACGCTGAGAATCCTGTTTTCATCGCATATCTACCCCGAGCTGCTAAAGTATATAGTGACCGACGTTGATTTCACGAAGGTTTGGGATATCAGCGACTCTGCAATGCGCTTTCATCCAGTTGAGGCACTACTGGAGCACATACGTCCCTTGAAGGCAGAGGTGACCGTCACTAGGGGAGAGTCGGCACCTGAGATGCCCCAAGTTGCGCGTCTGCTGGCTGAGCGCGGCATCTTCATGTTCCTTGCAGACATGAACCATCTCACTTTCGGGAACCCTGCTAACTCTGATTCATTGATACACACAATTCAGAAGTACGGCACTAAGGGAGTGTTGCAGGACTTCATGGGGTGTCTGTCTTCTCGCTGTTTGAATGACCTCGGCAAACACATAACCACTCAGAATCTAGTATGTCTACGAGTGCGTGTAACTGACACACAGTCTGTGAAGGCTGCGTGCCTCACCCCAGAGTCACTTCCTTCCCTCATGTGGCTTGAAATTGATTTTGATCTACCCTTTGATGACCTGGTAAAGGTCGCAGTGCCCAAGGTCAACACCCCACTCATGGACGTCACATTCAGAGGTTTGACAGACAACGACATGGTGCGTTTGGTAGCGTTTCTGGCTCTGATTCGAAAACGCTACTCCGGCATCCACCTCATGCAATCTGAGTTGAGTCCAGAAGGGGCTCGGACATTTATTAAGGGTCTCTTCTCAAAATTCATGAAGACCTCAGCCGACCCAGACGCCATCAGCCGCTACCGGGCATGGCGCTATCCAATCGTTGGCCAGTCATTCCAAACTAACCTTTCTGATGAGGAGGCAAGACACTTGATTGGTCACGACGATCGTCCGCAGTACAACGACAACGAGGTGGAGGCTGTGGGGGTTGTGGCAGAGAGGATGGAGGTGCTGACT
>NC_059268.1:11716683-11896683 GCF_017591435.1 Portunus trituberculatus | reverse complement strand
CTGTGAGCAGTTTTCCTCAGTCTTCCTTCCTTCTTCTTGTGGCTGTTTACATTAGTAGGGCATTATGGGTCTTCTGGGAGTTTATGGTGTTTATAAATCGCGTGTCATGGACATCCAATGAGAGCCCGCCGTGCCGGTAGTTACTGAATGACGTATCACGGCAAAACCAATCACGGACGTTCAGCTACAGGATGTCCAATGAAAGCCCGTCATGCCGAGAGTAACTTGTAGTATTGCATTTGTTTCTTTGAGAGAGGGTGAACTACGTCAATTTCTACCATTTGCTTAGCTGCTTTCATCATGGCTGCCCAGTGCTCTGACTAATTTCAGGCTTTTAGAGTTCTGTCACTGCTACTGTGCTACACCGGAAACACAAGAGACTCGGTCGACTTGAGTGTGCATCACGGGTTGAGTTTGCTTCCCAAAATTGTGAGTTATACCATATACCAGACTTTTTTTTGTCTGTGTGTGATTTCCTTGAAGGGATGCAGCATTTTAATAGGAGGGAGCGGCTGTGGTGAGCTTTACTGTGTAAAGTATATTGGTGCGCAGCGTGTCAGTGTTTCTCTACATTTTGCATATACATTTAAATTAGGTTAGATTAAATTAGGATTTGGTTAGTAACCATGGAGGATCTGGGGGTGTCGGCTAGGTCATGGGTTTGTTTAGTCTTTAATGGAGCTGTTGTGTGGCAGTGTTGCAAAGCAAGAATTCTACAAGAATGTACACAAAGCCTACCAGTCCCACAAACTGCGTCCCGCGGCGCCAGCGTCATGATCATGTGGCCTTGAATGTCATCTGCTTTACCCACATTGGCTTGGCGGTGGTGCATCAGCCATACCACTGTGGCACTGCATCATGTATCTATTAATTATATAGCCCTCCGTGTGTAGTTACTGGGACGGTTTTATTATCGAGCAATACTCCTATCTACAGCTCTCTGCTCGTCTTTTGTATATTGGTAGAAAAATGTCAAATCTCAACACTTGCAGAGAGAGAGAGAGAGAGAGAGAGGGGTGGGGGGAAGAAAAGCTTTGAAGAGAGCGAGACATTGCTAGACGAGTTAATGTTAATGTTTGGCTTTAATGTTTTGCTAATGGCAACAGTCTATTTGTTGCCAGCTCACCTTGCTGGTTGGCTGTGTGTTAGCTGAGCCTAGTTTAAATCGCAAGAAGTGTAAACTGTAAACTGTTGTTGTAATAGGGAATTTAACCACAAAATTGCAAGTTCATACCAGTAGAAGCTTATCAGATGGTAATTAATCGCCAGTAAAAGTAAGAACCCTTTAAGCCACATTTCTCGTTTTGGTGTAGTGCCTCAGATAGAATGATCTCTTGTACCACAAACAATATCTGTAACAACTTATATTGAGGTTAAAGAAATAAAAAAAACATGCTGAAAATTTTCCGTTTATTACTGTTCTTTTCCAGTTTCAGCCAGGCCGTCATAAAGTACACAAATATTATAGTGAGGTTCTAATGTAGAGGTTATGATTCTATAACAAGATTTATAGCTGTGTAACATTCTTTATTTTAAACACTCCTATCTATCTGAACATATACATATCCTAGATGTTAGTTTCATTGATTTTATGGAATAGTCTCTCTCTCTCTCTCTCTCTCTCTCTCTCTCTCTCTCTCTCTCTCTCTGTATGACTGTGCAAGCCATAATTGTATTTGTGTATTGGTATGTTACAAAGAATTTGGTGTATTGGTATTGTAGGTGTTCAAGTAGTATGATAAATGCAACAATGAGGTCTGCCGAGGTGTGTTGTGCATGTGTTCAAGCATTACCTTGCTTTAATGCTTTAATTCAGTCGTATCTCAAATAATTTCATAATGGAACCTTCAAGAAAAACCTTACAAACACCAAATATCACAACAGGTATGTTTGAACTTGTTAATGAGATCAGATTACTTAATTTTTATTAGCAATGATATATAGTTGCTAAACTGAAAGGCTTTATTCAGACAAATTCTAATGACTTAAAAATCATGTATACTTTTTTTCCAATTTTGGAACTTAAGCTGCAGCTTTGTGGTTGAAAAGTTAGGTCTTGCACTTCATCTCAAAATAACTAACATTCACATAAGTAGATTAATTATGGAAGTATAATACTATTTTCCTTAAACATCCACATCTATGTACCTATCTATAATCTGATGACCATTCCTACAAACTCTTCCCCAGAATGGTAACTTGTTCTTTCATAACATTCATAATAACACGCAGTTAAAAACCTTTTACTACTGCATTTCATATTTATGTTGTGTAATATGCAACATGTATTTCAAGCACATTGATACTTATCAATTATTCTAAATAATGTTGGCTTTCATTTCCCCCATAAGGAAGACATTCCTATGGATTCCGATATTTTTCCTAGCCCATCGGATATTAGAAATAAATACTCTCCCTTTAATAAAATGAACTTAAAGCATCTCCATGTAACATTAATGGACAACATCGTTTCCTTTTACTCAGTGGACATTAAAAGTGCAGTCACTGATATTATATTTTGATGTATTCAAGTTACATAAATAATGTTGGCTTTACCCTTTCTAGGAAACAGACAACCCCGATTCCATTGAAGAAACGAGAAGATAATGACGAGTGTCATCCATCAAGTTATTAAGCTGTGAGTACTGCATCTACCCTGTTAGTTGTCAAGTTTGTCACTAAAATCTTTCACAGCCTAAACATTTTAATCTTTACTGTACTTATAAGACTTCTAGTTCTGCATTTTATTAAAATTGATCTAGAAGCCACACTTGCTTCTCCTGCTCTTGCTGCTTGGCATCTGATTGGTTTCTTACAATTAAGATTTTCCATTCACATTATAAATTTCCCTTACCATAAGCCAATATTCAGAGATGCTAATGTGGAAAAACTTTCAACATTTACCTTTTGGAAAAATTGAGGAAACCAAAAAAACATTTACATGAACACATCTATGTGACTGTATACAGGTCACATCTCTAGTGATGTAGATGGATGTCACATAAATGTGTTTATGTAAATAACTAATTGGAATCAGATAGGGTAAATATTAATCGAATCAACCACATTTCTCCACGTACTTATTACTTGCATTAGTGACAAGCCAGTCAATACAATCATTGCCCTACACTAATAATCAATCATACAATATTTTACCTGCAATTTGGAGAAACTCTTTATAGGTAATCAAATAGAAAACTTTAAGCTTATATCCTTGGTTTTCGATAAAAGATTTCCATCCCAACCGGTGGAAACTTTTACACAAATACGTGAAAGCAGTATGCTGCATAAAGATACATGGTGATACATAGTAGGTATATTGATAGCAGAGTAAGCTTGCATTATCCTGCAGCAACAGCTCTTTATTCTATCACAGGTTTACAGGATTTACATGAGTATTTATTCACTGGAATTAATATGTGTAAAATACTTTGAATTTGAGATTAAATATATTAATTACTTTATGGTATTGTCATATATTGCAGTAGCAGTAGTACTAGTACTGAGGTACTTTGCATTACAAATAATTTTATATCGAGAGGTTCATATGGATGGATTTCGTCACTGATACAGAAGATGCTTTATATTTTCATTAGAGGAAGCTAATAAAATACCACATGGTAATGTTTACATCCTACACAAGTGTACAGATCACATGACAACAGGAAGCAATCTATCACCTTGTCTCTAGACAGTTGTGAGTGTAAGGCATTCCTTAAATTTGCAGTAGTGTTACATATAAAGCTTTAAACATTTTACTTATCCAAATACTATACACTCACAGATGTAACACTGACCAACAACCAACATACCAAACTCTATCTTACTTTACAAAATGTTTCCTAGCATTGGAAGAGTATATATGTAAGATTTTATTCTACGTATCTTTAATATTTATTCATAAGAAACAATGATTACATTTGTCTTGGTATCAAGAAATATATATTGCTGGTGTATCAATAGACTAAAAAGAAAAAAAAGCATTTTAACTGATGTCAAAGTAGTATATATATATATATATATATATATATATATATATATATATATATATATATATATATATATATATATATATATATATATATATATATATATATATATATATATATATATATATATATATATATATATATATATAATACACAGACTGCTAGGCTGACAATTTAATACTGTTCTATACATAATTACTTACTTAGGAATTCTGATACAACTTAGGAATTAATTTAGTTCAACATTTGAAAATGATTATCTACATTGAGGCACTTTTAAAACTATTGGTACTGTTGCAGGCAGTTAGGTACAGCATGGTGCACTTACCATAACTAAAGACACTCAAATGGCGCACTCTGCACTACATACTAACTATATAAAAATAAATTCTAAGTAATAAAATTTCAAACACACAAACACATTAAACAAATTGCAAAGTTTAACATGGTTCTTATAAATTGAACAGCTAATATCAGCAAGACTTTTTATTGTTAGGTTCAAGGAAGGACTGTGACAAGTATGATCACAAATATCCTACATGGATGTGTTGGAGGGACTAGTTGTTATACAGAATATTTTACAGTTCAGGTTTGCTGTAATAAATTACAGCTTTACTTTAATAAACAACAGAGTAACTGAGAAAATTAAGAAATGTGGTATTTTAGAAAAAGGAAAGATCCAGATTTAAATTTATGATAGGAGATAAAAACTATTAAAGCTTTGTGTCATAATACAATTGTGGATTGGATTTGCAGCTGAGATATGACTGCCTTGCTGAAGTAGCAGCAGAGTTGTTGCAAATTCCAAAGTAATTTCTATATTAGGAAATATAAGATGAATTAAAGCTGTCAACATGAGAGGAAACAAAAAATGGGGAGAAAGTTAAGGTCTATAAAGAGAAAGATCATTCTTCCTTGCTGATATTGATAAGTATAGGTTTGACATGGCAGTAGTGCAAGCAAGGAATATTTATGATAATGAGATTGAGGAGAAAAAAATAATTATGAAAACAAGATTTAAATCTTTCATATTGTAATAAGTTATACAACACACACACACACATACACACAAACACGCATGCATAAAACAGAAGAGATCATACGATAAGTACTAAAAAGAATAACAATTCAAAAGTGCATAAAAATAAATGAGTAAACACTAAATGAGCAGGAACATGTCACTGACTAGACTACTGAGTTACTGAGTACACTCCCAGGAATTAGTTCTAATTTCATTATAGTCAGAATAAGAAATAATAAATAATACCTAAATAAACAAAAATGACTAGAGCTCGGGATTGCTCTTACGCATCACAGATTTTGTTCAGCTTAACATTTTGGCTACCTCTATTTTATGGGTGATGTCAGTTTGATATTTACAAATTATTCACGTATTTAAATCAATGTTTTATGGAATAATTATTTCATTATAGATCACCATATTCAATTAAGTTTCATCACTTTAATATTGTAATTTCTAACAATATACAGATTCTGTCTGAAAAATTTGATTGAATTTCCTATTTACAAACATAATACGGTTCAAAAGAGAGCAGGCAAAGTTTGGAGAAAACTAATGCTCATCTGTTCTGTTATTTAAATCTTTATCCACAATAGTATTGGGATGTTTATTATGAAAATAAATAAATAAAAACGAGCATATGCATGCACATACACCAAAAATGCAGAGAAGAATATAAACATTATGTAACAATGTAGCTGCAAAGGTAGTCATCCTAGGCATCGGAATAGTGATTAAAAACTACACAAAAATTAACTACTTTGGAAAGGGGATAAATTTGTTCATAGTGTTCAAAATAATCCAGCAACCTCTATGAAGAGATGCTACATGAAATGCACTTGAGCAAAACAGCTAACTATGCTATGCATAGAAAATAATAAACTTTGAAGTAAGAATGGGCTTTTCATATCATAATGTTAGGCATGGTAAAAGCACAAAATCTACTGAGCTTTTTTTTTCAGACAAGTCAAGTTAATCAATATTTGCATTTCTGTTCATTTCTTATCAATTCCAAACTTTACCACACTGCTGTTACAGACAGACTCAATGCATTGTTATTTAAAAATGACACAGAAGATACTTTAAAGCCTGATAGATAGAGAAGGGGCAATGATTATATTTTATTATTTAGGTCTATCAGTCAATAAAGTTTTGACCTGAAGCTCATATTTGGAATTAATACCAACACCATTTGGCTGCAAACCTGTATGTGAAACAATTCTTAACATTCTAATTGTCAATAGTTAAAGAGAAAAAAGTACAACTAAACCTCAAATAGTGTATCTTGTCTCTTTATCAGGAAGCACAACTGGGTGGCAGGCGGGATGGAGTTAAGGCAAAGTGTGGAGCAGATTCTAGGCCTTGACATAATAGCTGCTGTCATCACATGGATGGATTCACTCACTTAGGGTAATAGATGTCAAATGAGGCAAATATTACACAACCATCACTATGATGTTTTTGTATGAATGTGGAAAGCACACCTAGCATGGTCACAATAGAAACACACTACTTGGGGTCAAGATGTTAAAAGTAAGAGGTATTGTGCGCCCAGCAAGGACGAGCCTGAGTCGAGGTTATTATAATATCTTAAAAAGGTGTGCAGCTGAATAGAAATTTTGTCTTAGCAATTTATGCAGCATTAATGGGTGGTTTGCATTATTATTATTTGCAGGTGATTGTTAGTGAAACAATGCATGAATAAAGAAAGTTGCTAAATACATTTGGAATGGATTAGAAGATAGTACAGACAAGAGCTTCTTTTGTATGAAAATAAATATATGACATGAGCTAGGCTCAGACCCTGTATAAGTAAACCAAAGCACACACACACACACACACACACACACACACACACACACACACACACACACACACACACACACACACACAAATTAACTGAGTTTAAAGGCAAGAAACTCAATTTTTGTGGCAGCGCACACTATGAGGCATGTAATGTAACCTTGATCCTAATTCTTATCCTGGGTATTAAGCCTGCGGTGAGTTATTCAATATTTTCCTATTCAGAAAGAAGCTCATTGGAGTTCCTGAAGTGTTCAGTTGTTAATAATCCTTTGGGAAATAAATGCAGGCGGGTAGCGGGGTTGGCCGAGTCACCTGCATGTCTTGGACAAAATTTGAACACCATGCCATTTTCTGGTCATGGAGTCCAGAGACCACCACTGCATGTCTGTAACAAAGGCAACTGTAAATGTTTGCATATAACTCCATGTAATCATAGCTTATTCATGCCTTGGTTTAACAAATATAAACTATAATAATTCAAGTGAAATCATAATTTATACAAGAATTTTATACCCTTATTGTCTTGTGTATGCTTTTTCATTTGTTGTATTATATCTTACACCATATTTTCTATTATGTATCTACACTTCTATCTCTTACACCATATTTTCAAATACAATACCCAAAATACCTTCCTGTATAGTTCATTATATTTACAGATAATGGAAACCCACAGCATTCGACAACAGGCCTGACATGAGCCTGGGGCAACATCCACATCTGAATGAGCCTTGGGCAACATCTACAACTGACACTAAGACCTCCAATGGCATGGACAATAATGAAGATAAAATTGTATTTGTACAGTAGCAGCAAATAGTAGGATTTAACCATGTTTATATTCTCTGCTTCACCAAAAATGTCTGGTTATTCCAAATGCCAACAATTTTCCTTCAGAGATTATGCTTCCATTTTCTTTATAGATAGATTGTTTTATGATTTGCTTCTGTTGTGATTGTATACCAATAATGTGTTGCATAGTATCTGACCTTAGAGAGGGCGCGGCATGAAGCAGCCTTTGAGGAGGTTTCCTTGAGTGTCTTCTACGACAACCTCAATGTGGGTGTCAGAAGGCCAGTGGGGGACTTGAGCCCATGGCAGATGGAACACAGGAGGTGGAGGTCTGGTGACAAACTCCCAGTGGTGGAAGGCCATGGTGTGCAGGTCTCGAAGTTCAATAATTCGAATCCCTGGAGTGCTGCACACCACAGAGCTAAAAGCAGGCAATTATGAAAACATTTGTGGCACAGCTATTGTGTGATAAATACCTCAATGAGAATAAAACTGTCTGACTATAAATTATTCAAAGATATATAGATAGAAAGGGGACTTACCCCTTCAGTTCTGGGACCTCACCATCTGTCACAGTATTGAGCCACCTGCAACAGAGTGAATTATTACCATCTCCATTACCCATCTCTCATACAGTACTCTACTAACTTTTTAAAATTTTTTCAGTGTTAAGTGTGCTGCTGTGAACATCAAGGTCATTAATTGTCACTGTGCAGTCTCCAGCTAGAATGGCATAAGAAATATGCAAGCAGCTGACAGGCAGGTTGGGATATGTGGCACCATCACACCACAGTTTCAACTCCCCTCTCTCTTTCCTATTCATTTGCCTTCCCTTCACTTCACTCTGTGTTAAAGAATGGAAATGAGAAAGGGATAGCAGAAACAGAGGGGTGCAGTGGTGCTACAGACACCAATCTGATGGTCCATTGTTGCTGGAGACAGTACCATCAAGTGACTTCCAGCACCCCAATCCAAGCACCTGGCCAAGAAAATATTGCATCACCCAAGACTGCATCACAAGTACTAAAACATCCCAAAACTCCACCAGAAGTACTGATTACCCATCACAGCCTGCCATGTAAAAGTAGAGAGGTTATGATTCTAAAACTAGATTTATAAAACAGTGTTACATTCTTTATTTTAAACTTTTCCACAGCGCATGTATTGCCCCCCTCCCTATCCCTCTTCCTCTTCACTCCCTCTTCCTCTTCCTCTTCCTCCCCCTCTCCTCCCTCTTCCTCTCTCCCTCTCCCTCTTCTCCCTCCCTCTCCCTCTCCCTCTTCTCCCTCCTCCCTCTCCATCTCCTCCTCTTTCCCCTTCCTCCCTCTCCTGCCTCCCTCCTCCTCCCTTTCCTCTCCTCTCCTTCCCTCCCTCCCTCCCTTCCCCCTTCCCTTTCCCTCTCCCTCTCCCCCTCCTCCCTCCTCCAGTCCCTCCTCCTCCCCTCCCTCCTCCCTCCCTCCCATTTCCTTAGCTCCCTCCCTCCCTCCTCCCTCCCTCCCTCCCCTCCTCCCTCCCTCTCCCTTCCTCCTCCCATTTCCCTCAGCTCCCTCCCTCCTCTCCCTCTTCTTCCTCCCTTTCCTCTCCTCCCTCCCTCCCCTCCCTCTCCCTCTTCTCCCTCTCCCTCTTCCTCTCCTCCTCTTCCTCTTCTCCCTCCTCTCCCTCCCTCTTCCCCTCCTCCCTCCCTCTCCCTCTCCCTCCTTCACCCTCTCACTCTCCCTCCCTCCTTCCCCTCCCCCTCCCCTTCTCCCTCTCCCTTTCCCTCCTTCACTCTCCCTCCTCCCTCTCCCTCTCCCCACAGCCGCCCATGTAAAGTTCTCTCTCTCTCTCTCTCTCTCTCTCTCTCTCTCTCTCTGATTGGTTCTATGAACCACAGTCACTCCCCACAGCCTCTCATGTAAAGCCATCTCTTGGGAACAGTCACTTCTCACACACACCCCAGAAGAATAAATTTTGTGAGTCTGGATTCAAAGGAGATTTATATATATTTAAAATTTAAAAGATGAGCATTTCTCAGGAAATCCATTGAAATTCTGTAAAAACTATGATCAGTAAATTTGTACAACCAAAATCTATTCATATAAATAAAAAAGAAAGCATGATTAAATTACCAGTAGAGACAACAACACTTACTTGTGGAAGGCGAGAAGGAGTGCACTGGATCTTGCCCAAAAGGCTCGGCACTTGCTGCTATCAATGTCTTGGTTCCTGTTGTTGTTGAGCAAACTATTGGATATGTTGGGAGATGGAGCACTCAGGAGGGAACGAGTGCATGTTGACTTCTGGGTGGGTGAAGACAGTTCTGTCTCTTCAATGGTAAGAGGTGAAGCAGAGCCAGAGTTTGCATTGAATAATTTTCCAGGGTATTTCCGTGTGAACACAGGAGGGCTGTACACTCCGCTGGATGCCAAGGGTTCCTTTGGTGGTGCTATGGTGATATTGATATTGTCTAGAGGAATTTTACGGACAAAGTCAGTGGTAAAGGTGATGGATTCCTTGATGAGAGAGCTGGACATGGACTGCCTCATTACAGAACTGAAAAAAAAAGTACATCATTAGGTGTCTGTCAAAATTTGAAGAAATTAAAATTTTAAGTTGATAGGTAAGATATGAAGCATGAACTATTTTCTTTTTTTTCTCATGAAATCTTGGTAACACACTGTAGCTACATTACTGGAGTACAGAATGTAATAAAAAGCAACAAAAAGGGTGAACTAAGGAAATTTATAACCGCCTTCTGTGTCCTTATTTCTAAAATGAGTTGAGATTGATGTCTACACTTCCCTCAGAAGTGTCTCAATCTATCACAAAATAAACAAATACTGAGAGTTGTATTGTGCAGCAAAAATGTATGACTGTTAGAATTGGTACAAATCAAAAATAAAAAAAGATGTGGAGAGGATTAATCAATGCTTGAAATACCCTGAGTATCATTATCTTACCTATGATGGGGAGACTGAGGAAGATAATCAGAGGTAAGTTTACTGGTAGTGAAAAAGATGTGCAGATCTTCAAAGCCACGGGCCATAATACCATGTGGAGTGTGGCCAAGGTCCAAGGTATGGGCCAGCTCATGCATCACGGAGCCCAGGTGTGTGCCATAACACGCTCCCCAGGTGCCCCTGTTGACATACAAAATACACATTAAACTACCATGGGTGATTATAATGAAAATCTGTTAAGGAAATTATGACAAGAATTGTAATTACCACTGGTGATCAAAAATAATGTTGGTTGATGAGGTTGACCTATTTTAGATATTCCTGCATTTACTCTCTAACAGAGAGAGAGAGAGAGTATGAAAAAGGTTGCAGTTTTAGATAAGTATCATTTTGAGTGGAAGCAAGGGGAACAGCTGTGTACTTGTGCATGTCAAGTACAGTGACTAAATTATGAACAAAGTTAGGTTAATGACTTTGTATTCATAAAGTTTTAAAAATAGTTCCATGGAAATACAAAGGAAAAAAATATTAGATTTAGTCAAGGAAATTATTTCAGAAGATTGTGATTTAGTGAGTTATGGGAATGTTGAGAGGATGAAAAGCTAACACAGATAGTGTAAGTCATACAGTGGTTCCAAGACTACAGTGAGAACAAGTGGCCCGGAAATGATGGAGTTTGTTTTGTGTGTCATAGGAATTGGTGCCATGCTCTTTGAGAGCAAATGTTCTGCTTATCAATAGAATTTAGGATAAGACTGTCCTGGGAAGTATTGTTCTGGAAGACTCACTTGACCTGCTGTAATTATTTCAGGTCACATAAATTAGAAAGTAAGTCATAACATGCAGTTTGGTTAGCTTCTAGTCCCCACCCCTAGTGCTCATCAGTATTATGTCCCTATATCTATAATGGATTAGCAAACATACAATGGGTGCATTCTACCATCTCTCGAATACCTTGATATACCAATCACAAACATTACTGGTAATGCAGGGTTGGTCTGGAGCAGTCATTGCTGTGCCTGTCTGCCCCAGAGGCAGTTATATCTTCCTAGAATTTATAGAAAACAGTATTTACAGTACTTTACTAGCAACAATTCAGTAGCATAATCTCAAGGAACATATTGCTTGTAAAGAAAATAAATAATCATGGTACTGATTACTGGATTAATAGCATTAAAATTTTGTTAATCTCAACTGAACAGGAACAGACAAATTTTAAATTTGTACTGTATCCAAACTCATTCTTGAATTTCTAACATGAAAACTTCTTCATAACTAACCTACTCTCAAGCCATGCTACTGGAGTAGACGACAAAGTCTCGTGGGTTCACATCAGTAATCTGTGACATCATGGCCACATTACTTCTTGAATGGAACTTTGACAAAATCATTCAACCACCTGCAGATTAAAAAAGCAATGACAATACATACAAACATTTGATCTCTTTCTTACCTTCCTCCACTGAAGTCCATCAGCTTTGTGGAATCAATAGACGAAGTATTCCTCATTGCATTAATGACTTCATCCACTTGAGGGGCCCAGGAGTACAGAGCACCTGTGCCCACTAGTGCCAGTCCTCCACCACCCAGAGAGACATGACCTTTGGTGTGGGCCATGATCTCAGTTTCTGTCTTAAGTGTGAGCTTGTCTGGATTCATGAATCTTGTCCCACCAAAGAATGCAACATATTTGCAGTTTTTATCAGCCAGGTGAGATGAAAGTATGTGCAGAGCAGCAGTCTCCCATAGGCGCTCTTCAGTAAATTTATGTGCTTCAAGCAGTGTAACAGGAAGTTCTATAACATGAACTATGGGGTTTCCATTAGTGTCCAGCTCAAAACGAAATGTTCTCCGGCCTAAGCCCTCAGCAGCAAGAGTCTCAGCTACAAATGCTTGCAGCGTCAACACTCCTGTTTGAATTTTTCTAACTGCAGCATTTGGTGAGCAATCCATGTCTTTGGGTCCTTGAAACTTGCCTTCATTCATACATGTGATGTACACCAATCGGATATACCTGGGAATGTCTAGAGGTTTATAAATTATATGTATTGTGGTTTCTTCTGTTCCACAAATTATTCTTAGATCATTCTTGCCCTCAACAAGTGGAATCAGGGCATTGAATCCTCCATTGTATATTTTCCAAATAGTCCCATTTCTGGTGTGGTCACTCTGGTTGTGTATGGCAGCACACGTGGACTCCTTCTGTGCTCCTGTGACCCGGAGCAGACACAACTGGTGAGGGAGAACTTCCCCATCTCGTAGATTTGTGACCTCAAGCATCTTGTGACTGAAACAGAAAAACACATGAATATTCAACAAACCAATATCTATTTAATTTCTGTTACTTGACTTTGAGCTCTGGGTGTGTGTGGGTGGTGCACGTCACATGCTTACAACTCTGTGCTCTGCCTGGTGGGAAATATGGTGCTATAGTATCCTGTGTGTCATGAGATAACTGTGCCTTGTGAGTCTGTGTGAAATGTATTCCTATAGTACTGTGCAAATAGTATTTGCATGCCCTTCTTGCCTCACATTCTATTACTATGCCGATCTCCAAGATCAAGGAAGGCTTGTAGAATAGACTAGCAAGGGGGGAGGGGGGCTGCCTCAGAAAATTTCTAATCAATTTTTTCATATTGTGTAAAAGGAAAATACATAAAAGAAAATTTATATGTAATCTTAATAAGATCCTAAACAAAACAAAACAGAGATGAATATAAAGTATAAGGCTTTAAATCATGCTAAACATGGACACTGGCTGGAAAGGGATTACCATAAAACTGACAGAGTCATTAATAAAATAAGTGGATGAACTAAAAAAGAAGATAAGCTTCACAGACCTTAACAAAACAGAAATGAACGATGCTTTAAAGACGACAGACAGTAGATGAGGTACTTAAAAAAAAAAAGAGACATACAGAAGAAAAAGGACGCGTCAGCAAGGTATTCAAGAACCACAATGGATAAACGATAACATAAGACAACAAATAAAGATAAGGAAACAATACAACAATGTTAGAAGGATAGCTATGGACCAAAATGAAAAAGAAAGAATGCACAGTGCCTACTTAGAACAGAAGAAAAAAGTGCAACACATAACAAAGGAAGAAATCTACAAGTACAAAGTCACAAATGGAATCAAAGACAAGGACTCAACTAAACTAAGAGAGCCATTAACAAACTGAAAGGCAAAATAAATTGAACAACCAAAGAAACAATCCTGTATGATGAAAATGGACAGAAATTGACAGATGAAGCTGGAGGCAAACTACTAGAACACTGGCATAAGATTGACACCTACAATGACAAACCCCAAGTAAAATCCAGCAATGGCAAAATATCTATAACATTACAAGAGAACTAAGAAACATTATGACACATGCTTTACAAAAGACAATTCAACTAGACCCATGGAGTACCCAAAACATACAACAGAAGTGAAACAGTTTCTTGCAAAGTTGAAAAGCAAAAATGCAAGTGGGCCAGACAGCCTTAAACCAGAACTGTGTGTAAAGCATTCAAAGAGTGTGATGAATGTGTATATGTCTTAACAAAATCCTTTCAAATTATTATTAAAGAAGAAAAAATAAAGGAATGTGATAAAATCAAGAACAAAGATGATCAAAGACAAAGAAACCTACATCAGGATATCTTAGACCCACCGCATTGACAGACAGCTCATACAAGCTCTTCATGTCTATAAATGGAAACAAAGTATAAAATCACCTTAGCTCAAACAACAAAATTAAAGAAACACAAGCCAGCTTCACCAAGGCCAGTCACATAGAAGACAACCTTTTCATCCTACATTACTACATCAAATACTGCACTAAAAACATTGCTAGTAACATCCTTAGCCTGCAGTAAACCCTTGGACACTGTTAAAAGGGAAAACACTGCTAAAACGCTGAAGCACTATAAAATATATAAAAAAATATTAGCACCATTGTGAAAATATATACAGAAGACACCACTGCCATACACCTTGTAGACAAAGAAATCAACATCAACATCCATAATGGTACAAGACAATGTTGCACGGGATCCACGCTGCTTTTCAAAATAATACCATACTAAATAACGGAAGAACTAGAATAGAAATGTAGAAGATTCACTAATGTTAACTATAAACGTAAAGTCCCTTTACTATGCAGATGATGGACATACTATAGAGCAAACCCAACAAAACCTGAGATTGATAACAGAAGCAAGCAAAAGCCATGGTCTTGACATAAACAAAAATAAGAGCAATATTACAATATTCAATATGGAAGTGAAATCAGAGGAAGTGGAAGGCATCAAGGAATCAAAATATTCGGGATTTACAGTGGACGATAAGAAGAGCTATTTTAAAACCCACAATGCAAATATGTTTGATAAAGCCCAGAAACTTGCCAACACAACATATTCAGTCATTCAGAAAAGTTGAAATAAGACTCTAGTTGGAAATACTGGATATACAAGGCTTTACCGTCTATGCTATATATATGGCATAAATGTGATAAACCTAACTGAAACAAATATAGAAAAGTTACAAGGAATAGTGAATGGAGTTTTCTAGCAAATATTAAGTGAAACAAAATATAGCCCCAAATGAGTTCTTTGTGGAGAGACTGGTGCCTTCTTAATGAAGAGAAGGATTAATGATGATTGAAGTCCAATAATTTACAAGAATAACAAATAGCTACAATGGACTATTAAAAGATTTTTGACAATGCAAGGGAACATACCTGAATGGACTGGATGAAGAACACCAAACAATACTTGATGAAATAAATTCTACCTATAATGACATGACAATATAGGAAATCAGAACTTGAAGAAATAACAGGACAATGGGACCTCAGTATATAGAAGGAGGAATTAGATAACAAAAACAACATTACATATACATAAGCAATGGAAGTTGACATCAGAGAAGTGGAGAACTATGACAATAGACCACCATCAGCAATTCTAAACAAAGTCACAGCTAATTGTCCATCACTTCAAGACAGAAAGGCACACACATGAAGACACAGCCTGCAGGATATGTAATGAAGATGATGGAACCCTGAAACACTTCTTGCTATATTGTTTTATGTATCAAGAGAGGAAAAAGTAAAGAGCTACAACAACCATACAGAAAACATGCTCAAGTAACAATGGGTTATTTTCTCTTCAGTAAAGTAAACAAAGGAAACAAGAAAGAAATACTATATAATGAGTGGAAAATTAGAGACAGACTTCTACAGAACTGAGCAGTGTAGTGCACACATCCAAGAGGCAACTTCACTGACCATCAACTGAACCTATCACCCAACAAAAACACTACATATCAACAACACTATATAGGTATTCCCCATATCAGTAATGTTTACTTATGTGGCCTAGAGCACCTCAGTATCCATGGTCCCACTGTTGTGACCAAGTTCCCGACACTGTACTCTAAACACTGGCCTGCCGCCCCACCACGATTGACATGACTGAGGGCTCATCATTCTTTAGTTACCTTTGTCTGATCATTATTCCTATGCGAACGTGGACTGGAGACCCCCACGGGACAGTCAAGACAGAAAGCAGGGATTACACAGTCACACTCCAATCAGACGTAATCTTTCTATTGATTGACGGCGGAGGTACAGCCGAAAATCTATGAAAGTGAATGCACCGTCTCCAAACTCTGCTACTACCTCTACGTGGGTGTTTTCTTGATACCCTACCTACCTGAGAGGTGAAAAGGGCTCCAACACACCAACCTGAGTACCTGTGTAGGAGTGTAAACAGGTTGTGGCGTGAGTGGTTAGTGTTCAAACAGGGGTGGCCGCGCCGCCTCACGTCCACTGCTGCATTGCGTCATCTGCTGCTGCTGTAAACACCTCGGCATCCTCGTGCACCGTTGTAAATACATCAATCCTACAAAACCAACACATATATATAAAATAACATCACATATACACTCCAAAAATTCTAAGTACGCAAGTTTTCTTTGTTATTAGTTATGCAGTCAAGTGTAAGAGGATCGGTATCAATATCGGTGTTATGTGTCAGGTATTACTACAGTAAATACGCCGTCATGTTTTGGCAAGAAGTTTCACGTATTATCAAGCATGCAGTCGCTTTATTTCTTACTTTACACTCTTCAAAATTATGTAGTCAGATGTACAAGACTGCTAATTACTGGTGATATAATCTATTAGGTGGTAGAATACGCTAATTATGACCGTTTATTTGTTACAGTGTGCTTTCACTCAAAAGCACTGCGCTTTCAATGGTCGAGTTATTGTCAGTTGCAAGAAATACATAATACAGGAAAATCTTGATGTTAATGTGGCATCGATCGAGTGTCCATGAAAGAAATAACTACTTTCACGTGTGTGTGTGTGTGTGTGTGTGTGTGTGTGTGTGTGTGTGTGTGTGTGTGTGTGCAAGAGGTGCACGTATACTCGTGGAAGACGATCGCTATGACCCTAAGGAGTGTGGTTGACCTTGACTGGCCCGCCATTACATATTATCTGTCATAATTCAACATTGTCTTCATCTTTATGCATAGCCAAAAAAAATCTCCTTTTAAATGGTTCCTAGTTTACCAGATTACAACTGTTAACATGTATATTCGGTTGTAATATTTTGAAACTGTAGTGGCCGTGCATTGCGTGCTTCTGGATACAAGTTAAGGGCATCATAATAATAATTTTAGAGAAAACAAATATGGAATTCACATTTGGCTTGACAAACCCCACCTTGACACTACTCCTGCGAGGCCTCCCCTGTCCCCTTATCATCAACCTGTTGCCCGCCACCAAGGCCTGCCATTCTGAATGCCACATAACCATCATGCACCACGCCATGCCTTACGGGAAACAGTCTACTGCCGGAGTAACAGCGGGTTGAACGCTCACCGTTCATCGAATCACTCATGTAAGGACCTCACTCCGGTGCCAAAGATTCGCCAATCTATCAGTGTTACCACTCGTAAGGCGCAGCCTGTGTCACGTATTCTTCCACCACTGCAACAACGATCGACCATCCATCAGGAAAAGCATCCTCCCATCCCCTCATCCTCCAACTCCTTGTATAAACACCATTCTCCCTCCCCAGAATATTCCTCCTCGACATCTTCATCACCCATTTTTCATTCACTTATAAGAAAATTGCCTAGACCTTCAAAACAGCTTTCTTCATATAATATCCATTCCGTCTAATTTACGAACTTTTCCTACCGGAAACAAGCATGTCTCTTACATTACTTCACGAGGGAGGACTCTGCCGAGTAGTGTTTCATCGTGCCCATGCCATCCTTCTTCACAACCAAATATTCCCCCTAGTAGACTAGATTTTCCTCCCTCATTCTTGCCTCCACGCCGCCCTCCTTCCTTTGTCAAAAGCATCGGGTGTAGAACCTCCTAGAATGGTAAACAGAAGTGCAAAACAGAGACTAATGATCCTTAATAAAAGTTTCAAGACATTTATCCAACTCTTTTGGCTAACTCGTCTCTTATTTGACTCTGTTCCGAGACTACTCTTAAGATACACCATAACACATCCAGGAGAACTTAAGAACTAGTGTACAAGTCTATTATATCCTTTAAGGGAAAATCATTGCGTTTTCCAATTCGTCCTTTTCATGTTGTTAATGTTACATTATCATCTATCTTTTCACTCCTCAGTTTGTCCCTACTATGCTCTACAATGAAAATATTGATACATTTTCATCATAACTACTATTGCTCGGTTTGTGGCCTGTGTTGGGAGTTCGATTCTGGTTCACAGTATATTTGACGTTGTGAGGCATGCAGTGTTCTCTCCTAACAGTATACCTAAGATGGTTCCATGATATCTTTATTGCGATGAGGTAACTATTTCATCTACCTAGATATAGTAAGGGATTCTTACTTTTGTGATATTTAGGAACTGCAAAAGTACCTTTAACTAAAACTAGTTAGCGAAAATACTCCAGCAATGGCGTCAGTAGCGTCATCAACACACTGCATCCTCTGTTTCATCTTAAACTTCACGCCCGAGAATATCGCTGACATTTGTGTTCGCGGACTTCGACGACAATGGCGAATTAGAGGATAAGGAAGCCATAGAATAATATGAGGATGGAGAAGTGTAAGAAAAAGACGAGGATGAGCAGGAAAGCAAAGATTCTGAAAATGAAGTTGCAAAAGTAAGGACGAACGGGACGAGGTGTGAAAAATTAAAACAATGATTTGGATAAATGGTCTCTATTCATATTTTTAGTTTTGTTCTCCATAACTTTAGTTGAAATATTTTCATGAAATTATATATTTTATAGGAAAGGAAATTATGTAGTAATCATTTAGGTGCTTCATCATATTATCTTAAAAAATAATTGTCTATAAGTGTTATATTAGAGTGTTATGACTTCTCTTGCAGTGTGAGAGATGTGCCAAGTACTGTAAGGGTCTTGACGGTGCGGCTCACTATTCACGCTACACCTTTGGCTTTCGGAGGCAACCAATACATTACTCAAGAGGAAAGCCGCGGTGTGGGTGTGACTGCTCTCCTACAACATCCAAACACTCCAAGTTATGGTTTTATTGAATCAAACAATGCTGGAAATGAATGGGACTTTGAGTGCCATGTGTGGCATCGCTATTATACATACGTACCATGGATTTTCAAAATTTCTGCATAATGTTTATAAATAAATAAACGAGTTTTTTAATGTAAGTGGAGAAAGCTGGCCAAAGGCAAAAAAAAAAAATAAAAAAAAAAATAAGGCCTACTTAGTTGCCAGTCCCCTTATTAATAGCATGTAGAATTTCGCCCGTAATTATAATTCAACACACTTAAACTTAGTACCATTTTTTTCTTTCGTCGCCATATGACGCTGGTACAGTAGCACCTTAAATAAATAAAGCAGTTAATGAAAGGAAATATCACATGGAAATTTGATTCAATCAAGATAGGCACAAATTTATTTGTTTTCTGTAACTTATTGACAAGTAGTGTTGCTCAATGTATTGGTGATTAATACTTGAAAACTTCATGTCTGATTCATCGCACGGGAGGAGTAAAAATAAACACCGCATTATTTCATTAACAAAATTTCTTACTTTCTGTCGCTTATATTTTCACGAAGCGCTGCCTTGCTTCTCCTTTATTAATGCATCATATTCCATTGTGAATTCATCGCATGAGAGGAATAATGAGCCTGCGTTGTGTTAGTGCGAGCGGTACTGACGTTTGTGGCGCCAGTGATCAACACCTGCTGATTGGGGGCGGGGAGGGGACAGGACCAGCCAGCACACCGCGTGACGTCATGCCTGGTAACCACCCTAGCAACGTGTAAACAAACGCCGAGTGGACGTGTGTATTGCCAGTCCTTGTTTGTGGAGTTGGAGGGATGGGTGACGAGGAGTGTCTCCGTGGTTCTTAATATAATGTGAACTATATGTGAGAGTTGTGCGATACTTGAATGGATTGTCGTAATTATTTGAAAGTTAGCGGTCAAGTGCCAGCGAATAAAACCAATATTCCGCATCACGCACTGTATACTGCGACATATCGGAGAAAAAACGGTGGTGAAAGTAACTTGCCTGACAGAAAAAAAAAGAAGAATAGCACATGATTTATGTTTACAATAATTAGAAAGGTACAGTTTGTCCGTCCAGTTCTGACGTCCCACCAAGGCCACGCTACCGAGCTGATGATCGAGGGGGCTCCTCACACTATGCCCGATACAAGATCAACATGATCGGAAAGGACGAGAGCAGCAGTGGCGGTAGCAGCACCACCACCATCACCACCACTGCCATCAATATCACCATCATCACTATTAATAACAACAACGCTAACAACGACGACGAGGACATCAGCGAGGTCAAGTCTCAGTACTCAATTAAGACACACGTCTTTCCGTCCACAACCTGTCAGGGACTTGGTCTGCCTGTTCCGTGATCTTTTCCTTTGCTATGATGGGCGTGGGCGTCGCCCTGTAGCTTTCTGTCAAAATGAGTGCCAAAAGGAAGCCTCGCACGCCCACGCCTCCGCCAGTTATAAAGGAGGACGCGGACGATGAAAGCGAGGATGTGTTTGCAGGCAGACGCGTCTCCGTGTCAGAATTTGATGGCCAAGACTTTGGCTATGAGAGCGTCAGTTCTCCTGGAGCGTCCAGCACATCATCGGAGCCTGCCTACATCAGGAAGCCAGGATTTGAACATCACGCTCACGAGTTTCGAGCGACCCCTCCCAAGTCCACGACGTTCACACCGACAAGTGTGAATGTCACTCTAGGGGGAAACTTAGTGGGAGGGCAGCCCATCAGAACCTCCCTTCACAAACCCACGGGCCTCCAGTCACCCACGGGCTCTCTGGGGTCCAAGGGCAGCAAGAAGAAAAAGAGCAACACTCCAGAGGGCAGGGCAGAGAATGCTAATGCGGAAGCTGACTCACCTTCCCCGAATCCTGTCAGGCCAAAGCTAAAGAAAGGTGAGTAAGGATCCTCTTTACGGTAATCGTGTGCCAATACAACAATAACAAAAATAATAGGAAACACACTAAAACTACACAAATGATTGTCAAAGATATTGCCAAATGAGATATTTTCATCGTAATACTATACTTAGCAAGGCATACTGTAGCCAGATAACAACCCCTACCTTTTAATGATAAGTTCACAATTAAACTCAGGGATAACAAAACTGATAATGTCTGCCTGCAATCTATACAATAAAATGCCTCTTCTGCTAAAATATGTCCCTTCTACCTATTACATTGGGATGATAGAACAAACGTTTATCAGAACAAGCAAAATGATACAGGAATTAAAAAATGTGAAAAATAAATTAAACGCCCATGAGCCGTAGAATACCTAAGTTGTAGTGAGAGATGAAAATAATGTAGAATTAATATTTCGAAGCTAGTTTTCCCACATTAATGACTGTGGGTAGAAGAACTATGCATCCTATACTATTATAATCGATCCCTAAAACTACACAACATACAACACACACACACAAATATATATATATATATATATATATATATATATATATATATATATATATATATATATATATATATATATATATGATAAATAATAAAAAATACAAGGATAAATAAATATATAAAACAGTAATTCTTGGTCAGCATGAGTTGAACAGCAAAGCAGTTCTGAGAGGCGAGCCATGCGTTGAGTCTACCTGGCGATGACCTTGGATTTTTATTTATTCTTTGGGGAAGTGTTGGCTTGGGCACATAGTGGGTTCCGTACCGTGAACCAATGAACACTGCCACCGCCTTGTTCACGGTACCAGGTACATGCTGGCTAGGGAAAGGTCGATAGGCCTGGCTGTGTGTTGGGAAAGGTCTTGCTGGCGAATTAATCAGCAATCACTACCTCAACACTGCAACACCTCAGTATTTCAGGCTTTGTACGTAATGAATAAGAGTCCCTGTAATACAAAACAGTGTAATTTCTGCCATAAATCTTGGTAAATTAGAGGAGTTGGCAGTTTGATGCTAGACGCCATGACTGTAAACACTGTTGGTGAGGTGCATGCGAGTGTGAAGTGCAGTATACAGCGAAAACTTAATGAGCCCCTGCATTAACTTCTCTGCCTCTTTTTAACACAGCGCAGTAGTTCGGTTTACTTTCTTGGGGCAAGATGTCATCGTATCAACACAACACCATACGCATAATATAATATTATAACATAATGAACAAACATATACCTTATAACTTTCCGAATCCATCATAACATATCGACAAAGAAATCATTACCATTCCTCGGGTTCACAACAACAATACTGTTAGGTATATTGAACTATATTGGTCTTCATTACACTAATTTCTGTATTAATCATGAGTGCTCAGGTACAGCTTGATTTCTGGGCAGTGAGAGTCGTAAACTCCTATTTAAGCCTCAACACTTACCTCAAATAGACCTAGAAATTTAAAGGTTATCACTCATTATATCTCTTCTTCGTCCGTTCATAGTTTGAATCGGTTGGATCCAGAGTTGTATGTTGTGGTGTGCACACCAGGACACAACTTGCTCCTCTGCCATCGACATTGGATCCACGATTGTCGTTCAGCAGAATCACATTTTCATTATTTAGCAGAAACTTGATTGCTTTCCATCATTTTGCAAATAATATGAGTCACAGTTTTTAAATATTTGACAAAGTCGATTTACATTTTCTATTATTCGGCGGAAATTTCTATCATATTCATCATTTGACAGAAACTTATATCACAATTTAAAATTATTTGGCACAAACCTACGATCAGTTTCACGGTTTCGAAGAAATCTAACGAACATTTTTTCTGTAAGTGTAAATGTTACATATCTTCATTATTCTTGACTATGTGAACTGTTCTTATTTGATACATTCGAAAGCTAATAAAGATGCTGTATACCCTTTGGAAGAATCTCGACTATAACATTCACTGTCCACTATGAAATTTACTGACAGGTCCTAAAAAATAAGGTAAAGTTTCGTAAGTCTCAGTGATCCAGAACAATGATTAGCGCATCCTTTAATCTGCTAAAGGGACTCGTCCCTTATGCCTAAACTCTTTAAATAACGACATTAGATTATGTTATTATTTTCTCAGTGTGATCTTTAGAATGACCCTCAGATTCATCACTTTGTTCGCATTTCTGCATTCTTTCGTGGTGCTCCTGTGCAATGTGTATTGAACTATGCTTCAGCTATGTGGCAGGAGCACAAGCTATACTTCTCGAACCTGCTGTGGAATGGCAATTGCTTCCGTGTTAGTCCTTTCGTCTGTACAACAATGTCTTTGTCTGCTCATTATGAAACCTCCATCTAAATTTCTAACCAACCCAACCCAGTGAAAGACAAAGCTTTCCAAGGGAAACTAAGAGCACAGTCAATGTCTCCTGAGTTCCCCAAACACTCACTGCCTTGTGGAATCTCATGCACTGACATTCCATTACAGCCAATCAAGAATCTGAAGAATTTCCTTCAACTGATGGAAGAAAGCAGGTTTTCTGCCATCAAAGCAAGACTAGTGGCCACAAAACCCTTAACATTCGGGGAAACCTGAATATATTCTTTGATACACGTGGCTGCCAATGCAATGATGTGTTTGCATGCCAGTGTGAAAAATAAAGATTCGCAAGAAAAGGATATTTTCCTGATGAATAAATCTGACAGAGATAATGTAAACAAAACAAAAGAGGATCTAACGCAGCCTTAAGCAATGTTCAGAGGAAAAATGGTTAGAACCGCCAGCATAATTTTGTCGACTAGTGTATTGAAATGCAGTTCCATGATTGACTTTTATGCATTAAACCTGTGAAGTGTCACCATAGTGTTTCATTTCAAGTATCTTCTAATGAATACACTTTTCAGTATGATTTTCTCTTGAACATGTCAGATGCACGTTTCAAGTTTCAGGTGCTTTCAACAATGCTAGAATATCCTTGAATCTCACTCTCTCTTATTCTGTTTTAACTAATACAAAAATTAACCGCTATCTTTCATCCCTCTTCCGTTCTTGTTGAATTTCGCCTCACATCTTAATGTACGAGTATTATGCGGCAGTCGGCTAAGAATAATTATCATCAAAACTCGTTACGTAGAAGATAGAATAGTTATCTGCGGCTGGTTAGGATATACATTGTATGAGATAATATCAGACGCCGGATTGCGTTGATGGCGGGGCACGTGGCCTTACTCGGCGGCGTTGGTGGTGGTGATGGTAGTGGCTTGTGCTGGTATAACAGGAGTGGTGCTTCGAGTGGTTGTTGTTGTTGCTATTGATGGTGGAGATGGTGGTGGTGAAGCAGGTTAAGTCACAGAGGACGAATGTGGTGTTGACAGTGGAAATGATCGTGATGGTGGTGAATGTAGTGACAGGGGTGGTGAAGCAGGTTATGTCACTGAGGACGAAGCTGTCGTTGGTAGTGGAAATGATCGTGATGGAAAAGAAGATACAGATTCTGATAACGGCCAATGACTATAGTTATCAGATTCTCGTTATTAGCTGTTCCAAACGCTAGTTCAATCACCCTTACGCACAGAGCTTCCACTGAGCTCTTACGGACTTTGAAACCTTTCTTACTAATTGCTTTGAACCCCATTTGGCTCTTACTAAGTTCAGGTACAGACGCACCACTAAACAATTACCTATAGGAAAAATAAATTAAACTATTTACCAGTATCGTGTATCGTACCAAAGACCAACAAGGAGATTATACTTATGTAAACTGTATGCTAGGTGGGGTATAGCCTGTAGGTAAGAAAAAGTATGTCAGTCGATATAAAAGGTTGACGTTAAAATTGTATGACAAAGAAAAGATTGATATGGAGGAAGAGGCCGCTACATGGGACACTGTACGACATCTGCGAAAGACTTAAGGAAAGAGAGAATGATAAATAAAAGCAATAGAGAGAGTGTCCACGGTGGGAAGACAGGAAGTAATGCCCGGGGACGCTGAGCCACACCACGGCAACCCCGAGGCTGTGATGTATCGGGATCCGGAAGACACATTAATATCGCAATCAATCAATGGTGTTTCAGCGTCGCTCCGCCCCCTGGACCACGCTGCCGCTCGGTTAGTCAGGCGTCGTGTATTGAAATAATTCAGCATTCGCATCAATTCATAGACAAACTGAATTCTGTCAAGCTAGTAGCATCATTCTTGAAGACAAAACATAAAGAGATATGTAAATTTATAATCTAACAAAAGTATTTATGAAATTGAGCTAAAATGCAGGAAATTAGCAAGAGAGGGTAATTAAAACGTGCAAGTCTTTCCCTCAAGTGTGGTAAGTGGTGAGGGCCGCACACCAAGAGGTGGAACAAGGCTTCCATCAGTGACACGCTCCCTAATTCTCCAATATATTGATTGCAACGCCGGCAGGTACAGGCCCAGCAGCAAGCACGGCGAGGACAACATAAGTACAAAACTTGTTGCATCTGCTACAAATTTTATGCTTTGATCGTTCGAGTTCTTAGGAAGCGGGTTGTTTGTTGTCAGGATAAGTAAGATTAAACTTCAATGAACGTCATGACAATCAGCAGGTTGTTCATGTACTACTGGCACGGATAGCAGCTAACTTACTGCGAGTCCTCCCTTCTTCTCATTCTCTCTCTCTGCGATATGGCAACTAGTGGCACATTATGTAACAAAATTTAGGTGTTGATGTTGCCGTTGTCTCCGCGTGACCTTGGTACTGCCTGGGCGGCGAAACAGATCCCAGCTAAGAATCTACGAGTTAAGAATCGACGTGGGATCGAAGTAAACTGCGCACAGCCCACTCAGGTGTCCCTTGCACGCTGACTGGTGGTGGTCGTGGAGGGAAGGCCTTGGAGGAAAGCTAAAGCACGATACAGAGACGAATAAAGTCACTGTGTTTATAATAAATTCAAATGTTATATATGCCACTATTATTAGTCCCTTATGATAAATCGACACAAGCAGGTACTAAAGAAACAAGTGAAAAAAACGGCCAAGCTAATAAATAGATAAACAATTAAAAAACAAAATGCCGACTAAGTATTTCCAAATTCACCGTATAAGATCTCAACAGGCCAAACCGATAACTGTTTTGTACTGAGTGAACTAAAGACGAATGGCCACGTCATGGATGCTTTGAGTGTCGCTATCTCGTCTATATAACACTTTGTGAAATACATAAACAAAAGCAATATCAAACCAAACTACTCGGAGGCACACACTACAAAGAGAATATACGTACAACGCTCTAAAATAACACACTATCAGGGTAATAGACGTAATTTTCAGTCTTTTTTCTTTTTTTTCTTGCTTTATTTTCTGCAGAAGGTACCTTTACAGTGGCAGTGAAGTCCAGCTGACATTTCTTAACAGTAATTACTGCCTGCTTCCCCGAAAGACAACTATACGAGTAATTGGGCGATTCTTAGCACGTGAAATTAAATGCAGCCGAACACCGTGATTTCATAATGATGTAGAATACAGGCGCTTTGGAGTGATTTAACTGATATACTATCGAACATCACTACGTAAAACTGTACCAGATATTCTTTTTCATGGCTAGTTTATTAATCACTTTACTCTGTCGTCGAGAAAATTAACGCTTGCAGGGTTAAGACGTGTATTTTGGTTCACAACTGGCCACAACGCACTGTACGTGGATGCGTGTTGTCATGGGTGGTGTTTAGTTATTTTCTTATTTATTTGTTTGATCTACGTATTACTGAGTCAGCTAAAGCTATACGTCCTAGTTGTTGCGCTAAGTAGTACAAGGAACGAATGAGGCGATAAGTGAATCAAACAATTGGTGTACCTAAATGGACTGTGAACGTTGTATAGGCCTGGTCAAGCATTGCGGCAAAACGAAATGTCTTCTAACTAAATAATTGATATTTCCTGTTATGATAGAAGCAACTGAATATTGTGCATTCGTGGAGATTGTTATACTGTGGAAATGTCTAAACGCTTCTTCACAACAACAACAAACATCACGTTTCCCAAAAAAAGGTCTTCTGATGCAAACTACTTCAGTAACAAAATTTACCTTGAAAAACTTGCCTTTATAATTTGGTTATGCCAGTACTTATGCTCTCCTGATTGCAGATAAATGTACTGAAATTTGTATAGAGTGTAAGTGATGGCTTAGTGCCGCGAAATTTACTCAGAAAAACAAAGAAACACAAGACGCGTCACGCACAAGTCAGTGTGTTTCCCCATTGACAGCTTGCATTGTGCTTTTGTTTATGTATCCCCCTCTCCCTTCTCTCCCCTCTCTATTAAGTTAACAATATATGTATGTTTGCCGTCTAATGTTACATCAACCCAAAATTCTACAGGTACTGCGCACTGAGTGATTTACCGATGCCTAAGAGCCGTCCATACCTGCTGCTGCAGTAAGCAAGTATCATGACTGCCATCACATAGCAGCTTTCATTATCTCATCGTTGGCATGTTTATTCATGTCTTTCCTTCCCTTCATCTTCACTATAACCATTCGTCTAGCCTCAATACTTGTAATTGTGCTGACAGCTGGATCAACAGTCGCCATACAAATTTCATACAAAGTAAGTTTGCTCTAACTTTCATCACAAAACTCAACCCAAGGCAAGGCGGGCATTACTTCTCCAGGCAGTGTTCATCAGTTCATCAACTCATGACAATGGAAAGGAGCACTTTACATCACTGGATCAGTAAATTGAAGGCGGCCAACCACATTTTTAGTTATTCCCCTGAAACATTTCCCCGTCGGTCAAGCAGACATGGTGTGACAGAACCATCACCAGTAACTTTGTTGTTGCTCACATTTCTAGGCTGAACTTTTCTACTTTTCAGAACTCAGAAAGTTTCACGATTTAGACTGTCGTGAAGTTTTACAAGACTCATGACTCTCAAGTGTGTCTCTTATTTCATTCTTTAGGTTTACTTTTTACCAAATACAACAACGTATTTATGTCGCCTGGAACCAACAATACTAGTCCTGGATTCATGGTTATTCAGATTAAAGATGATGTGAGAGAGAGAGAGAGAGAGAGAGAGAGAGAGAGAGAGAGAGAGAGAGAGAGAGAGAGAGAGAGAGAGAGAGAGTGGGGGGGGGAGTTTGAAGTTTTATTAGTATACTTGATACATGAATCACTAGACGTGTAGTTGAATTAAACAACCGAAGCAGTGAAAGGTCACACACACACACACACACACACACACACACACACACACACACACACACACACACACACACACACACACACACACAGCTATCTATTTATCTATTCGCGTATTCTTTCCTCGCTACAAGAAGCACCCACGTTATTTTTCAAGAGTAAACTTCAAAGGCAGGCAGTTAGTCGTCCAGCGCTACATAAGGGTCGGCAACTGCTCACTTAACTGCTGTAAATTGCCTTGTGCGCCTCCTGTGTTTCCTTTGTTATTATACTAAACACTAAACAACACTTCACATTAACGCTTGCATTTCCTGGTAACTGGCGGATCTATATTTAGGAAAGCGGCGCCGTGACGCAGGAGAGACAGAACTACAAGCTATCTTATGTTTTCATAATGATATAATCTAACAACTGCAAATGAGGTAATGACTTTTCAAAAATTATGATTGCCAATGACGCAGTGACACTGTGCTGTGAAACTTACAAGAAACGACTGGATGATTCTTTAATTTGAATGATAGTAATTTTCGGTGAAGATTTTGTCAATATCGTTCTTCATAATATCAAAAAATGTTATTACGCAATTGTGTGTGGCATGTTATTTTTCTGTCATGACTCTTCACTAACCTTCTTACCTTATGAGAAGGGAGGTCACTAGCAAGATAGGAAACAGATTTGTAAAGAGTACCAACTGAAGAAAAGCTGATATCTCCATTATAAAGAAAAGGAAATAAATATAAAAAGACTGCAAATAGTTCCCAAAATTGCAACAACTACGCCATCAGCCTTGATCTTTGTCTCGCTCCAGTTTTTTTCTTTTTATAGATCCTTTGCACTTTTCATTCCAGAACTGCTTATTTCTGAGCCTCACTCAAAAGATCGAAAATTAAAGAGTTTTTCCATTTATATAATCGTGCCAACAGAAGCATGAGTTATTTTTTTCATGTGAGATGGAAACTAATTTTCGTCATAGAGAAAACCTGTATTGAAATAACGCAAATCATTGTCAACCTGATACATGAGTAATGATGCCAAACAACCTTACATTTCAATACTTCATCAGAAGGAGCCTTGTCAACAGGCCTCTCTTAAGCAAAGCACACGTCATCTAATTATGATTGAAGAGACCCTTGTAAAATCCAAGTTATCATCAACTTTAATACCCACAATCTCGTGTGTCCCAGTACAGGCTGCACCGTTTCTGATGAAGTGGCAAGCTCCAGGTTATTTTTCGTAATAATAATTATGACTGAGTATTACCAACCAAATATCCAGCTACTGATCCTTTAATTACCACACATCTCCGTCAACCTTCTTGAGATTATTTGTATTTTTCTCTACGCGTGAAGAAAATTAGCTCCTAGAAAAAAAAAAAGTGAACAAAAGCGCCACCATTTGCTGCCATGAAAAAAAAAAAAAAAAAAAAAAAAAAAATATATATATATATATATATATATATATATATATATATATATATATATATATATATATATATATATATATATATATATATATATATATATATATATATGTGTGTGTACAAAGAATAATTTGAACGAATTAATCTAGAAGTTGCCTTCTTTTTCCACTCCTGAAGCGTAGAGAAAAAATACGTAGAAACAGACAATGAATTTCAGAAAATACTCATAAAAGCGATGGAAGAGAGAAGATACTAGTTCACTCTTGCCCTACCGTTGGCAATCTTCTGGTCATCAACGAGAAAACACAAGTATACATTTTTGTAAGAACCCAATATAGGTGTACACTTGTCGGTCGCTATGTTGAAATAATGAAGCTAAGTGTCTGATAGCCATGAATGCATCTATCAATGAATGGTCTTCATGTCAGTGGCTAAAATGTGGAGCTTCTGCAAGCATACTCCATCAGTGACCAGTGCCTCTCACCGTCCCACACGTGATGGCACTGAATGGTATGTTTCTTGGAATTAGTATTGATTGAATTATGATGCCGCAACAGCAAAGTCGTGCCGCGCCTACAAGAGGTTGCAACAAAGCGATACCTCTCCCTGTTCTGTAGAGGTGGGACGAGCGTGGGCAGGCTACAGCCATCGAACGTCGAAAGGGATGGAGTCGATAATGTCAACACAACGACCTTTCCCTGCGCTGAGTACTGGCCAGATGGAAAGCCTATCCAGATAAGTTCATAGGAATTCCTTTTATTTTCCTTAATTATGTGCTGACACTGCTCCGTTTTGTATGTAGAGACACGTTCATCAGACGACAGAGATTCCTACCCTTACCTCTCTCCAGCCCTTAAAACCAGCAGTGAACAGGGTGGTGAAGAGGAGATGGTGTTCCCGTTCCCTGGTGTCCATGCGTCATTCGATCCAAAGGCAGACCATCTCATTGACTTAGACGCCTTGGGTGACAGAAATACAACATTCTTTCCTTCTCTGAAAATCATGTTAATGTTCTCTAATCGTGTCACTGAATTCACATCTCGGCAATGTTACATTCTCTAAAAGGAAGATCACATTTTTCTTGCTGGCTGTTTGAAGGGGGAGGTCACTTGTTTTTAATTCGTATTGAGTAGATGCTGCTCACAGTCTAGAAACGTAACTATTCAATTCTTTTCTTTTATCATGATCCTTTGCTGTTCTTTGGAAATACCAAATTCTGAGAAAGTTATACCAAAAATTATTCCATTAACCACTTGCTATCTCAACAAGCTATACAAAAGGAAGGCTTTATGTGTTTCCCAAATGATGGCAGGTCACAGAGAAGAAAGTGATTCTAAAGGTTATCAACCTCCTCCTCACCTGCTTCCTTCTCCCCATGTGATATCGAACGTTACATTTGGTTTCTGTCAATGTGGAGTCGACCTTTCAACCATAAAATGGCAAACCTACTCATATAGGCTGGTAGAGAATCTTCACGGACCTAAAAAATAATGCTGTCTAAACAACAGCCACTCCTGTCTGCCATGCCACGTCGTGTCAGATAGGCAAGTCATGGGTAGGCAGAGGACATACTCTCATATCTCGTGGGAATCGATCGTGCACCCCTTATTTGGCTTCATCAGGTTTGCTGGATTATGTAGACTTTTTTTTTTCTAAGGTCTCGCGCTGCTATAATTTCTGACTCCATTCAGCACATTGAGATTCGCTTAACACTGAGAAGTTTTACATTAATTTTAAAGTGTCTCAGCTAAGCCTACAGTGGATATTTTAGACTGTACCAGCAGCCAAAAATAGTTTGTTTTTCGTATGAGTCCCACTGAATGTCCTCTAAAACATTTATTTATGACCACGGAAGGTAGTTTTAATTATACCTGCCTATTCATTTTTCTCACCCATCTAGCTATAGGCCCTGAAGATTTTCACTCGCTTTGGCTTGTGTAACGTAGAGTAGACTCCTTATATAACCGTGCCGAAGCTGGTGGAAGAGTGGAAGCTGCTTATGTAATGCACTTCTAAATTGAAAGTCTCCTGTCTAATGCAGGCCTAGCGTGGGAGGCATCGCTCACACAGTACAGAGTGAATGTGTCTATTATTCATCAATCCTCGCGACATAACGTACGTATCTTCCTTATTTTGTTGAGGAAGGATAGACGCGTCACGCTGCGGAGAGTGAGGCACCACAGCAACGCCTCCCTCACCGACGACACTGGACATATCAAATTTATCAGTGACGTTTCGTTTGTAGGACACTTCCTGGTCGTGTCCTAATTTGAAGGAACCTCTACGGCATTGGAATCTATTAACTAAACCGAGATCCTGAATTTTTGTCGCAGAAAGGGTTGAAAAGTATTCAGGTATATAAGTCATACAGGATACAGTGTGTGTGTGTGTGTGTGTGTGTGTGTGTGTGTGTGTGTGTGTGTGTGTGTGTGTGTGTGTGTGTGTGTGTGTGTGTGCACGCTTCTCTCTTTCCAGTGGCATGGTAAGAATTCCAGGCACTTGATTTTATAGATTTTATATTTACTGTTTGACTTCGGAAGTGCAAAATAAAAGACTGATAAGACTGATTACAAACTCGTTAATTCTTGATGAAAGATTGTTATAAGCAAAACTGTTACCGGATGCCTGAGATGCCAGCGCCTGATCCAAAACTCCTGGTAAGAAAAGTGCACGGGCGTATAAGCTGCGTGGTTCCTTAGCCTTAACCCCTTCAGTTCTATGACGCGTTTCAATATTCGTTCTCCTTACTATTTAGTGATTTTATACAGTTTCAGAAAATTATGTGGGGATTAAAATAATGAAAACTGTGGCCATTAATCTTCTGACCTCCATAGACCCTAATCGCACACAAATCTCAAGGTAAAAATGTGTCCCAGTACTGAAGAGGTTAAACTATACAAACGGTCTTATGTTGCAGTAATTCCTTAAACCTCATGAATTTTTTTAATTGCATAACTATAAACTACAAGAATCTTTAAACTACAAGGAACTTTAAACTACATGAGGTCTTTAAATTAAGTAAACTTCACGCTCTTTAAACTACACAGCTTTAAAACGAAAAGGTTGTATAAGGAACTTTAAACTGTATGGGCTTTTAAACTTCACTTGCCCTTGAATTAGAAGGATTTTTAAACTCCATTGGTGTTTAAACTGTATCGATGCTGAAACTTAACGAACCATTTGCACGGGCATGTGAACAGAACGGAGTTTATTCATTATTGCATACCATACGTAATCAAGTCATTCTGGCTCGTTTGGCTGTTGGAAACTAAATTCTGTGGTTGCCTGGAATTCCCTCCCTTCATGTACTCCCTGCACCGCTGTAGCCGAGCATATGCAGTAATGTATTCACATAACTGAATTTAAGAAAAGTCGTTTCCAAATATCAAGGTTGAGTCGGGTTATGTGTACTCTTACAACTGAAGTACAAAGTGTAGGTCTTGTATTTTCGTTCATAACACTGATACATTACACGTAATGACATATTTCACGTGTAAAAGAATGTCTATTTACTACATGACACATCAAATAAATACATTCCCAAAAAAAGGTAGAATAGCTTAAATGCATACAGAATTAATGGAATGTCTGCATTCAGGGAGATATTTTGTTGTCGAAGCGCCAACACTGAAGTAAGTTCGAAATATGAGGTAATTTTTTGAGACAAATATCAGAACAGGTACGATTTCTGGTCCTCTGAAGCTGAACATTGGCAGACACGCTTGTATTCGTCCATCGATATTTCATTCTGACATACCGCATGACGGGGGAAGGAAGCGGCGTGAGACTGCGTGACGCCGCATCAAAGGCAGTGCGCACCACCAATGCGCAACCTCCATTGACTCATTCAAGTCGGCATGATGTTGTTTTTAGTCAATGGGGAATGTAGAGTTTTAGGTCAACTTCCCCCTGCTCCAGCCACTCCCTTCCGCCCCCACCTGTCCATTGAGACACGCAGGTGGGCGCAGCGTGCACTCACCAGCCATTGCACACACTCCCGCTCCCCGTTTCCTTGCTGCGATAGTAGCATTTCTTTGTACTCAACTTACATCAATACATTCAAAAATATTTCCTACGTAGAATTATAAAATGGTATGTTAATATGCTCTACTTCAAAATTTTCTGAAACATTCAATGGATGATATTAATGAAAACACAACAAAAATTTCAAGTAATCAAGTGGTATTAATTATACATCAGAAGGCAAGAATAGTGAAGTGAAGGACAGCGGAAACTCGCCTTCCTTATGGCTGTGAACCATGTACAGCAGTTGTGTCCCTGGAGGCACGACTGGTCGGGCGGAGCGTGATGGCGGACGAAGACTGCTGCGATGGACATAAATCTAAAAGACAAATGAAAAGACGGCATGAAAAATTATGAGAGCGCAGTGAAACAAACAGAATGATGAAATAGCTAGCGATTTTTAGGGGTGATAATTTGGTAACTAGTACTTGACAGGAAGCGATAATTTATGTCCGTAGGGATCTTGGTGAGAATAGAGAAGGTGGTAGGATAACACTAGGTCTTGTGAACTTAGTATATTTGATGTGAAACAGTTAACAAATGGTAGTTTATTCGGTGACATAACTCTGTAGCAAGAGTTAATTTTCATTAGAGAGCAATAAGTGTTACATCTGCATCAGGTGAGGAAAGAAAATAAATTCCTCTGATGTCTTCAGAAAATATTATACAGATTAGTTTGTCACGTTAAAGAAAATTTATTAGTTAAGTTATAATTCCTTACTTTTCCCTCATGTTGTAACTCCGTAACCTGTAACCTAAAGAGGCTTGCTTCCCTCTAAACTCATCGATCTCTTTGTTAACTGACCGATAGCTTTGAGATGTTGTGTATGGTGCGATGACGTTAGTTCATGCTCAACATTTTTTTTCGTGGAAGTACAATGCTTTACAATAAGACAACAGTTACGAATGGTCTATCTGTTACTATCTAGACACCAGCGATGTCTTGGTTAGCATTTTCCTTTGCGATTTCGAAACGAAGTCTTTTCAGAGTGTTAGTTGTTATCTCTTTAGGCCACTTGCACTCAGGATAAAAAGCAAAGCCGAGCCGCTGTCTGTACGTCACATTGACATTTTTCAGGTAATTTTGGTGTATGGCTAAGAATTAAACAACTTCTGGGAGGAGAGACATGAAAATACCGGATTACTTAGCTGTTTCAATATCAAATGTTTCCATCAGGGGTCAAGCTATGTTAAAAAAAAAAAAAAAATCAGGTTCCTTTCTCACTAGCCAAGGTATAATGAAAACTGAATGATGAACGATACACAGTCTACTTCAGAGACGATATATTATGATCGGTCTAGTTAAACTGTCCGCAAAATGTGACATGGAAAAGTAAAACATGCATTGAAGAATTTTAAGATTGGTGCTTGTTCCTCTTCATCCCTGGTAGGTGGATGCGTAAGATAACCACGTGTTCCGTTCTTTGTCACCCGGTGGTTGATTTATTTATTTGTTATCATCTTTTTTTATGTTACGGCCTATAGCGCCTGTAGGCATACTTGAAGCGCTCTTCAGCCCATTAGTGACGTAGGCAATTTTACTTATAGTGGTGCCCATTAGGGTACCACTATAAATAAAATCGCCCAATCCCACGCTCACCACCTTATCCACTACGCCACAGTCTCCCTGTGGCATCACTTTCGGCCAGTATCAGTGACCTATCAGACTTCTTAAAATTGTGCTCTCCTAACCTTCTGACTATTTGACTTGTTAATAATATATGATTCCCACAAGAAAGTTTAGTTACTGCCACAAAGGTTACTTGATTAAGAAAGGGTAGTCCTGGAGTTCCTGGACTAAACTCACGTATCGAGGTGTGCCACGATCCAGCCCTCGCCCCATACTTGATAAAGGACTCTGCCTCTCTGTAGTGACCGAGGTGGTTCTCCATTAGTATGATTTACATGCAACTCTCTCCGGGGTCTGAAGGAAATGCTTAATGCCGAAGCGAAAAGTCCAAGTGTTTGTGGAAAGGTGAAGTGATATAAAGATAAATGTATGTCGAGATATGTTATCAATCTCATCAAAATTACAGTTTATATAAAATGTTTACTCATATATAAAGAAAAAATGTTAACTAGTCTTCGAACACACTCGGTGCTCCTCATGTGCAAAATAATGTTCAGGAGTTTCAAATCCTTAAAGGTTATTACAAGGACACTTCAAAACCTCGCCTTACGGGGAGAGTGGCGAACCAGGCGAGCTGTCGTGCGTTAAAATGCTGTGTCGACAGCACGCTTCTCTGATTCCGAGGTCAGGAACAGCCCAGTATTAAATTTTCAGTCAAAAAATTTACTCGTTCCATGAAAAAAAAAAAAAAAACACGAAGCGATATTGATGTTCCCATGCAGGTCGTAAAAGTTCATGTTTGTAAATGCCTTGTCGTATTTCTTAAGGCCTCAATGATTGCGATAAACAGTATAAGTACTCGCAAGTGTCAGTTTGCGGCAGGAAGTATAAAGCTTGAGAGAACGTCGCGAACCAGCCTTGCTCTGCCTCCTCAATTATAGTTTTCAGTTGATGTTTTATGATAGCGACAAATTTCTTTAAATCACGCCATATGCGGCAGAAGGTAATAGAAAACGCCATACAGTGAAGTGAAATCCAACGAAGAACGCAACAAGGTTAATGACTCGAGAACCTGGATATAATCTATGTACATGGAAAGTAGTGATTCTCGTATCTGGTCTCGTATCTGGTCGTGTTTTGCTGTTGCTAGTGTCGTTGCTAATGCTGATGTGTTGATTTTGTTGCCACCAAGGACGTTTCTTGCTATTGAGAAGACCAAGAGTTAAGGTCAAGTCTGAATCTGCTCTGTTAAGCCTTCCACTGCAATATACAACAATTCACAACGCTAAAAAGTAACAAGTGAAGTCATTATAAACACCAACAAGAAAGAAATGCATGAAGGAATAAGTTTTACAATTTTTAGACAGTACTATCTATGTTCAGAGGTGGCTTTAACTCCTTCAGTACAGAGACGCGTTTTCATATTCATTCTAGTGATTTTTACAGCTTTAGAAACTTATGTGGGGATTGAAATGGTGAAGACTGTGACCATTAATCTTCTGACCTCCATACACCCTTCCTAATGTCAAG
Source organism: Portunus trituberculatus (assembly GCF_017591435.1). Taxonomy (NCBI): domain Eukaryota; kingdom Metazoa; phylum Arthropoda; class Malacostraca; order Decapoda; family Portunidae; genus Portunus; species Portunus trituberculatus. Next base: position 11,859,991 of record NC_059268.1, on the reverse strand, counting down.
AGAATGATCTAATCGTACACAAAAACACAAGGTAAAGATACATTCCAGTACTGAAGCGAGAAAAAATATCCCATAGTGGTTAGTTACGGTTAGAAGATAAGGAAAAATGAGCCAATTTGCAGTAAATGGGTTAAGATCTGTTCTTTTGTTCAGACCTAATGACATGACTGGTGGGCGCTGTTGCTGATATCATTCGTACTACACTGACCAACGCTAACACGTCGTAACGAAGGAAGAATGCTGAATAAGTCATTTACATCGACTTCTTCGGCGAAATCTCTTTAGATATAGAGTGATGATAAAGGCGTCGTTAATCCGAGTTCCTCAAGGGTACGGTTCCTCGGAACTACCGAGTCCACTGCGCTGTAATGACGTCTTAGTTTCCAGATGACAACACTTTTTCTTCTCTTCGCTATCTTGCTCACCGTTAAGGTTTACTAATTATATTCTTTTTATTATCGTTATCGTTGTGCTATTCCTCCTTTTAAATTTCACAAATACAACACGCGAGACAGTAGTACAACCCTACCCCCACCCATACACACCCACGCCCACACCCACACCCTCCCACCCACCCACACACACACACACACACACTACCCACCCACACACACACACACACACACACACACACACACACACACACACACACACACACACACACCCACCCACACACACACATATTACTCGATCATTAAGTAACTATCATTTCTTAGGCTGAGTCTGAATATTCAATCTTGCCTTTCTTCCCAACAGATCCGCTGCCGATGAAGATGCGTGCCTTCCCTCAGAGCTTCTGGCTTCAGCCCAATAAGAACAACCTGCCTCCCTCCTGCTCCACCTTGCCGCCCCTCATCCTCGGCAAGGATTCCAGCGACATGTTCGGTTAGTTTCGTGGAAGGACTTGCAGAATACTAACTTGAAATCATCTTTTTTATTTCGATACATTTTCAGAGATCAAAATGAGATGCAATGTTGTACGTTACTTCTAGTTACCAATAATTACAGATGGAAAGCTTTATTTCATAGAAGTCATGAAGTCACTACATCTCTAACAAGTTTACTCAGTCGTTTATAGGGAGAGTAGTAAAAGGAGGAGATCCATACCCTTGGTCAGGCACTTTTATACGTACTAACACACACACACACACACACACACACACTTATTAATTCATATATCGAACGCCAGCCTTGCCGGGATCCAATCGCTGTCTTTGAGCAACACTTTCCCACCTCAGTCTGCGGTGGCACCAAACATTGACCTTGACCTCCACCCGGGCCCGGCACACCTGCACCAGTTGTCGCGACACCCACTCACTTATTGACACACGCCGGCCGCTGACTGGAAGTAAACATGGCATGTGCCGATGTATTTTACAAGTTCCCTTGCGACACACACGCACATGCAATAAACACTAAGGAAGAAAATGGATACAACAGTAAATTAATAAAGTAGAAAACTAAATTGCTGTTTTCAAATCTTATATAAACAGAGACCGAATGAAGAACGATACAGTGTCTCAGAAAACTAAGGGAACTTACATAAAAAAGGTTAAGGACAAAGGTAGCTATATAACTTACATAAAAAAAAGATTAACCACTACTGAGTACAAACAGTAGGATCGACTTACGCAGGCTATCAGTAGCGACACGCGACAGACGGACTCGTAAAGTATCACCGTCAGGAAAAAATCAAGTACGCCTCGCCAACACGCATAGATACGAGAACAAGCATACATCACGCACTCCACATAAACAACCACGCATCTCCGCATCAACTTCCGCCGTGAAATCAGTAACATCTATAAACATCCCACAAACACGAGGTTGCGAACGTGGGCTAGTTTCTCTTAAAATATCGAAAAAGCTGAGCGCCAACATAATTATGGAGATTTCAACTCCTTTATATACTAAAAGTGTTAGGACGGATGGGAGTCTTACGTGTTGCTTTGTTAGTGGCGGAAAAGAAAGACAAAAAAAGACGTAAGGCAGTAGGATATAATCTTTTCCGAGTAACAAGTAAGTGTGGGGTCGATGGGAGTCCTGCACGGGCTGGGTCATTGACCTCCACGAAGCCCGCCTGCTGTACCGCTGTCTGCTTATGTAAACTCTCGGTGTGTGTGTGTGTGTGTGTGTGTGTGTGTGTGTGTGTTAGTATTGCTTTGGATAAATAATTCGCTATACGTAGTTTTGAATTCTTTTGGATTTTTGCAGCGCGTGGGAAATTACATTATTTGTCAATAGAGTACCTGCATGTGTGTGTGTGTGTGTGTGTGTGTGTGTGTGTGTGTGTGTGTGTGTGTGTGTGTGTGTGTGTGTGTGTGTGTGTTGAGAGGAGGAGAGGACAAGTCTGACTGAAAATGTCAGCGTCACATCCATTTCAAATAAATGACAGTATTAATAAAGGTTACACAAAACAGATTGATTTTCCTTCGTTATGAATATTACCAATATTCTATGAGAGCCATCATCATCAGCAGCAAATGACAAAGAGGAAGAGGATTCTTAGTACCATCACTCAAGCTTTTCAACTTTTCACGATGAGCGAGGCAGTATTCCTCCAACTTAATTAATTACCGAGTCTGCTGCTGCAAGACTGTCCCCCTTGCCACAGAAGAGAGAGAAGCTACGAATAAAGTATGCAATCACAATAAAAATATATTGCTACCATAGTAATAATCTGATAGCTTAGAGGCAAAGAGGGAGCAACTTGTCTGTCTAAATGACGTTATCACTCCGGATGATCCCTTCTGAGCCTTATATGCTGCATTACTGAATGACTGGGATGATGGTTATATTATCATGTTTTGACCTCAGCACCCTCAGTAGTCAGATCTCCGAAAATAAAACGAAGCGGACGCTAGAACTAAAATGAAAACCAATAACTGCAGTGTTTTTTGTTATGCTAAAATACGTTTACTAGAAACTAACACCCCAAGATTAGAAACAGAAATGTGAGGTTAATAATACTTTCAAAGGAGATAATCAATAATACTTTCAAAGGATATAACGTTGATGAGACGCGCAGTAATTTATTTTTATAGACAAAGACAGATTAATGACCAACAATAACTGTCAAATGGAACCACGTCTTGCCAGGTGAATTAACATGAACACTAATGCTTCTCACGTTCACTCCCGCACGGCTCCACCAAACAGTTAAGTAATAGGCGTCCGTCACTACTTCTCAATGTCACGGTCGTTGCCCATCACGTCACATCACTCCCTTCCGACATTGTTGCGCCGCCGATACTCTGCAATGAATAGACACCCATCTCCTTCAGGCTGGTGGTCTCAAAGGGGCTTACTGTTTGTTAAGGATCAGAAATAGCATCACAAAAGGGAGTGAATCTCTCTCTCTCGCCATTCAAAGGATCGTGGACTACTGTAACCGTTATTGTCTCTCTCTCTCTCTCTCTCTCTCTCTCTCTCTCTCTCTCTCTCTCTCTCTCTCTCTCTGTACGACATTAATTAAAGTTGGATAAATAAACGTATAAAACAAAACAGAGCAAAACAAAGCAAAAAAGAAGTAAAAACAAGATAATAATGATAAAAGTAAAACAGAACAATAAAAATGGATAATCAGTTGTGAACAAATAATGGATAAGTCAAATGAAACGAAAAGTAAACAATCATAATGGAAACAAAGGCGAAACAAAACAATCTTTCGTTCAAACAGACACCACACATGCACTTTCCATTATTATATGTATGTAGGTATTGTTATATGTCTCTGTCTGTCTGTCTGTCTGTCTGTCTGTCTGTCTATGAATGTCTATATCGCCGTCACACAAGGAAGAAGCGAATATTGGCTGCTTTTTATGCTCCCTGTGAGGTTCTATAGGATTATTATCTGTCTGCGTGACCATCTCTATTTATAGCTTCTCTGCGGTCGGCGTAACGAAAATCTTTATAGGAACCGCCAATAAGTAGTAAATTTTAAATGCCGAACGAATCGTTCCTGATTCCAAAGAGGGTTTCAACTGGATTTCCTTCAAGCTTTCTATTCCATGATTTTTTTTTTTTTTTAACGATTTCTGCGTCAGTTCCCTAAAACCCGCCTCATTCTGTCTCATTCTGGCTCACTTCCTCTCTTTCCACGCTTGTCACCTTCGTGGATGATTGTATGTGTGTCCTTTTCTTTCGTTCATTGTTTTATTTACATTTTCTCCATCTTCTTTATGGTTGCTAGCTCTCTATTCCACTATACTCTGAGCTTCTTAACTATTGTAATTGTGGCGCCATAAAATTTATCAAGTTACTCAAACAACTACGCGCTTTTATCCTCTTCTTCACTACGTTTCATTTTCTATATATTCCCTCTATTTATCTGAACATCCTAGCAAACTACTTATATATATTTCCGCGAGCTGCCGCCATTTACACTCTTGTCAATAATTCTCTCTCTCTCTCTCTCTCTCTCTCTCTCCACCCCCGAAAACAAATTCTGATACTTCTTCCAGTTTTGCCCACTTTCAGAACACCTTTATCTCTGCATCTCATCCCGCTCCTTAATACTTTTCTATCTTTTCCCTCGCGTGTCATTCATATTAATTTCCATTGCACACTACACGCACGGAGGATGAAGACACGTATTCCCTATATCTCAGTAACAAGTTATAGCATTATTCTTTATTTCATAATGACTAAATTAAATGATTAGTTGAAAGTTTACCTACAGCGGCACACTTTTCGCAGAGATTCGTCCAGTCACCCGCCTGAGGAGGATCTAGTGGCCGCCGCGGAGCAGCCACGAGGGGAGCCTGCCAAGACGGAAAAAGAGGCAGAGCTAAGGTCCATCAAGGTGTGCAACCCAGACCTACTATCCAGACTCTTCGACTCCGTGGAGCAGGGAGACAAGAAAAGGGTGGCTGTGGTGCGGCGGGGAAGGTGAGTGTCACTGCTACCACTGGGGACTGGCGGACGTGTGAGGAAATGCTTGCGAATGTGAACTAAATCCTCCTCCTCCTCCTCCTCCCCTCTCTCTGTGTGTGTGTGTGTGTGTGTGTGTGTGTGTGTGTGTGTGTGTGTGTGGGCTGCTAAGCATGGTTGTGATGAGGAATAAGGCAAGAATGGTGGTGTGCGATTATTGGTGACGGGGAATGACGGGGTGATGGCCAGTGATGAGTGGTGATAATGATGGGAGGAGTGACGGGAATTGATAGAGCTGAAGGATGATGATGGAGACGCGTGTTGTAATGAGGTGTGCGTTTATGTTCATTCGTTATACCAGATCTATTGCGTCAATCCTTAATACTTTAGGGTCCCACCTTTAAAACTCATTCATAACATAGGCAGGTTTCTCTCTGAATTACCAACCGCTCTTACATATACTACAATACAGCAGGAGCCTCTTCCTCACCCTGGACTAATCTTCTACCCGTTAGATCTGAGCCACACCGCTAAGGCTGTGTAAGAGATTCCTGTTTGTGTTATCGCACTCATTGAGACTTTTTAATTCCGTAAACCACTTACAGCGTCGTGTTCAAATTCTTTCTAATAAGAGCAGATGCCTGACCTTCAAGATGCTGTGAGATGTTTCATTTTTCAACGAGCTCACTAAATTCCAAGTAAGTATGTAATCTGAACTTTCATTTCGTACGCGAGGCTTAACATACTGCTCGCTCATTGTGGTGTTTGACATTTATTTTGCCACGCGGTAAGAAATTCATGTCGTCCCAGAAATCGCTGCCTTGCCCCGAACCTATCGGCAACATGCGTTATTCAATGGGCCTTCCCCAAGGATGTCCGCTTGTATGACAACAAGAAAGAGACCACGCAATATCTTAGGTAAGAGTTAAACCTTCAGATCCTACGTCAGGACAACACTGCATACGAAGAGCAGGAAGTGTTCTCTCAAAGGCAGAAGGTAGCTAAGTAGTTAAAGACTGCAGACGTTAGGGGGATGAGTCATAGGTGATGCACGGGGATACCAGGAGTGGCGGGCGAGGAGCCTTACCGTGAATCACACACACAACACGCATGACTCAGGTCACCACACATCGGCACACCAAGACCAGGCATTCCATCAAACGCCCCGCAACTTTGCCCTCTCCAGCCTGCGCTACTCTTCGCTCAGTGCCTAGATTTTGGATTGTGTTTCGTGTCCTTAAAAGAGACGCCAACTTTTCAACGGAGTAAAAATTTGGCACTTGTGTCGATTTTCAGCGAATGAGCAGGGCTGTCTAGACTCCAGACTCTCTCTCTCTCTCTCTCTCTCTTCGTTTCATACTACCCAGCGTTGTTAATTAAAACATTTCAAGTGATAGGAGATGGAAGGTAGTAATAAGTGATTGGTACGAGCTGTGGAAATCAATGACGGAAGGTGCTATGTACAAAAAAGAAGTAATCGGTAACAAAGGCTATCATTATGCCCTGTGTTTGGTAAGTAGGGCGTACGACGCTGCCTGTTGCTCGAAGGATTGTTGCTTGGAATGCTTAACAGGTGACGCTTGCCTCTACATTTTTTTCATTCACCATACATTGTTTACCTTTTATCTGTAGGATACAAAATATGGTCTTGCCTTTGAAATATATCCGCAGATTTTCCACCTTAAGATGATAAATCAATAACAATATCGCTTGCAACATTGATCTCGTTGATAGTTTGCCGATTTTTATCCGTACGTTGGTTTCCGGCAGCTCAGTGTGCCAGACACATGGGGCAGGACCGTGCGTCAATTTTCACCAGTACCTCCAGGAACCGCAAGGCCACCGTGACATTTAGCCGCATCGATTATGCTTTGCAAGGTCAGCTGTTGGTGTGGCGGCGGCTGCTACTACCTGACAATTGCCGGGGATCTATATTTGCAAGGAGACAATAAATTCGAAGAGCCTCGGCCGACACCCCGCTCCACCTTTCCATCTCTCTCTCTCTCTCTCTCTCTCTCTCTCTCTCTCTCTCTCTCTCTTTCTCTGTAGAAATGTTGCAGAAGTATTTTATTCAGGTTTATGTTTGATTCTTTCCCGACATTAGTTTCATTTTCGTTCCAATCCAATGTTCTTCATTGCCTATCAAAAACTTATTTATATTCATTTATGACTTATTCTGTAAATGTCGAAATCTTTTTACCTTGGATTACCTTGATATAAATCTTTCGGATTATTATTATCAGTCTTTTTATCAGTCTTCCCATTACATTTCATCCTTCATGCCACGACGCGTTTCCATAATCATTCTGGTGACTATTTGGTAATTTTATACAGCTTCAGAAACTTATGTAGGGATAAGATAGAGAAGTCTGTGGCCATTACTCTTCTGAGCTCCATAGACCCTTCCTAATGTCAGTGAAATGGTCTAATCGTACAGAAATTTCAATGTAAACATGTATCCCTGTATTGAAGGAGTTAAAGCAACCCCTGCCACCTCTGATGATTGTATGATGCAACATGAGAAGGATACTGTCAACTGCCAAAAAAAAAAAGTGGAGAGGAGAATGGCAAAGAATGCAGACAGCAATAAAGTTCCTAAACGATGAGGCGTAGTGATACTCTTCCTTCGAGAATTTTACCAAGTGGAAGAAGAAAATAAGGTAGAGTATGGCAGATTTTCTAGTGAAGGAAACAAGCAGAAGATACTGGTTTAACTCGTATTTGTATGGTGGACAGTGTAGGGAAGTATAGCAAGTCACATGCAGAGTGACCGCGGAAGGGTGTGGGAGGAGAGGAATGCAGCTAGAATGCTCAAAAGGTCAGTCAGTACTCATTAAAAATACAACAAGAGAAAGCAAAAGATGGACCACTGCTGCGGATTGAGAGGTAGCGCCGCACTTGAAATAAGCCACATGCACGGCCAGACATGGACTTTGCATGAAGTCAGGATCTAGGAAAGAGTACATGTGGTGGAGATAACACCAGCTATCTCATTCTACGGAAGTCATCAGTATCATCAATATCTTATATCGAATATATCACTAAGTAGTAAATACCGATACCCAAAAATGAGCCGATACCGCTGATTCCGATACCGATACCGATGCATCAGTACATCTCTATAGTAAATACCATCGGTCGAGTATAACTACAGAACAACCACAAAACATGAGACGAGGTTACGCAGATGCCAGTGCAAAATTACGGGGAACCTGCTTGTCTGTCTCTCAGTGTAATATTAGAGGCCAAAACATCCGCAATCTTACTATTTGGTTCCTCCTTACAGGCCCCGAAAGCCTCCCTCTACAGTGCTGCCAAGAGTGCTGCGGGACGAGGACCCGTGTTTGGTGAGCACTGTCACGGAATCCATCCTGCCTCTCCTTCCTGATAAGACTCCCGTGTCCTCAGGCTCGTCAACCCCGCTCGGTATCCGCCAAGGGCCCCAGGTAAGTGCACAATTATTCAGATCTAGGATTCAAACAGTACACTGGGAAGGTCAATTGTCGTCACAAGAAAATAAAAGTAAATAATGTGAGGTTTAATCCAAAATCTACAACATTAGCGACAAAGTTTAGTGTACGTAAAGATTATTCAGAATTTCAGTCAACTTTGTTATACTATACATGAACCCAAACCATGATTCAAGCCATGAACATTCAACTTAGTGAAGCAGTGAGTGTTCCTTTCAAGTTACTCCGTCAAGCCGTTACCTCATATCACGTGCTTTAGGTCATAATGTACCATCAAAATGTATGAAAAGTGTGTTGTTGACGGATCCAAAATTCATTGCAACATTATCCTTGTTTTTCCATTGAGATTATTTTGAAATATTTAAAAAGAAAATCAATGTCTCTTGAAATAATGGAAATTGCTAGATATAGTTGCTAAACGTGAAATTCTAACCTCCATTAGTGCAGCAAACAGTACAAAACTATCGTAGACACATCGCTGGTTCAGTTTTTGCCTTGACTTCGTAGGATAGAATTTATCGTGGAGAACAACACCGTTAAAAGTTTACGTACAAGATAACAATGCACTATTATGGTAAAAATAAGAATTCCCAAACATGTAATGACAGAGACACGCTGAAAATCTAGTGTCATCACTGTCACAATATGTATCAGAGAGAGAGAGAGAGAGAGAGAGAGAGAGAGAGAGAGAGAGAGAGAGAGAGTTTGCTCTACGAAACAAATCGCGTCTTCTCTCAATAGTCACGGTATGCATACTATAAGAAGCCTTTTTCAATAAGCAAAACTGGTACATACTTTGTGGTGGCTGCGGGAGGTGCAGCGTAAGGGCTCCATTCCACGTTCCTCAATTTTGAAGGACGCTCAATTTTGAGTAAAGCTTTCTGTTGTTATTTCACTTATGTATAAATGTACAGGATTCATTATCAAAGCTCGCCAAAAGAGAAACAGGCGTGCAGTGACGAGAGCTCTAAACAGACGCCTTGTTGTTGACTGCATTGGTGGGTGGAAACTACGCAGCTGCTTCGTCGCTGGCTCGACTCAGTGTAATGATGAAACACACACACTTCTTATATCGAACTCAATAATCATTCAGTGATGAATATATATATATATATATATATATATATATATATATATATATATATATATATATATATATAATAGATAGATAGATAGATAGATAGATAGATAGATAGATATTTACCGCTGAATGATTATTGATTTTGATATTAGAACTGTGCGTTTCATTACACTGAGTCGAGCCAGCAAAGAAACAGCTGTGTGTGTGTGTGTGTGTGTGAGAGAGAGATTGGACAAATAAACACTGAAAGATGTGTACGCATTTCAGTATTATCTGCTCCTTACTTGATGAAGCAGTTTTGTACTTATATTACTGACAAAAATTACGTGCCATTCTTTTTTCAAGGCAGCTGTCATTGACTTGAGCTTCCTTTAACGTGAAGGTGTGAAAAGCATGGAAGTTGGATAGAAGGACAGGAAGGGAATGTGAAGGGTGAGAGAAAGAAACCAGGGTTATGATACACATTAGAAGCAGCTCTATTCAATGGCAACTGCAATGGAAATAGAATGGCTGGCAGATGTCACTTTTGTTAGAAATCTGGCTAGGAAAACTGCTTCATCAAGTAGAGAGCCGACGGTACGTACCACACACTATGTAACATTGTATGCATGCTTTACTTTCAGGTGCTGGAGATGGTGAACCTGCGTGATGGTGACAGAACTATCTCCCTGCCCTCCCTCAATGTGGAACACAATTACAACCAAATACTATCAGAACTAGTACTCAAACTGTAGCTTAAGTTACTGACCCATGTTGTTCGTCACCTCTATATTTTCAAGTGAAAATGAATTATTTTCTATTATTCCACATGAAAGTTGATTTTTCTTTTCGCTTTGTATTTGCAATTCGAATTTTCCATAAATTAATCTGATATGCTTTGTTCCACTAAGGTAAAGGTATAAATTCCTGAAAAGTTCATCTGTAACAACAATCTTCTGTATGAGAAAGTGACGCAACCACACATGCCAAAGCGGGAATGGTTTGGAAGTTTCTAAAAAGCTCAAGGAATCAATTTAGATTCTGTTGCTATTTCATATTCTTAAGTCTGTAAACCTTGTAACTATGGCTCCTCATTCAGTGTCACACAGAGCCATTGCTCAAATCTCAGGTAAAGAGAACTTCCAACTCAGGAAGGCTTTTTTACATAAGGTTATTAGACTAGAAAACATTATATTCAGCAAGTACAGGAGTCATAGCTTCAGGTACCTGCTGCCAGAAGTTTTTAGCAATTTCTTGTTGGTTTTCATGATCTCTTACATCAAGAAAAGAAAAGCATTTTGCTATATATTTTTTAAGAAATTTGCAGATATCAGTTGTAAAGTACTTCACAAATTATTTAAAAAATTTTGGCACAAAATTTGAATTATGTACCTCCAAGATTGAGTCTAATAGTGGAAGGTTGAAGATAACACAATATCTTATTGAGTCATGTAGATACAAGTAACATTACTTCTGAAAAAAATAAACAATATAAACCCATACAAAAAACATATTTTTCATAGGCAAAATGAAAAAAAAAAAAAAAAAAAAAAATGAAAACTCAAAATAATGGTTGTAATGCTATATTGACAAAAAAAAAAAAAAAAATCAATTCTACGTCCAAGGACATATTTGTAAATTATATAATTCTCTGTTGAAACAGATTAATAAGCTTATAATTTAACATAGATCAGTAAATGAAAATCTGAATGCTTTGCACTTCAAGAAAAGGACCAAGACTGAGTCCAAGATAACATCAATATCACAGAGTATTTTCCATTACCTTGTTGATTCAACTTTTGCATAGTTAACAATGTAACTAACAAATTTATCTATCTTGGAAAGTCGTATTCACCCACACCATCAGTAAGCAGAATATGTTGACAAATTTTGCATTTAGTGAGAATTTTAGTCCTACATTGGTAACTGGCAATCTCCCTTGTGTTGCATTCAAGAATGATGAATGAATTATTATTATCATTGAAACAAATAAAAAATAATCGCTTAGCTGGTGAACTCATCCTTCCATTATTAAATTCCTATCATTGGTGACATGTCGAGAGGTAGAGCAGCTGGGGTCAGTACAATGAGATACAAACAGGCACCACATTTTAAAGTTCCTAGCTGTTCAAATATGGCTTGGTTTGAACTTATTTTATAGTTTTGTTACAGGATAGGATGACTGATACACACACACACACACACACACACACACACACACACACACAACACACACACACACACACACACACACACAATCAGTACTTTACAAATCTTAACCATTACATGTTGAATCTTCTTATCCTATCCTGTTATTGTGCAATAATCAACCACTGAGTTGAATAAGCTACAACAGAAGCAAGGAAATCCTTTTGACCTCAGCATCTTATTGTGTAGAAACAGTATATATATATATATATATATATATATATATATATATATATATATATATATATATATATATATATATATATATATATATATATATATATATATATATATATATATATATATATACACACACACAATACAATGTCTTTGAAGTTGAGAGCTATTACGAGAAGGATCTATGAACAATACTTCCTTGTGGTGCAAGTGTTTGATGATTTGTGATTTCATTAAGAAAACACCAGATACTAATAATCTGTTGGTAAAGGAAGACTCATGAAGGACATACGAGATAGCATTCATTGTGATGCATAAAATATGTACTCTACTCTTCTGCAAACAAAAAGTTTACACATTTTTGCTACAATATACAGTATACAGTTCAAATCACCTGCAACATGAGGAATTATAGTATCACTGATAACTCCAGAATTCTGAAATAGTCTGATTTTAATAAGCTTAGGTAAGATATTAATCTTCAATAGATCACAAACTAGAAAGTATCTGGAGTAAACCTCTGCTTCTGGGTGGCTGTGAATTTTGGACTGTGATATATTAGTCCTGCACACTGTGATAGCACCATCCATTTTTGTGTTAATGTGTATGTACGTATGTCTTTGTTCTTGTGTCTGCTGAGTTGTTGCAGCAAAAATTAGTCTCTTTTTTTCTTTTCATTGAAGATCTGTTTCATCAACTTCAATGAAAATAATCTACCATTAATACTATTCCGGAAATAGGAAAAGTAAGACTAGATTGTAAATAAAATTAGTAATAAGTGAAAAATCAGAAAGTACATTGCAAATTAAAAATTATAAAAAAACTTTGCACATATCTCCATCTCAAAAAAAAAAAAAATATATATAGATAGCACTTTTGTTACTTATCATGTTTTGACGTAAATATTTGCAAAAATATGCAATATTTACTGAAGAGAAATGAGCATGCTTGTACTAACTCTGGGACCATCTATACTGAGATACTTATTGTTGAAGGTCTGGTATGTTTATTTGAGGAGTTTCTGTCTTCATATCTTGTCACACTGGAATACCATGGAAGCAAACCAGGTTTGCTGCATGCCATGACCTTCACTTACACTGGTACAAATATAAAGAGTTGTGCCTTGTGATTTATAAAATATTAAGGAATTTTAAGGTCATTACAATTTATGATTTTCTACTTACATCAAGTTAGATAACTTGACCACAAATCAAGTGAAGAATAGTTAAGGAATATGTGATCTGTAAATGTGTAATCATAAGCATCTGAGTGTCCATTCCCAGGAGAGATTTATATGGCAGTGTCAATTTATTTATGGATTTATGTCATCAGCATTGGGTTGTGGCTTATAATTTCATGCAAATTAGTGGCAAAAACTCTTCCTCATTTATTTACTTTTTTTGTACTAGACACAATCATGTGGATTATCAGTATTTGCATGGGCAAGATTTTTTGTTACAAAACTGGTGTATTAATCACACAGGTGTTTTGTTCATTGTATGCAATGATAACATATATTTTTAACAATGGGAATAATTTTCCATTCCCATATGCATTCACAATCTTATGATGTATTATTACAGTATTACCTTTTCATGCTGACTATGATCAAGATGCATTTCTGCCTTACACTGTGTGTTGCTGACTTATAATTTCAGTCATATCTTCATTAAAAAGATAATTGAAATCTGAGAATGATTTGGTAAGTTTTCTTGTGTTGAATTTTCATGCATATGTATGCAACTGTAGGATTAATACTGTAGTTGCAACTTATATTTTCATCTCTCCAGGGATATTTCAAACTGCTAAAGTGACATAAATTGTAATGACCTGACTCACAAATATATTTGTGTCCACTGATACATGAATGACCCAATGGCATCTTATAAAAATATACTTTATGAACATTAAGTTAAGAAATAAAAACAAATTTACACATTGTCATATTTTCACAGGAGAATATTGATGATGTATATTTCTAAGTGGCGCACGGCTCAAGTGGCAGAGTCTTAAATGGCCTTGATGCAAGCGCTTTAGTCTTGGTCTTTAGGAACTGCTGCTTCAGTCAGCATCACTCAAGGTAAACTGAGTTTCGTTGGTAGTCTGACCACCTTAAACACATGTCGAGGATAGATTTATGAAAACAAGAATATTTTCAATTTCATATTGGCATAAAAAATGATTTAATTAAATTAAATTATATTGTTTACTTTTTTTGTTCTAAACCAAGTAAATTTAGTGAATATCCATGCCTATAATTATTAGCTTTATTTTTCATTTTTTCTCCAGAAGTCAGACTATCAACTACATTGTCCTTCCATTACATCATCTGTAAATATACAAGACTCTTGTTTACATAGAGGTGGGTATCACTGTTTAACCTGAAGTTCAATTTAGTTGGTGCAAATGTGAAGTACTATTAACAAAAATTTATATTGAGATTATGGAAATGTATTGAAATTCAATGAGACCTGACTAATATTCTAAATAGCATATATTGGTAAGTGCAAAAGTATGTATGAAGATGATGTGATGGTGGTGTGAATATCATATTATTTTTGGTGATGTGGTAGGTACAGCTGGCCATGGCCACAAAGCTCCTGGTAGTGCGAGCTTTATCACCACAGTAAAGCACGGTAGTTGACCTGGTAGTGTTTGTGTTACGGGGAAGTTAACTCATTAACACCAGCAAAATATTCATTTGCTGTGCAAAACAAACATTTTCACATTTACTGAGCTTGTCAAATCAGATGCCACTGGTAAACATTTACTCTGCTGAATTATTTTACATTAACTACATTTGGTCATGAATATGGCTTGTACGAGTTCAATTGAAACTTTAACACTGATTGCATATACAAAAATATGGAAAGCATACTGAACTTCACCTCCCAGTCATTTCATGATATCCTTTTACATTTCAAATACTATCTAATACTGATGGGGTCTATCAAGTAAGGGCATGTTAAGGATTCTCTCTAATATTCATTTTCTCTTATATATGTTGATAGTTTTAAGATGTTAATATGTAAAAGGTATAATTCATAATAGATAGCATCTTTTCACAAGTTTGCTTGGTATTAAAGGTTGATCTCCCCCTGTCTTGGTGGTTGTAGCTGGCACATCACTGTAGATTTAGTTACTGTGGCCTCTGAGGCTAGACTTCTATACATGTTTGTAAGTGCAAATATGCAAGAAGCTGATAATTGGCAATAATATATATATATATATATATATATATATATATATATATATATATATATATATATATATATATATATATATATATATATATATATTGTAATAATTTTTTTGTTATGTTGAAAAATATGTTATTTATTCCTATACATATGTGTACATACAAACTAAGTAATTTATAAGCTAGTATCAACTATGGAACACTATATTATCTTGTACACTTTAGTTTCAGAGATAAATAGAGATTATGAAAATTTTATATCAAAATATGCAGTATATGTATGTGAAATGCAAAGAGAAACTATGCACTATGTAAGAAACCACACTGAGAACAATGTTATGAAAGACTGGAGTGTTTAAACATGTCAATAAAGCATACATAATCAAAGTAGTTTAAGTTTGGGCCGACACATTCACCTATGCATAATCCTTGTTGCTATCCCTCACCTCAATATTCTGTTGGCCACCGGTAATGACAAAAGCAAATCATTACCAAGCGTATCACTTTGTTCTTTGCAATAGTTACTTTTATTACAACATCTTAACATACATAACACTCCCTGCCTTGCTCAAACAACAACACTCTTCTAGTACCACTTCTCTGCAGTTCATTTCCCACAGGTGTTGCTCCATACTCACACATGCTCGTATGACACTTCATCTCCATTAGATTTGATTTCCTTTTTCTCCTGCTCCCATGCTTGGTATTTCAGCTCTATAGTATGCAATCAGATAGCTACATATTATACAACCTTCTTTACTACACTTAATTTTGAGTGATGTATAACTAAACATTATCTATCCCTGCCTATGTTTTTTTTTTCTTCATTCGTTGTAAACTTAACTTCACTTATTCCTCCAAGACTATGCAATCCTAAATCTTTGAAACAATCTACCTCCTAAAGCAACATGCAAATCAAGATTGCAGTTAACTTTTTGTCATTCACTTTCCAATTTTTCTCTCATACTCTTCTAAACCTGAATCCCTGACTTGGATTGTTTTTTCTTTAACACTGTTGAGTGAAGGTAATAGTAAATGGGTTTAAAGGTACGTCTTGCTCGGTGCAGTTATCATGATCACTGTACAATGATTGTTCAACGATTATCGCTCCATGATTGTCGTGGGTGTACCATTTTGCTTCAAGTGTCAGTGTCTGTGTGATTTTCGACGAGACAGCAGTCACGTGGTGAAATTTTCTCTTAGAAGGTATAGTGTAGCGAGAAAATGGCTTTCAGCAAACTGAGTAGAAAAAGGTGGTGGTTAATTAAATATCTTCTAGCTGAAGAGATGGAAGATGAAGTCTTTATAGAAGTGCATTAAATGATAAGAAAAAAAAAGTTTAATAAACACTGTAAAACAAATCTGGTTAAGATATCTTGTCAACTGCCTTTGTAATAATCTTATAAAATTGCAGAGATTTTATGGATATCCTGTAGTATGACAGTAAATAGTTGTAATAAGTGTCATTTGAGGCCCCCACGAGTTATGTACCATTACGTTACGTTATGAAGCCATAATGTATTAACACAAAGCGAAAAAAGCCTTGGGTGAAATATAAACAAGAATCAAACTCACCTGGTTTACCAACTTTATCTGGAACTTCTGCCAAGATGTTGTCTTTTAGCCATTGGTCCTTGTATTTGGGATGTGAGAGCTGCCACAAAGAGGGATGTTTTGCAACTTCCTCCACAAGGATCTCATCCTCTTCATCGGAAAACCTGGGAGCCATGATGACACACTCCTTCCAAGTCAAATGATCATTTGTGACTGCAATTATATTCACCCCCTAGTCATGCAGCTATTTCGGGCCAACGATGATCGTTTGTGACGGTAGCGTCAACGATGATCGAATTAGTGCTCTACAATCGTTTGATGATCATCCTTGAGCCATGAACGATCAGTCGCAAGCAAAACAGTCCCATTCAAAAACATTGAATTAGTGCTCTAGACAATCGTTTGATGATCATCCTTGAGCCATGAACGATCATCATCGAGCGATAATCGCACTGAGCAAAACGTCCCTTTAGGATCTGCCTAGACTGGCAGAATGGCTGGAACTCAACTGCTCAAAGCCAAGCCTACATTCAGTTGAGCATAACTGTTGGAATCATCAGACAGTCAGTCTTGCAGAAGTCTCTCTCATTCCTTGTTGATCTCATTACTAATTATGATATTCAAATTTTCACTTTGGTAATTAAATAGTAATGTATCAGTAAATTATCTTATTTATTGCATATCACAAGTTAAAAAGCCTGAGTAAATGCATTTAAATCTATGAAACATTCACACCAACTGGTGAGTCAATGCTTACTATATCAAATGTATTTAAGTTAGAATAGATATTGATTACAAAAAAATAATAATCTCCATTCTTGTGAATGCTGCAGAATATAAATAATCACTTAAAAGTTAACTGAAAAGCCTCTACAATACTATAATACATGATGGCATTCCACTATATACATATAGCTTAACTACAATATACAGTATATATATTCAGAAATAAGAATAGTGGTACAAATATAAGATCCACCAAGCTTCAATCAGTTTACTACAATGTGACCAAAAAGACCGAGTGAGGAGACCAAGGTTCTCCACAGATATCTCATTTCTATGATAAGACAGGACATGATGCCTTGCAATTTCAAACAATATGGACAATGTATGAGCTATCAGGGGTATTTACTATATAAGCATAGTTGATTAAAATCACTCAATGAAAGGACAAAAAATGCCTATTGGTGCACTCGGGATAGAACATAATAAAGAAAAAAGAAAAATCCTTAGAGTCCGACTTATCTGATATAAGGCTTATTTGAATCCAACTTACACAGGGTTTAATGTAGAGAATCATTATCAATACAATTAAAGTAAAACTGATAACGAACCGTGAAAGTTAGCATATGGACAGGTAAGTTGTCAATTATGAATGACATGCTCAATTCGAATAATTCTTTGGCACAGAAATAGTTTGTAGGATTATACTATTGAAATAAAGTGTACAGCATTCAAAAAGTATAAAGCATAAAACTTTTGAGGCACTTAGTCCTAAATATCAAATAAGTAAGCTCTGAAAAATCAAACTTTGCATCACAAGTCAAAGTTGGAGACAGTGAGATGTTGGATATTGTTTCGAGCTGGAAAAAAGATGAGAAAAAATAAGATACAAATAGGATAGACCATTTGACTCTCTATGCATTCCACCCACATGCATCAAATAATTGCTGAAGTAAAGATGTATTATTTGTACACAGTTGTTGGTCAAACAGATGTTTTAGTGATGTAGATGTATATTTATTCCTATTTTTTTTTACATAATTACTATCAGAGACATATAATGATACATATAATGATGCTTTATTAAGACAATATTACTGTGGTCATAAGACTTAGTTATGTCTTTAAATAAACAAATACATTTGTGTTTGATTAATACATAAAACACTTACCTTCAAAGTAGGTTGTGTCCATTGCATCGTCTGGCTGAGGAATGAAGGGTGGCTGAGTGCTGCTTAGGTTGATCCAATCAATATTAGAGAAAAGGGCAGTAGTTTTCATATATTCAAAATCTGCTCGAGTCTTGGGGTCATACTCCAAGAGCTTGTCTACACACTCCACAGCCTCCTTGGAGAGAGCCTCTTCATTTTCAGGCCAAGGGACATCTGTCAGACACCAACAAAGTCTGTCAGTGCAACTTAACTAACTTTGAAAAACATTAATGAAATGCATAAATCATTAGGGTGTAGCGAGTTGCTGACCTGGTCATTAGCAGTTTTAATGTAGGATGGGATCAACACTCTCATAGCTCTCTGGAAATGTGTCATGCTGATACTGTTTCTCATGATACATCTTAATGCACAGTAATTAAATGCTACAAAACATTGATCCTAAGTGTTTCTCTTAACAGTATCCTTTGGATCTTATGATGCACATTCTACTCATTAATTACTAAAAGCTAAATATTTGCAATTAGGATGGCAGTGTTTTCATATTTATTCAAAATCTCTTGCTATATATTTAGTAGTAAACATTTTCCTGTGGTTCCTTGAGGGACTAATGCTTTATCTGGCAAATCCTCTAAGAATGAGTTGAGTATTATTTGTGCTGCCAGGATATTATGATGGCATCAAAATATGAGTGTCTCTTTCATATTCACCAGGATTTATATATGAGTATATCAACTGTATAACTTGAATGGATAGTCAGGTCATATATAGATGAAAAAATATATTTGTCCCAAGGTGATGATGCCTCCAAGAAACAATGTGCATAGTATTTAGCATGTTTTGCCATATTTCTTGCTTTCTGCTTGATGATGGCAGCTAAAAATGTTGCTATTATTCTATTACTTTGTTTTATAACAAACAAAAGATGTGGAAATTCTTTTCCATTTGATCCACTTCTGGCAGTTTTTTTCAGATCACAGAGAACACCCAAATTACAAATGTGGAAATATCAAGGATATATATAATATCAAGATACATTTATGATGAAAATTTTGAGCAAACAGAAACTATCTACATGACTCGGCACAATAGTTGAAGATGAAAAAAGTTGATATACAAAAGATGTACAAATAAAAAATAAGTGAGATTTTTCTTCTTTTGCCCTTCCATGAGTATGCTAAATGGGATTGAGACCTTATTTGATATATGAAATTAACTTCACAAAATTTCTTGTAAGTACATCCACCTGGACATTCATGAGATTTATATCAACAATACCTCTTTGCAAGATATTGTGAAACACTGCCTCAGGAGTTTCATCATTGAAAGGTGGGATGCCTGTCATGAACTCAAAGAGACACACTCCTAGAGCCCACCAGTCAACTGCAGGCCCTGGAAAAACAAGGAATGTACTTAGAAAAAAATTCACATATCAACAGCTATATACAAAAAGTAATAAAGATATTCTAAGTTTCCATTTAACATTATGTTTATTTAAGTACCAGCTTGAAACAATCTGATAACTATTATCAGAAATTAGTCACGGGCTGTGAAGCTGCTATGCTACAGTTAAGGATATTTGAAAATGTGATGATTTATACATGTACTTTAGCAAGTTTTAAACTTCTTTATATTCTAAGAATCTCTAAGGTATACAATGCTTAGTTCTGTTTACTTAACCTGAAATACATCACACATTACCATGACCAAGATGAAGCAACAGTTCAGGTGCAAGATAGTCAGGGGTGCCTAATATGCGGGATTCACACCCAATAGGTTGAACTCCACGCCTCACACTCTTGGGAGCCCTCAGCGGTGTCTGTCCAAACTCTGGCAGAGGACTACTTGGTATGCTCTGTGAAAAGTAAACATTTAAGTGAAAGACAAAACACAAACAGACTATTTACTAAAAGTTTGCAGTATGAAAAGTAGGAGAAAATATACTAATATAGGTAAGTGTTTCCATTACTCAATAAGTTTGCATTTTTTTTTTTACTTTCTAATGCAGAACATTTATCAAACAAGAAAAAACTTCTATAGAAGACAATTTTTCCTTGAAAACACTAAGAACATAACTTGAAGCAGAACTCACAGGTATCCTTGCAGGAGTGTGGTAACTTAAGAAATGTTGAGAGCGGGAAGCATGTGAAGCAGAACTCACAGCTGATGGCGAGGGATTCCCCTTAGCATTAGGCTTCCTCTCGGCCTCATCAATGCTCATGTCACTCTCACTGTACCATCTTACAAGCTATTGGAACATTATTTTTCAAATGTATCAGTATAATTATCAATATTATACTATACCTTGTTTACTTAACCTATATTCCTGGCACCGAGGTGGGTTTAAAAGCTGGGCGCTGATTGGCTGCACCCCTCTCTCGCTAGCACCCACGGAGAGGCTGTGTCTCGTATGTCCAGTGAGAAATGTTTTTATTTTATATGCTATAACTCACTTCATATAAGGGATAGCCAGATTTGGTTAGCACCATAAGACTCAGCAGTGACTGTACAATCAAGATGTATTGTAGAAAATTAACAAAAGAAAAGATAATGGTATCATGAAGATAATGGTATCATGACGAGTTGAACTGCGACAATTTCATAAAAATGTTTATATCCTGTTTTGTTTTGCTTGTTATTTTCAAAGGATGTCCATTGAATGCTGAAATATATTATTGCATCATATAGGAAAAACTCTCATGAACACGATAGTGTTATCAGAATGCAGGTAAACCTCCACTTAATGAAAACACATTGTCATTTGTAGCCACATGTTACTCGCTGCGGCTTGCAGCGAGCCGCTCCGTGGTAGTGTTGGTGGTGGTGGAGCGGCTCACCATAAGCCACGGCAAGTAACATGTGGCTACAAATGACAATGTGTTTTCACTAAGTGGAGGTTTACCTGCATTCTGATAACACTATCGTGTTCATGAAAGGTTTTCCTATATGATGCAATAATATATTTCAGTATTCAATGAATATCCTTTGAAAATAACGAGCAAAACAAAACAGGATATAAACATTTTTATGAAATCGTCGCAGTTCAACTCGTCGTAATACCATTATCTTTTTTCTTTTGTTAATTTTCTACAATACATCTTATGGTGTTAACCAAATCTGGCTATCCCTTATATGAAGTGAGTTATAGCATATAAAATAAAAACATTTCTCACTGGACATACGAGACACAGCCTCTCCGTGGGTGCTAGCGAGAGAGGGGTGCAGCCAATCAGCGCCCAGCTTTTAAACCCGCCTCGGCGCCAGGAATATAGGTTAAGTAAACAAGGTATACATACATCTATAAGCATAGTAACAATACTGTATGATAAATTACATGATAAGACATAAATGTTGGATCAGTTGCTGTGAAAATGTCACCCACCCACACCCATAGCTAAACAACACTTCAAAATGTAAATGTGCACAAAACATTTTCTGCTTAAAATAATTTATGCCTAGCAATATCTGCAAAAACTCATACATATTACAAATTGTATTCACTGCAGATTATTATAAGTCAGTTTTAGTCACTTACCTCAAAGGTTGCATCTGGAGAGTTCACACTGTTTTGTGCTATCAGTTCTACTCCACTATCTCTGCAAAAATAAAAATAAAATGAAATAATAAAATAATGAAAAAAAATATAATAAAAAGTATGTGTTGAAATTCTATTTACTTACCAATCACTGTTACAAATAAAACATTGGTAATAATATATATATGGAAGCCATCATGGCCAAAATCTGATAAAGACAAGTAAACAAGAGTATGTAGTTACTTAGGTTACTGCACCCCTATTGTCACAGATCAAGTTTTTTCTCTTTTCATGAGTAGCCTACACATTTTCATCATTTCAATGATCTTTATTTATTCCTAGAGCTCCTGCATTCCATGACTGATGTGTGCATTCACTTCACTTCATTTACCATCCAGTCTTATCAAAAATGAGTCTCAATACAGGTTAAAATAAAGCAATGTTATGAAAGAATTGTGCAGCCAACCATGAATTTAGAATGCTTAAGCATGATTCCATAACTCAGCAACCATGATTTTGCTTTCCATTATAATAACAATAGTGGGAGGTTGAACCATCAGAATTACCTTTTGATTTGATTGTCAGGAGTTTTCTGTCCCTCATTCAAGGTCCTGTAAGAAGTCCTACTCTGCTTGTTGACACACAATCTCTTGGTATCTTGCTTCTTTGGTGTGTTTTCATCAAAATGAATTTTTCCAAAGGTTCTTGTGAGTCCTGTTGAGTGAGGTCCACTACTGGCTGTTACTGGAGAGGTTGAAGAAGCGGAACTCATTGGTCGCTTAACTCCTCGGGCATAAGATGGTACCTTAAAGTTTACCATGGCATGCTGAGCTCTGCTGTGTGATGTTTGATGCACTGCGTCTTCAACTGTTGTGTTTTCTTTGGAGTCAGATGAGTTATCAGTCTCTTGTATATCGTCACAATTGTTTTGTCTTTGATCTGTACTGATAATTTCCTTATTTGAAAAATCTGTGTTCTCTGCAGGCACTTCAGAATCAGAAACAGTCATCTTTAGGATTGTTTGACCTGTAGCTTTTGGAAATTTGGAAGTCTGATTCCATTTTCTGAAGTTTGGAGAAACAGGAGAACTAGTAGTAATATCTGCTGAGAAAACTGTTTTGGACTTGGTTGACTGAGTGTTAACTACAGTAGCAACTGGAGACACATAGTCAGTCAGCTGAGAAAGTGCTCGGAGGCGTGGGTGAAGCTTGTTCAAGTCATTTTCATTGGTACTTTTGGGTGCTGCATTCAAGTCAAAATGTTCTAAGCTACTGGCATTACTAGCCTCATCAAGGAAAACATCATCACTATAGCCAGAAATGCAAGAGTCATCTTTTAGAGAAGGATTGTTTTCACATACATCAACTGATTGGTCTGCATTAGGATCTTTTCTCTTTTCTCTATGCTTTCTGTGACTCAATTCATTAGTTACCATTTGGTTAAGACTCTGCATGGATGAGTCAGATTCATGTAAACATGTCAAGTCAGCAGTAGTGGATGATACATGTTTTGGCGAGCTTGTATTTATGTGATCACCTAAGGTCTTGATGTCTTCAGTATCTTCTTCTTTGATGTCATCTAAACTGTTGTCTCTGGAGTGAAGCACAGAGAGGGGATGGATGCCACTCTCATGTCCAAAATCACTAACTGATGACACATCGAAGTCACTAGAGATATCACCTTCTTTGGGGGAAGCATAGACCAACTGACATTCATGTGGAGACTGACAAGGTGTGTAAAATGTTGGTGTGCATGGAGAAGGCACTCTGCTCTTCACTTCCTGGTCTGACTGTTCCTTTGGTGAGCAAACACTTGAAAAATCAAAGTGCCTCTTTAAGTCAGAGAAGGTACCATATCTCTTGGTATTTGGTGATTCTGAAAAGTCAAAGAAGTGGAAATAGGTTTTCTTATTCCATGTTATTTATCATTATCATTTATTATTATGTGTTCATGATACAACTCTGGCTAATAGCACAGAGGGAAAGTTGAAAATATTGATGGAGGAGTTTTGGTGCTACCATTACACTAACTTACCTTCCACTGCAGGGCATTCCTTCTTTACAGTAGGTGAAACAGTTGCAGGAGAGACTGCACCACTATTTCTGCTACAAGGTGTAGTGGACTGCATTGAGCTGTTAACATGTGTTGCCACTCTGCCACGATTTCTGATGAAAGTAAAATTTTCAGTGTCTTTTGCTGAATAAATAACCACATTGCAGTGCTTAGCTGAAGTAGAATAATTATTTTAGGCTTTACAGAAAAGTAAAAGAATCAAGCTTTTGTATTATTTTTGGTTATACATTCTAATATTGTTATAATACACTAAATCTTATAATACACTAAATCTAAGTTCAGTTTTTTGGATCCCAACCATGTGTTCAGAACACCCATAAACACACTTTCGGTACGAATGAAGCAACTTGCCAATTATCTACTGTAGTTGAATTGGTGCTTGCAAGTCAATGTATTTATGTTTATCCTTTCAGTGTGAGCAATTCAACCCAACATCTAGTCATACAAGATTCCTTTAGTATATATGCCTTAGTGCAAGATGCAAACTCAAAGCCCACTGCAAGAAATATGATAATTCCTGAGCTGATAATTATTACAATTCATTGCCTTACCATGGATAAGATGACTTGGGGCTATTTCAACAAAACACAAAGTAAAATAAAATGCTGTTACCACATTTTTGGTTTAGTTCTATACATAATGATTTGTGCCTTCTCACCTCTGTGCCCTTTGGGTGAAACTATGACTTCTTGAAGAAAGTTTCTTCAAGCCTGCATTGCTTAGAGTGCTCTGATCACTGACTAGAGAGGTATCCAGGGTTAAGTTACCATCTTCAGATCTCTGCAATTGTAACAATCAATCAGAAAAAATAAAATAAAATAAATAAAAAATAATAACAAAAAATAGATAAATAAAATAAAATAGATAAAAATTTCTGAGGAATCTACTTATCTATTCATTCTTAATATATCTTACTGCACAACTCACAAAGGAAAGCTGAGAGGCAAGGGAAAGAATCTGGCCAGGAGTCCTCATGTAGAGCTGTGCCGGCAAGTTGCCAGTGGGTGTTCCAGTAATGTCTGAAATACGTGCTTAATATTTGCAAGTTTCCAGAAAAATATTTGTTAGCATCATTGGTAACTCCTAGAAAAGTAGAACAAATATAATGAAAAATATTACTTTTGCTGCATTATTAGGCAAATTATTTTGACAACATGGACCCAAGTTGCTTTAAGGGTTGCTTACTGTGGTGCTGGAAGAATTATATTGCTACAATAAGTTTTATGGAATTAATACACATAATCATTCACATGAATTCTGGAATAAAAATTTTCACTTTCTTGTATGATGTGAATCCTACAAAAATTGATAAAAATTTCCATATATATATATATTTTTTTTTCAACAACACTAATGTAACTAGCTCATAAAAACATTTCATATACATATTCATATACATGCAGTATGATCTTTTATGTGTGATTCTACAGGAACTTTGGGGATGAATTTTTTTTTCTAATAATTTTTTGCATGTTAAAGAAAATAAATAAATAAAATAAAATGAATCTTTGTGTACAAAAATCTCCTCTTTGAGCTGAACATATAGTGAATTCCAGTCATCTTATTTGTGATTCTAATGCTGGAAGAATTATCACTGCTGAGAGTTTTGAGGTTAGACAATACCAGCACATAGCATTAACATAATGGCAGAGACTCACCTTTATGAAGAGTAATTTTGCTGAGCCCAAAGTCAGTTAACTTCAGGTGACCTTTGTTGTCAAGAAGAAGATTGTCTGGCTTCACATCACGGTGTACTATTCCGTGACTGAAATTATTTCACAGTTGATTTTTCATTCCTCTTATAGTAAATTATAGACACTGCTTTGTTATGCTTTCAACCATCCTGTAAGCTGAACTTTACAAGAGAAATATAACAGTACAATATCTGAACGGTGTTAGAGTTTCCTATTGAATTGTGGGAGAAAAAATATTTTAAGTCTTTTCTAATTTTTTTGCTAATTTTCTTCATATGTGAAATATAGTGATACAGAAAACAATAACAATGGTATAACACAATACCTGTGTAGATAGTGAAGAGCAAGTCCCAACTCTGCAGCATAGAAGGTGGCCATAGACTCATCAAAATAACCATAAATGGCCAAGAGAGACTTCAGATCACCTCCTATTAAGTACTCCATGATCTAGAAGTGATACACACATTAGACATCAACAAAGATACTTAGGTAGCCAGACATGAAGTGAAATGTAACACTCATGAGTTTATTTTCAACACGTTCCCTTCAATACGACCCACTGGTGGGTCATCAGTCACTATCCACTGTTGCACGACCCACCAGTGGGTTGTGCAACAGTTTTCACATACATCACATTTTAATCTTATATATACAGTACATGTAAAAAACTATATTATCTTGCATTTTTTTTCCTTCAGAAGAACTTAAACTTTTCTATTACAAATCATTGAAACAGATATCACAACTGGACTTTCCTTGACAAGCTTCAATGATTTTTCTACAGATTTTTTAATTTTTCCTATTATTTGGACAAACTGAAAAAAAAAGCTGGCATTGGTGACCCTTTTGAATTGCATCTACAAATAAACATACTTAGGTATGTTTATTTGTAAAAGAAACAAAACATAATAACTAAAAAAATATTTCCTACAAAATTTAACTGAAAAATACTTTTTTTTCCTCTTACATGTAAGAAAACAATATTATCTTGTATTTTCTTTAAAAACATAAACCTTTTCTATAACGAACAATCTAAAGTGATATATCACAATTGGACTTTCCTTGATAAGCTTCAATAATTTTCTTTATTGATCTTTTCATAATTTCATAATTTTCCTGATATCTCTATTATCTTACTTTATCTTTTCTCTCTCTTCTGTTGAACATAAAACCATTTTTTAATACACAAAATGGAGACAAAAATATATAAAAAAATTTAGGAGAAGAAAAACGTAGTACAGCATAGAGACACACTGAATATTGACAAATAAAGTATGTCCACCAGTGGGTTGTATTGCAGAGAAGTCATAGATTTTTCATGGCATGTGATGTGATCCACTACTGGGCAAACTTGTTGCAATTGCCAGTTTGTTTGGGTGTTCTCCCAGACAACACTCTGCTCTTCTCGCTTCACTGGCTTGACAACAATTTATTTATTTGTATCATAGTGCGGGAGAGTTTGCCATGTTGGCAATCGCAAGGAATGTGTTAAGAAAGCAGATGCTTTGTCATTTGAAAGAGTACTGCAATCTGGCTGAACAGTAAATGAACAGTTGTAATTTGATGGGCTATTATCACAGACAGACAATAAAAGCATTTACCAACATCAACTTATGCTAGCACACAGCCTTTAGGAGGCTATGAGCGAGAGCAGATATAGCAGTGGTGGTGCTGGTGCAAACACATTCACCACCTGAAATGTGTGGAGTACAGCCACTTATCACAGCATAAACTGACTCTTCATCACAAGCACAAGAGATGAAGACACTAGCATGGTTAGTGTGGGAGTGGAAAGCATGTGGGGTGGCAGATGAGAGCATTTTGGTTGGATATAAATGTAGCTGTGAAAGCCGAGTGATATCCAAATCTTTAATTTATTATTATTTGTACGATGCAATGTGGCTATTTTCTTTTTTTTCAAATCATATAACTTAAAAATGCAAAGGGCACTGGATGAGTGTATGGTCTTGAGTCCATCGCTGACAACTGTTGTCAATGAAAGTCCCTCAAATGGAAAACAAGAAAATATTGATGAAAGAGTTACAATCTATATTTGCTTGGTACTGTAGCACGAGTAGCACTTACAAGATAAACATTAGATGCTGTCTGAAGAGAGTAATACAGCTGAACACAGTATGGACTCTTTGTTCTTGCCAAGGCATCCCTCTCGGTAATCACTGAAAAAGATGACATTATAAAGAAAAGATAACTTATTTTTCCTCCTCTCACTTTTTTCTTTCCCAAATGTCACTTAATCAGGGGAAAAATTAGCAGCTATAATCAGACTTTACAAATATCTCCTTCAACTCACCTTGCTCCACCATATTCTTGTGTAAAATATCAGACTTCTTGACAACTTTAATGGCATACAGCTGAGACGGGTTTTCCTTCTTACATCCCAAAAATACTTTCCTGTTCCAGCAAGGCAATATGTTTAGTACAGGCAACCAAAACCAATTCAATTTTTTTTATAGTGGTACTTAATTGATCAGTGTTCATGGCAGACAAGTTTCAAGAAATGAACAAAAATAAAAGGACTCTGAGATGCTCTACTTATTTTGCATTTTGACAAGCTTAACCTAAAAAAATATAAATCATAAAAATTACTATTTACCCAAATGCTCCACGACTTATTGGTTTGAGGAACTGGAAATCCTCTATCTTTGGCATCTGGAAAAAAACAACAACATGGGTTAGTTAATTGCTTATCATTTCTCCCAATTGAAAGTAATATGTGACAAAAAAACTAGCAATGCAAGAAACAGCTTATGTACACCATTGAGCTCTGTTCAGGAAAGACGAGCACAAGGGACGCTTTCTCGGGAACAGTGACAGCATTAATACTATATGAGTAATTTGGAAGGGAAAGTGTATAGAAGAAAAGTGTCTTAAAAAGATGTGTATTTTCCAGTGGTGCACTCCTTCCGTATCAGTGAGACAGACGGCTTTCTCCTGTAATGCCCTACAAATCTTACATGTTTAAATTCCAATTAATCATTAACTGTTATTCTAAGGTCTTTATGTGATGAGCCATAATTCACTGGACTACCATTAAGAGTACAAATAGGGCTACATAGATACTCGGCATAGAAATGACGCCGTTCAGCAAATCGGAGGTAAGAAATCCAGGTGGACACATATTTACTGCTAAGCTACAATCCTATGCTTCTATTACAGCACTGACTGTTGCTTACTCACCTTATTAGTGTTGTCCGCGGCGACATCATCTGCAGTTTTCTCTTTGTGCAGGAGTACATTCTCTTTATTCTCGCTCTGTTCCATCATGTCTGGTTTGAATTTGAGCGTGTTTCATCCCGTTTGTTTACTACCTGATAGTGACGATGATGGAGCGTGTCACGTGGTGAAGTCTTACCAACAGGGTTACGTCCCTCAAACGCAGAAGAGAAAAAACTTTGATTGTCGTCAATCGTGACAATAATACAGTCAAACATAAATAGGTTATCCTCATCAAAGCGCCACACTGAAATTAATGGAGATTACCAAGGACAACATTTATCATCTTTTCATGATAGCTGTCACTGGCTACAGTCATTGTATCATAGAGAGAAACACACCCCAAACCATTTAAAACACTCAACACTAGGACAAAACACCATGCAACACCTCAAAATACCAATAAACACACCTAAAACTCTTTAGAAACACTCAGTATACACCCAAATCAACTCCCGCCCCCGACGGCCAACACACACCCAAACGTATCCTAAAGACCACTCACACACACACTCAGATAATTCAAAACACTCATAATTAACTAAAAATGAACTCAAAGCATCATACAATCCCTCAAAATGCATTTATAACAGTTAAAACACAATGAACATCACCAAACACACTTAAAAAACATCAATTATACCCAAAAACAACAAAATGTATTATAAAACACGGCAAAATTACAAGGGAGACTAACATAAATATTGTGGTTTGGATCTTCCTTCTTTTTCACTCCCTTTTTCCTTTTTTTCTCACCCTCCTGCTTTGTTTCTCCTTTGTTCTTCCTGTTACTGCTTCCATCCACATACCTGGGCCTAGAAAG
This sequence comes from Portunus trituberculatus, assembly GCF_017591435.1. NCBI lineage: Eukaryota > Metazoa > Arthropoda > Malacostraca > Decapoda > Portunidae > Portunus > Portunus trituberculatus. The sequence goes on along the minus strand of NC_059268.1, from coordinate 11,830,200 downwards.
ACATCAAAACACTTAGGAAACACTAGATATTAGGAAAACTGTTGAGAAAGTGGAGGTAGAGTTAACTATTGTAGCTCGGCTACCCCTTCTCTTTCTCCTTATCCTCCTTTATTTCTACTTTTTTCTTCCTATCATTACTATTATCTACACACTTCAAGCTAGAAACACACGAAAACACGTAGAAATAACTAGATATTAAGCAAAATACTGACAAGCAGGGGTGGCGGGAGGATTGGAAGAGAGATGCCAGCCTTGGGTTATGAGGAGTCACCTCCTTGACTGTGACGTCATTAGAATGCGCGGGAACAGCGGTAACTCGACTAAATTACGTAAGTAATTTAAAAATGACCTATAGAAAAAACGAATCCACGGCCAAATGCACGTTATTTTATGACTTGATAAATACATTAACTAATATTCAAAACATAAAAACATCCCCTGCCAAGCTAGTTTTTAAAAATGTATAAATTAATTATGTTAATAGTATAAAAAACATTTTCACTTACAAAACTCCTAAAATATCCAACCATTTTCCCTTCGTGAGTATTTTACCACATCCTTCAGAGTGTGAGCTATCTTTTAAGGCACTCTAGAACGATTTAGACCATCAAACAAAAACGTAAACAAGTAAAATATGAAAATATAATATATACGTTTAACAGAACTAAACATAATTTCAAAGTCCACATGTTTGACTCAATAGGTTAATTTCACACTTAACAGCGTATAGGCGACTCTTTGGTACCATAAAGGCCCACTTATAGCTTGAAATAAAATTTCTCCAAATGGGAAATGAAAAATTTTGACTGTTGAAAAGACTCAAACTCACGCCATAAAACACCACTAAACACTACATATTTACCGAACACAAGCGCGGAACACACTTCAAAGGCAACAAAACATTTATAGAAACCATAAAAACATACCATGGAAGTGATACATTATCGTTATATAATATAAGAAAAAAAGTATTGGAACCCCAAGCTGTGGCGGGATGGCGGGCATGGGGTGGTGAGGGGGTGGGGACCAGGGGGCGGCAACATCACTATACTCGTTATCCCTACCACCTATTCACTATTTGAACTGTTTTCACTCGCATATAAAGGAAACCTAAAAATAAGTGAATGGCCTTAAAAATACCTGAAATAGATGAAGGGAAGGCAGTGTGTAGGGTTGTGCTGAAGGCAATAATGATGACTTGGCTTGCAGCGCTGGTGGTTCACCCTTGTCTTGAGGCTTGGTGATGGTAACATTTGCCAGGAATATGCCAACACCTCACATGTATGTGTGTGTGTGTGTGTGTGTGTGTGTGTGTGTGTGTGTGTGTGTGTGTGTGTGTGTGTACAGGCATGTTGTGGATGTGTTTGGGTGTGTCTGAGTGTGTTTACGATTGTTTTGGGTATATCACACTGTGTTTTTGAATATGTATGGCTGTGTGTGGGTGTATTTGGGTGTGTGTCAAGACTGAGCAGCAGAAACACCCACCAACACCACTATCACTACTAATACTATTGGCGCCGCCCACAGTCTTGGGTGTGATGGCAGTACATGTCTAATATAAATGTCTATGATAACTATCTATTACTACGTCTGTAATTAATGAAATACTAGGCTTATATGAATTTCACATATCAATTAACATCACCCCTACAGCTGCTAATGCCCTCATCATCACCATCATTACTGCTGATATAATCACCATCACTACTGATACCATTTGCTAACTATTAGGGTAAATATAGAATCTACATACATTTAGAAAAATATTTATTACAATCAGTGAACACTCTTGACAATTACAGTTTCGAGCCCTCCTCCAAAACCCTATACTCGCCCATAGACGGAACGAAGCAACTACGATCACTGCAGACTGACCCTGACGTGTGTGTAGCGTTGCGAACTACTCCTGCCTCACCCTGGATAGCGCTGAGTTCGAGCCGTCGGGTGGACACAAGGCTATGGAGGCACGAGGACCTTGGCTGCTAACGCCTCGCCACGGAGATGGGTCGTCAGGAACTGGAGGACCGAACTATCAAAGGCCGGGTTCCGTGGATTTTCACATGTACTTTCTTCCCTTTCACATGAATACAAATCACAATATACACTCACAAATCGCTCTCACCGTCACTCACTCAACTTCTCTCACCACTCTCGGGCGAAACTGCGGCCTCTCAGATAAGTTAGTTTGGGGTTCGGTTTAAGTTTTTGATCATATGTTTTCTTGCCTTTTTTATATTCTTATATTTATTCCCTTTGGTAGCGTTTACTTTGTCCCGAATATTAATTAAACCACACACTCTGGGCCTAAACCTCGAACCATATATTTGACAAGTTTGCAGCTGCCATGGGAGAGTTGAAAAAGTCTGAAATGAATCGTGTTTCCAGGTGTAAATGGCCGCGGCCGTTTGTGTCTCTCACCTGGGCTGCTGGTGACCGACCTGCCACCCAACGCTAACTCGGAACTAACTCGTGCGTAAATGAATCAGTTGTTTTGAGTTGCGGCAAAAAGAAAAGGCTTGTGCTTAATGTCTATCAACTGCACAAGGTTCATTAGGGCAGACGTGTTAGCTTGTGGCCAGTCCTTAGCTAGGGTTGAAGAGAAAGCACCACCAATCTCACCAAGTAACTGCCGTGGGTCAGGATCGAACTCACACCATTAGGGCCACGAACAGACCCCCTTTACCACGGAGCCATCCAACAAAACGACTGAATTAGCTATCTACCGAGTTCGACCGTTACATATGGTACTGCGTCTGTCATGGTGTGCAGCTGAGGGGCGACTGTCAGCTTTCTCACAAACACGTAATAAAATATCTGTTCCTCCTACATCTTCTTAATTTTTGTTGATTTATTTTCCCTTCCCTTTTTCAATTTTTATATTAAGATAACATAAATAGTAACGACCGGAATTTGAGACACAGCATGTAAATGAAATTGTGCAGTGCTGTTGTTTGTTGGTTGTCCATGCATATCTGTTAGGATATTTAAAATTCTAATCATTGACGGCTATGTGTAAAATTTAGAAGAATGAAGAAATGCTTGGAATGATGTATTATGTGTAGACGCACACAAACATTAACTGGTATAACAATAACTTTTTACTCATCTTGTTTTTGCATTACACTAACAAATCAGCAACATGTCTGAAAGTATACTGACCGCACTTTCTCATATAAATAGATAAGTTACGTCCGCCAACATTTCAGCTAATTATGGTGCTTGTTTCCCGGCAGTCAGTAGCCCTGGGTCAGTATCATGAAGCTAGGCAGACGAAACCCTACTAATCGCAGACGGCCGATTCAGCGCCCAAAACCAGTTCCTTCGTAATTCCGTGCACATGACTCCTATACCACTGAATACATCTTATCTGCACACCTCATATGTACAGTTACGGGCCATCATGTCTGTGTGGCTTGTTTTTCCAAAATCTATAAACTATTGCTGTCTGTTACTTTCACTTTATATGGAAACGATCTTGAGCAAACAAATTTTTTAGATACATATTTACAGTTTGTCTAGTGGGTGTCATGACGGGTTGTGGGAAAATAATGAGTGGAGTTGGAAAGTTTTAGCCCTCAGAGATCCCACCATGAACTTTACTACAGAATGCATAACAAAAAATTGCAATATTTGTCATTATAAGTGGGTTATTGGGTTTTGTATTACACGATTACTTCTTGAAGCGATAACTTGTTTATTTTGTTTACACTAGAGTGATTCATATACTGGTGTTGAGTGAAAGGAGTAAAAGTTAATGAAGGTGGTGTTTTTGAGACTCGCTGGGCAGAAGGACTAGGTGCTATGATGACATTTTGTAGTGATATTTTAAGGGTCTCCTGACATGTTTGCAGGCAGCGCCCCTAGCCTCCCTGACACTTAACTCACTTCAGACGGCTCGCAACAAAGAAAACCTGCTACCGGCGAGGTCTTCCCAACGGGGTTACACACAGATAAGGTTACTGTCGGTCTTGAAAGTCTCGAAAACATTTTTTTTCTATTTTTTTTTTTTTTTTCAAATCCTAAAGAAGACTATTCTCACCATTACATGATTAAACTACGCTACAACGTACTGTATATACCAGCGCTTACACATTATACCGTACTTTTACAAAATGCATGTTTTTAATAGTGAAACATGGAAGTCAGATACATGAGTGACATTAAGGTGCTATACCTGAACGGAACCAAGGTGCGGATGATTGACTTGCAAAATGCTGAGTGTGAACTTATTCAAATCAGGTTTATTCGAGCAAATATCCTGCCCAGACCAAGATTAAAAGGCTTAGGCACGAGAGAGGAGCGGCGGTGCATCCCAGACCAGCACTAGCACTGGCTTGGTGCTTCTCTCTGCCCCGGTGCCCTCTCACTCTGGCAGGACTTAACACTAAAATAGTATTATCATTACTGGTACAAACATAAACATCAAATAATTACTAATACATAAATGTTGCGTTAAAAATAATGTAAATGGCTAACAGTTTGAAATGCAACTACCCCGAGATAGGGAAAAATCAATACTATTGTTACGACTGCGGAAAACGTGATTGAGTGTCTGCGAGGAAGAGAGGAGGAGGAGAAGGAGGAGGAGGAAGAAGAAGAAGAAGAAGAAGAAGAAGAAGAAGAAGAAGAAGAAGAAGAAGAAGAAGAAGAAGAAGAAGAAGAAGAAGAAGAAGAAGTAGATGAAGAAGTTGCGCACCAAGAAAGGGTGTAGTAAGGGATCTATACATATGGGAGGACCTGACCCAAGTTTATATTTTACAGTACAAATTTTACAATATAGATTTATATAATAAAAATATACAAATTTTTCGCTTTCTAAATGCTACGACATAACTGCAGCACGAACTGCATTATACGGTGTTTTGAGGCGTCTTCAGTAAAATATGAAATGGACAGTTAATGAGGCGGCGGTTCATCCTCGGCTTGCTGCTGGAGTCCCGAGCTGGCCTGGTGACGCCACGGACTTGTCATAACACATTCACACAAAGGCTTGTATTCAGAGGCGCTTTGCTCTCACCATTACTATTTTCAAAGGCCACTGAGCTGAATAGCCGGGTTTTCAAAAATGTTACTCATATTACTAATGTAGAAATCTTGTTAGTCTTACAATGGAATCCTAGAAATGCTCTTGAAAAACTTGTGTAGTTTCAAGTAGAGCCCTTTGAATGCAGTGAAGGTGAGGCGTAGAAGCGTTTCAGAATATGGCTCTAATACGGTAGTCACTTCTGTTGACAGGCTGACATGGCTGATTACTACACTCCACTTCTAAAGGCCTTCAAGTTAGACGATGAATTTTCTTTGAGTTGGTTTTCTGAGGAGATTTTTTTTATAGCAATAACTTCAACTAACTTTCACAATTTTACAACCATCCTTTCCTTACAATTATCCCGTAAAAGTCGAGTGAGCGGTTTTCAGACATTGTAGTGTTTGGGAAGAGAGTTAGTGATGCCTACCGAGGATGGACGATGTTGGTGTGGGTAAAGTTTGCTGGTGGACTGGCAAGGCGTATCTTCACCTTCCTTCTCGATCAGTTTCCTTACAGTCACTTCCTATCTTTTGAATGCAAATAAAAACATGATCCTTACGCTTACATCAAAGGTCTTGAATGTCACACAGGAGATATTACACGCCTGAAATGTGACTGATTTAAACTCCTTGTGCAAAGGCAATATGTATACAGGGGTAGGCATCACCACCGCCACCACCACCAACACCAACACCGTCTCCTTCATCACCATCATCATCTTCAGTGTAAAAACACTTATCGAAAGGTATACAAAATTGGATCAATAGACTAACACATTTCATCTTTCCTTGCAAATGGAAATAAAATTCAATCGTGGCGAGCCGATGAGCACTGCTGACTGTAAAGACAAAACCTGGACAACAGAATCAACAAGTAAATACACTAACAAATATAAGACCGGATACTGTTATGACCACCTCCATGACGCCACCATCAGACCGCAGCTCACGAGACACTCCCTCTCTCTGTGTCCCTCAGGAGACACCACGCGCCAACCAACACTCGCCTCTCTATGTACGTACAAGCTAAGTATTTCAGTATCAGTCTTTTATATGTATTCAGAAAAATACGTCTTCGTAAACGCGCACGTGTGGCCAGGTAACATTCCTTCACCATCTTGAACACATAGCCTACTGCTTAAATACTTAATATTTGTCAGTATTTGACCCTGAGAACACAAACTAAGCTATAGGAGGTGGCACCATATAAAGACTTACAAGGTAGATGAACGACGGCTCCGAATAGCGAATAGTTGCTTAATCAATCAGGCTTAAGTATGCAATCTGGGCCAAAAAAAAAAAAAAAAAAACACGACCAAAAATAAATACAGGAAGGACAAGACTACAATGAAGGTGTATGAAATAAATGACAATATTATAAAACGCATAATTGTTCACGCCTTTAGACTGAATGGCGCCATGGATTTAGAATGTGTGTTACTATGATATCATAGCTTTTCTTGACATGCCGTGGCCTTCACTTCGATCTTGAGTGTCTCCGTGGATGGCTGTGCAAAGACCAGTGTTACATGGCACTATCTGAAACAGTGTGAACAACAACTAATATATACTGATGTTCTAAGACATTATCCTCCAACTTTAGGTGACTCTTGTGACTTTTTGGAACTGGCACTTAAGTGAACAATTTTTTAAAGTTCTTTTTGTTATCCTTTTCTGGTGCTCATCTTACATAAAGAAAAAAATGACACTGAAGGGTTAACTCTTTATATATGATGATTGATGGAGTTGAGAGATGTGAGGCACAAGACTCAGCATTTCTCTGTGGCTAAGAGAACCTGCCTACCGCCTCGCTCCTTCGTCCTGAAGTAGATGCTGATGAGAATTTGCCTGTCTAAAGTTTAGTGAAAAAATTAATAATAATAAATAACAAAATAAACACATTGTGTCATGGTGTTCCAAATATTTTAAAGATAACACATACAAAACTAAATAAAGTATGCAAATGATAAAAGATTATTTTCGTGGCGGTTAAAATGGACATGAATTTCGTCTATAAACCTGACCATCTTTCCTTTCAGTTAACAGGGTGAATGTTACTTAACAACAATAGTAATAATAATAATAATGTGTGTGTGTGTGTGTGTGTGTGTGTGTGTGTGTGTGTGTGTGTGATTTTAAAGGGATCACAAGAAGCAGGAGAGGAATGTTGCCATTGGTTTCAAACACCTGAGATATTGTACAAAAAGGGCGATACTCGTGGAAAAAAGAGAGATATGGCCATAAATACTCGTATTGCAGAAACTAAAGTGGGGAGAGTCATAGTAGACACAACACTTTTTTCAAGGGAATGATGTGGTGTGACCCTGCGTGACCTACAAGAAACACCTTACATGATTAATAACCTGAATGAGGAGCCGCAAGTTGCTTTCTTTTGTACTCAATTGAAAAAGTTACTACTAGTATGGACCTGTTTTTCGTTCACCCTTTGATAATGTTGACATCTTCAGAACACAATGACACAAAAGACAAAAATATATATTTTTCACAAAATAACTTACATATTGCTCATCTTTTCGAAACCTGTAATACTGGAGGCAGTAATTTGGCCCATAGTAAACAAAATACTTAACGACGGCTACAGCTCCTTGTTATAATCTAATTTATTGATACAGGGTCATTTTGAGAAGGTTAAAAAAGCTTCTGAAGTTTTAACCATTTTGCAATGATTAGAACCAGTCATTATTTCATTATGACTTAAAAGTATCAAAACTGAATCATAACAGATCTTACATCTTTGCACATCCATCCACAGGAAATCCCAGACATGTTACAATCAACAGCTACCGTTCGTGGGAGGCCATGACCTCAGCACGGTGTTATTACAAACTCATGTGGGCATCCTTGTTCACTAATACACCTCATTAAACAGTTTCAGTGGAGTACACAGTGAATTTTAAACAGTTCAAACAACTTAAGAAAATTGTCATTCACGTGTCAGTCCCAAAAGGTGTTGTGTCTGCAAAAAGGTTTGGCGGAGGTTTTCGTCCATATATCTTGAATCAATATATAGTGGGGCGGGGCGTCCCAAGGCCCTTAGTCAAATAGACTCCATTCGTTTGTGTGGAGCTGTATTAGAATCGCCAGAAGCAGGAGGAAGCTCCAGGAGGCGGCGCTGCGCGGAGCTTTGCTGAAGCCCAGGCCTTGCTTCACTGGCTGCTGGATCTGACCTGCGGGTGAGGAGAGTTTGATCAAACACGTGTTAAGCTCATGCTTGAGGTGTTCTGCAGAGGCAGTTACTCATTTGTAACATTCCTTAAGAGTTAACAAGAATGCTGACATAAAGAGGAAGGCGGGTAAACACAGCGTTATACAAGCAAACACTGGATGCAGCGGCGGCAGTGGCGAATGGTCCCAGAGGCGGAGCATCATGCCGGCTGCGGTGAGCCGATGCCCCGCACCTGAGGACTCAGAGGGCCACCACAATCAATACTCAGCTCCTGCCGGCAAGGAGGATGGAGGGAAAAAAAAAACAACTTTCAAACTAACTCTGTTTCTTGCCCTCCCAGCTGACTGGTGGCTTACACGGGAGGCGGGAGAGAGAGGGATGGTGGACGTAGCTTCCATTCCGGGACTTGCTTATGGGTAAGTACTACGTCATTAGTTGCGCTGGACGGAATAGGAAGGGTGGAGGCGAAACCAGAAACCTTGTGGGGCATCATGTAACGAACTGTGCGGGTTTGGTGGGGAGGAGTGGTGGGTACTTAACTCTGAGTGCTGATGGCGGGACACACACCAGCCGCGGGGCACGGCGCTCCCCGACTCCAGCTTCCGGGGCGAACTCAGGCCACGGACCTCCTGCTGTCGCACACTCAAGTTCATCACGAATCTTGATATCCACACACACACACACACACACACACACACACACACACACACACACACACACACTAACCAACAGAATAAATGATGAAGAACTGTGTGTGTGTGTGTGTGTGTGTGTGTGTGTGTGTGTGTGTGTGTGTGTGTGTGTGTGTGTGTTATGTAAGAGAGAGACTGGCCAAGGGCAACAAAATTTATATAGAAAAGACCCATTGAGGTGCCAGTCCCCAAGGAAGAGGAGGTAAAAGGATGAACCTAAACTAAAGAAGTGTCCTGAAACCTTCTCCCTCTTGAACGAATTCGTCATATGAAGGAGGAAATACAGAGATGCGTATGGAATTCAAGAGTTTACCAGTGTTAGATCAGTCTGTTTGTTTACCTTTCAGTCTGTGTTCGTCTTCTTGTGTGTGTTTGTCAGGCTGTCTGCATTTCTTGAGTTTGTAGATGTCAAACTTTTCTGTCTGTTTTTTGTGTATGTATGTCTGTCTTGTGTTTGTTTCTAAGTTTTCCTGTCCATAACCCTTTTTCTTTATACGTATTCATCTGTCTCTCTCTCTCTCTCTCTCTCTCTCTCTCTCTCTCTCTCTCTCTCTCTCTCTCTCTCTCTCTCTCTCTCTCAGCATTGGCATCAAGCTTGGTCCTAGTCGTCCTGATGACTCGATATACTCAGACCATATGTAGCTATTACAGTTAGGGTACAACATAAGGCAACCTGATAAAATAAGACAGCAAAGTACTATGACCAATACAAACTAGTGTGGTGGACAAGCCCGGTTCCCTTTCCCCTTCAACTCTTTCACATCTGGACAATATCTATCATAATCTTTTAGAAAACATTTTGATCCATTTATTGTGTATTAGGTAGTTAAATCTGTAGGGTAGAAAGGTTAGAGATTAAATAAGTGTTCTCTCTTTTTATATTTGTGTTCATGCATTTTTTTTAACGGTGTTGTGAGCAATAACAAAAATACGACGAAAGGTAAAAAGGTTAAATTTTGGACACACATTGGACTGACAATGACTGGAGAGAGCGGGGCTTGTTTACCACCAACCAACGGCAGTACAGTGTTATTAAAAGCACTACTGCTCTATAATCTACAACAACAACTACTAATTCTTTGATCAGGTGTATATTATTACTAGTATTACTGTATTACCTCATGCCATAATGATTCACAGTGTACATCATTATAATACAGCACATGATTATCCTTGTAAGCCAACATTAAAATTTCATGTTTGACATGTATTCACAAACGCTTTGGTTTCTCACTACGACTATTTTCCAAGGCCACAGAAATGACCAGCGGGGTTTTCAAGGGTGTTTCTCCAGTTAACAATGAAGAAATCTTATCATTCTGCCTTTAGAACCGTAAAAACATCTTAAAAAACTCGTGCAAATCTAAATAAAGCATTTTGAAATAGTAGAGATGAAGCACAGAAGTGTTTGAGAATACGAGACACTGAACATTAAATATCTATTCAATTCGAAAATCTAGCTTTTAATTTCTGCCTCACTTGCCCTTCCTAGCACCAACACTTACCATCCTGCACGTGCACGGTGATCTCAGCAGGCTCCAGGGCGGTGGGGCTACAGCTGTACTCCCCTGTGTCACTTTGGTCCACGGCAGACAGCATCAATTTACTGACTGTTTTCGTCAAGGATTTTTCCGTCTGAAAGTAGAAGATAAAATTTGAATGATATGTCTGATGTGAGGTACGCGTGTGTCAGAATGATGGTGCTTGCGCGGGGTTGGTGGCTTTCTGGTGTCAAAAGTAGTCAAATAGTCCACCAAGAGGATACAAAACAATAGAAATAGGAAGCGGATTAATGTGAGAGTGTTTATATAATGGTGCAAGATGTGTGGCAGTGAGGGAATGTAGTGTGTGGAAAGGTGACGACACACACACATACACACACACACACACACACACACACACACACACACACACACACACACACACACACACACACACACACACACAACTTCCCACGAGTAATAAGCAGTCGTGAGCACAGGGAGATGTTATGTGTTATGGTGATTCCAAGCACGGCCAAACAATCCTTCCCACACTACTTAACACTACAGCCACCACTTCCGCTGCCCTTAACACTCACCACTTAACACTAGGCACTTACACAGGGTTGCAGGGAAACACTTGGTGCAGGCGAGTCACATAACAGCTGGTAACTGAGAAGCACAAACATCAGTGACGCATTTCATTTATTTAACTAATTATTACGAATATTTCTTTTCTTACATCGAATGTTTAGTAAATCCATCGTCCATAGCTATTAGTAATGTCCTCTAAGTTACTATGGCATCTTCTCAAATATAACTGAATAACGTGTTTCTATATATACGTGAAATTTGGGTCGTCTGGACTTGGATGTGTGTGTGTGTGTGTGTGTGTGTGTGTGTGTGTGTGTGTGTGTGTGTGTGTGTGTGTGTGTGTGTGTGTGTGTGTGTGTGTGTGTGTGTGTGTGTGTGTGTGTGTGTGTGTGTGTGTGTGTGTGTGTGTGTGTGTGTGTGTGTGTGTGTGTGTATTCAGTATTCATATGCTAGCATTTCATTGTTTTCCATTAATTTCTACTCAATATATTTAATGAATCTAATTAGCCATCAATTAATGAATTCATCTGTTTATGTATGTATTTATTCATTCATTTCATCTCACTGAATTGATCTATTAATAGCCAAGTCGATGAGGTGAAGTGGGAGCAGTCACTGGAACTTCCGCGGAATTGAAGTGCTTATAGACGCATCCTCGCTTAAGTTACGCCGCATTCACCACTTTCCACGTCCCTTCCTCCCATCCCGTAATGGCTGGCAATGGCTGCTCCATCCCCAATCTCGATAGCGAAGAGCCCACTCGAGATTCCGGCAAAAACTCAGCTTCGCAGGTAAATATAAAGAGAACTTAACCCAGACCTCGATACACAGCATAACAGTTTCCATTAATTAATCTAAGACGATGGAAGTCACGATAATCATCAAAATCAATAGGTCTTTTTCTTTTCTCTTACCGTCGTCCATTTGTAATTGTTGGTTTTCACAAGACTATTTTTCCAACTTTAACTAATTCTTTGGCAATTAATCTCGGGGTGAAATCAAACTCCTTTTAGTTAATGAACACTACGAAATAAAACGAGAAAGGAGGGATGACAATTGACTTAACCCTTTTAGAAGTGGGACACATTTTTACCTTGAGTTCTGGATGTGACTAGACGATTTTATTTACATTAGGAAGCGTCTATGGAGGTCAAAAGTTTAATGGCCAGAGTCTTCACTATCTTAATCCACACATAAATTTTCGAAGGCTATTTAAAATCACAAAATAATAAACAGAATAGATATGAAAACGTGTCCTGGTATTGAAGAGATTGATGGTTAACTTCAATCTTTTAATTCCTCAGTCTAGACAGGGCGGGGTTTACGAGGAAGCTGCTGTGAGGGGAGCGACATACGTACCTCAATTATGATGGCAGGGAGGCGGAAAAAGTAAAGCAGGTCAGAGTTCTTGAGGACCAGAAGGGATGTAGACAGAGGGGAGGAAGGGAAGAGAAGGACAGAGGGAGCGACGGGGTGAGGGTGAATGGAGAGTGTGTCAAAGTGGAATAGGTGGGAGAGATGGATGTTTGGGGGCTGTTGAGTGTGTTGAGTGTTGACCGGGAATATAAACGAGAGGGAGGGAGTAGAGAGGAAAAAAGAAAAAAGAAATGTTATGGCAAATATAAAGAAAAAAAAAAAAAGATTCCGGTCAAGTTTGTGACACTTTTGAAGGGGGAAAAAAAACGTGATCATAATATTTTTCTTTCGTTTCATAATTTAAATACTCTGCAGGTAAAAGATAAAAACGCTTCTTCACAAACATCAAAAAAAAAAAAAAAAAAAGAGAAAAAAAATTTAAATAAAACACCGCTCCACTTTACATTTTCTGTTTGCTGAGTAGTAAAGAAAACGGAAAGCAGAAATAAAAACTATATACATAATCATACACTGCCCTAACACAAAAGTAACGCAAAAAAATAAAAAAGAAGTAAAAGTAAAAAGTTTGGAAGAGGGAAGAGAAAGGAAATCAAGACCAAACACGAGTGGAGAATAAAATCTACCACCGGAAAGGAACAGGAAAGGATTACAGGAGAAGAGACGGGGGAAGAGCAGCGGGAAGAGGCCAGAGGGCAGAGGAGAGGCGACATAAAGAAGGTCCTTGGAAGATCCTCTCGAAATTTCAATCTAGTTTCTTCTTATCTTTGTGGTGTCTCCTTCACTCTTTCCAAGCCTTAGAGGGTTGGTACTATCTGTGTATCTCTCTCTCTCTCTCTCTCTCTCTCTCTCTCTCTCTCTCTCTCTCTCTCTCTCTCATCTTCTTTCAATCTTGCACGGTTTTTCCATATATTTGTTCCGTTCCGATTACATTGATATTTATTTTTTCTTTCCTTTTCTTGTATTCTTATGTTCCAGTAAGAATTTTCATCATCTCTTTTTCTTTTCTTCCTTTTCATCTTCTGTTCTTCCTCTTTTACACGTATCCCCTTTTTCTGTTTACTGTCTTCCATTTGGTTGAATTCTTCACAGCTATATGTCATTCTCCTCGCTGTTGTTGTCATCATCATTCTCCTCCACAACCTCTTTTATCTCTTTCAAACTCTTTCTCTTTCTCTCGTGTTCTACTTTAATATCTTATCTACCACGGTATTTCCACTCGCATTTTTCTTTTTCTCCGATTTTTTTTTCCATCTCTTTTCTATTCTCTTCTCCATCTTATATTTTCAACTACAATTTTTCACCCTCGCCCTTTTGCTTCTCTCATCTCCTTTTTTTGTACATTCGCCTTTACCTCCTGCGGCTCTTTCTTTTTCTCTTCCTCTGGGTCCAACTCAGCCATCATAAAAGAAAGATCCAACACCTCCCAGGAACACAAATACTCCATTCTGGGTGGCGGGGATTCTTTGTCCTCCCACGGTCGCGGCTCAGAATACCCAGTAGTACATGATGCATCACCAGAGAGAGACTACAGGAGCCCCCGGACACTGTAATATATAAAGTGAAGTAGGAGGAAGGTGATTTTTCTTCTTCTGCACCTCCATTATTCTTCGTGCTTGCTTCCTGTACATCCTGAAAAGAGTGTGAGCTTTTCCCATGCTCGTATTTATGAGTGTTATATTCCTGGGTGTGTGGTGGGATTTTTGTGGCTCCAGAAGATTGTTCAGTGATATTATTTGGTCACATGCGTTGTTTAGAGTGTTCAGTATGTGTGGATGTGTGGATCTATCTCTCTCTCTCTCTCTCTCTCTCTCTCTCTCTCTCTCTCTCTCTCTCTCTCTCTCTCTCTCTCTCTCTCTCTCTCTCTCTCTTACATAAAATTAACAGTGAGACTCGAGCACAAACAAAAAAAATATCTTTTCATATGTGTTGCTCTAGAAAAAAAAAGTAAAAGAAAAGAGTAAAGAATGGGTGAAATCTTGATAAAGAAATGGGAGGAGGAGGAGGAGGAGGAGGAGGAGGAGGAGGAGGAGGTACCAGCAACCCCAGCGGCGATGGAGGGGAAGGGATGGGAGATCATAAGGTACTAAGAGTATGAAATGGTAGTAGGGTCGTTGGTTCATGATAAGGGTACAATTTTAATGAGGTTGCCACTACTTCCTCCCCCTGTCGTGCACTGAATGGAGAGAAGGAAGTTCGAGACATCATATCTGTTGTCGGAAACTGTACAGAAGCTTCGCAATTTCTCGCTTGACGGAATCAGAGTAAGTTTTTACGCAGCAGTCTTAGAAAGAAGTAAGGATGACATGCTAACTAATTTATCAAACATGAATAGAAAACACCTTATTGGTCGCGAAGAAAAGATACAAAATGCTTTATTAGACAGAAATAAAAACAAGTCTTTACCCAGCACAATTATGAGAAACATTTAAAAAAAGGGCTGGCAGAGTATCACCGGGCTTTGGCAATAAGATTTTTGTTTTCAAGCACCTCCTTTTGTTTGTTTTACTTTAAAATTGACGGAAAAACAACGGAAAAAAGAAATAAAAATAATGCTTGATGGCGAAAAATGTTCAGAAAGTGCAGGGAAGTGCCGCTATATGTAGTGAAGAGAGAGAATTATTGATATGACGAGGAAATGTTGATTATTTGCTGTTACTGAGCAGGACACATCAAGCACTTGCCAGAATCCCCAAATACTAGTGGAATACGGCTAATCATCAATGTGCCTGTGACCTTTGGAAATAGTCGTGATGAGAGAGCAAACAGCATTTCAGAACACTGGCCATAAGACCTACATGTCCACTCCTCCCCCCTCCACCCCAGCGACTCCCAAAGCCGCTTGTGGTTGATTGCCATGAGGTGCTGATTCTGACACCCTTATTGTGGGAGTGAAGGAAGGCGTGGTCTGTATTAGAGCTTCTGAAACACGCGGGTTGTTCCTAAGCAAGTAAGAGCACCGGCTTTGCTGAAAGGGTACCCTATTTCTCCTCATCACCCTGACTCACTGAACTCCACCACCGCCGCTATGGTCTGCGTACGTTACAGGAAGGCTCATCTCTCTACTTTTACTGCTACAACTGCTGCTACTGCTCCTACTACTACTAAAATTACTTTGGTTCCTGCTCTTGTATATCATACAAATGTTTAGCCAATATCTTGGATACTAGTATCATATTTCAGTGGAATTTTCTCATAGAAAAATATGTTTGTACTTTTTGATGTCTTTTTCTCGATAAGAAAAATAATATTCTCCATGTCGCTGCACTCTGATGTCTTATGACACGCTTAGAAGATCTTAAGGGTAATATAATTCTGAATAATGTAACTTCCTGAATCTCTTCACCCTTATTAAACGTAAATATATATTTTTTTCCCACATTTTTTTCTTAGAATTCCTTTATTTACTGACAATTAGGCAGAAATGTTTTCTTGCTTTACAGCTCGCACTGGCTCACTGCTGATGAAATATGTGCCCTGATGTCGGTGCCAAAATACATCAGTATGTTGCCGAGGACTGAATGACAAGTACTGTACCAATAGCCGGTACAATGGACGATATTTTACTGGAAGGTATGCTTGTGATGGATGTTCTCCTACAATTGTGTAATTCTGTAAAAGAGGAAGAGGAGGAGGAGGAGAAGAAAGACGTAGAATATTTCGACGAGAATGGCGACATAACATGAAAGGCAGGAAACAGAAAGCCTGTTAGCCCATAACGAGGTTACTCACATGCTTGAGAGGACTACTCCACTCTATTTACCATCACTGACGTGTCTGGGTAGGTTGGAAAGGTAAGTAGCAAGACTGCTGAGGAAAAGGAACGAGAAGGAAGGAAGAGAAGAATAATTATGAAAGTCCCGTGTCAATGTTATATAAATAGAGAGAAAAAAATAATTAAAAAAGTTTAGCAGACAATTGTAGCTGATTGTCTGTCTCTCTTTGTCTATCTGTCCATTTACCTTTGTCTTTGTTCATCTCTTCGCTTCCTGTCTGCCTGTCTATCTGTTTGTCTCTGTCTGCTCGTCTGTCTGAGGCTTTCACCACAGCGGTCTCTCATCTACTTTTCACCGGTTAACGAGATACTAATTAGCTCCCACACATTTTCATATTCCTTGAAACTCACGACACATTATTTATGTATGCCCAGAGCTCCATTACTGCTGTCTTGGTGGTGATGAGAATTACGTCACGCTACTTCTATACAACAACAACAACAACAACAACAACAACAACTACTACTACTACTACTACTACTACTACTACTACTACTACTACTACTACTACTACTACTACTTACTACTACTACTACTACTATTATTTCTACTACAACTACTGCCACTATTACTACTACTACTACTACTACTACTACTACTACTACTACTACTACTACTACTACTACTATTATTACTACTACTACTACTACTACTACTACTACTACTACTACTACTACTACTACTACTACTACTACTACTACTACTACTACTACTACTACTACTACTACTACCGCTACTACTATTACTACCGCTACTACTACTACTACTACTACTATTACTACTACTACTATTGTATCACTTGCATCAATAAAATCCCAGCTGACGATCTTTTCATGCTTATCTTGGTCTATTAAATGACTATATGCTAATAAAATCTAGATGAAGGACTGTGAGTTGAGTCTTATTCTCGAGGATAATTTAGGTAATGGAGAATGAAGGAGGAATAGCGTTTGATCAATTATGTGAGGGAAAATTCATTATCACTCAGAGGCAGCGGTATATACATGCTAATGCTTTCACGGCACTCCGCAGCAATACTCCCCGCAAAGTTGCATGTAAGTCAGTAGTTTGGACTGGATCAACATCTTATTGTTTCCTCAGTCAACTTTTCTTCTGCCTCCCTCCGCCTGTGTTTCCTTTGACGCAGCAGATCCTAGAGGACAGACTGAAGCAGAAGCATTCCGGCGAAAACTCACTTATCCGTGCAGCAGTTTCATTAAAGTCATCTTGAAACAGAAGACTTCGTAACTGAATTGGTATAAAAAAGGAGTATTTACATAATTTGCCAGGCTTCGCTAGACAAACTCACTCACTGTTTGCCGTTGCATTTTTTTTCTTTTTGGTAAGATACAGACCTGTAGTTCTTGAATTGTGATAAGAGAGGTTAAAAATATTGAACTCGAAAGTTTCAAACACTAAATCAAAATACGACTATGAACTGTAATTCTTAACTACAACAGCGCTTTATTTACACTACTTTTAACAGTCTTTACTCGAAGTTGTAGGAATTTTCAAGGAGTTTCTGCTCTCATAGTGATAAGTAAGTAAACAATCTGGATTATTAATGGGTTAGTTCGCTGTACGTTTGTCATAACATCACTGGCTGTTTGTGGTTGCCTTAATTGGGGAGATGTATTAATGGGTACCTTTATAAAACTCTCTCTCTCTCTCTCTCTCTCTCTCTCTCTCTCTCTCTCTCTCTCTCTCTCTCTCTCTCTCTCTCGATTTTCAGGGCCAGCTGAATTTTCTTCACGTTCTTTGTTTCCTCTCTCTCCTTTTCCCTCCCTCTGCTCCCATCTTTCTTCTCCTGGTGTCCCTCGGCGCAGTTCCAGCAAGGCGTGCAATGCGTCGTTTCTCAGTCCTCTTAAAGGTTCCTGGTTTCGCTGTCGTCCTCCAGGGCTAATTTTCTCACTCGTACGACGCAAAATTACAGCAACTCAGGAAGAAAACACGATGGGGACGAGGTGGGGGAGCGGTGGCGGCGTTGGTGGTGGTAGTAGTGGTAGTGGAAAAGAAGAAGGAGAAAGGAAAGATTGTAATGATGATAATGATGATAATGAATAGAGAAAAGGAAAAAAGCAATGAAAGAGAAGGAAAAATCGGATAGAAAGACCGTACCAAAGTGTGATAGAAATGCATGAAGGCTTCTCCCCGCATGCAAAAAAAAAAAAAATAATAATAAGAGGTTAATACATAACATAAATATAGAAATGTTGCATCAATGTAAAAATAAAAAAAATAAAAAAATGAGGGCATAATATTTCAGGTTAGGTAAACAACGCACATGTTCTCACAAAAGACATATGTATTAATAAAAGCAGAGATGTGAGAAATGTGCAATTCTTACTAATCAAAACAAGAAAGATACGATAACAGGAGAGACAGAGGTGTTGATCGAGATAACATTTACCCGAACAATTCCCAAGCCAAGGGTGAGGCACACTAACACAGACGGAGGGGAGAAAGTATGAGAACACACTGAGCGATGTAAAAGTGACGAGACATTGTGAACGGTGCAGGAATACGAGATACACTAAACGAGGATGCTTTATTGACCCTTCTCTGTATTACCTCAGCTTAATGTACACGCCTCGTAGCGTTTATATTGAGGACTTATAAGGACTACTCTCTCTACTCTCATACGTGCCTTCGAGTATCTAATAAATCCCTTTAATGGCTATAGTTTAAACCTTAACGAGCTTACTAGAATAAGCTTACTAGAATGATATCACACGAGTCATTAGAAGGCACAAGAGGAACATAGTCGTGTGTTATTTACTAAAGTGTGGTTTGTGCTCATGCTGTTTTAAGTTATTTGATGTACTTATGAAGAGAGAGAGAGAGAGAGAGAGAGAGAGAGAGAGAGAGAGAGAGAGAGAGAGAGAGAGAGAGAGAGAGAGAGAATTACAGTATGTGCATGTGTGTGTGTGTGTTTAGACGAAATACCACTATGAATCACAAGAAACAAAGGGAAAACACTGACAGAATGAAGCACGAAAACAACACATGAACACTGCAGGGGGTTCGAGAGTTAGGCCACTGGATATGCCGGGTAATTTGCCATGTGACGAGAGGCTGAGAGACGCGGCGGAAAATCCAATTCTTACACGGGGATCCAAACTGGGATGAAGGTAGTGGAGCTTAAGGATGTCTGAAGAAAGGCAGGATTTGCAACACCCAAGGATCGAAGGACATTTAGAGCAGGAGGGGGAGGAGGAGGAGGATGAGGAGGAGGAGGAGGAGGAGAAGGAGGAGGAGGAAGAGGAGGAGGAGGGGGAGAGAAAGAGAAAGTGAAAAAAAGAAAAAGCATTACTTATAACGATGACAGCCAGAGGGGATGCTGAGTGTAGTGAGAAGAAGAAAAGGAGGAGGAGGAGGAGGAGGAGGAGGAGGAGGAGGAGGAGGAGGAGGAGGAGGAGGAGGAGGAGGAGGAGGATAATAATAATAATAATAATAATAATAATAATAATAATAATAATAATAATAATAATAATAATAATAAGAAGAAGAAGAAGAAGAAGAAAAAAAGAATAAGAACAAGAATAAGAACAAGAACAAGGAGAAGAAGAATAAGAACAAGAACAAGAACAAGAAAAAAAAAGAAAGAAAAAAGAAGAAACCAAATAGAAAGAAAGAAAATAAACGTAAAAGATAAGGAGGCGGAGGAGGAGAAGGAAGAGAAGGAGGAGAAGGAGGAGGAGGAGGAGGAAGAGGAGGACGAAAATAAACAGCACGAAGGAAAAAACTCTTAATAACATTACGTGGAAGGAGAAGTGGTATAAAAAAAGTGGAAGGTAGACTAGAAGGTTGTTAGGCATGTACTTAATGAGATTCCCGCTGAGAGAGAGAGAGAGAGAGAGAGAGAGAGAGAGAGAGAGAGAGAGAGAGCACACCCAGGAAACCGTTTTCTTTATACGATGTAGAGACTTTAATGATACTATTTAGATTACACAAAGACTTCCTTCCAGCTTCTTTTTTACTTTCTCTTCGTCTTCTTTTATTTTCTCATCCACTTCTTCCTCTTCCTCCTCTTCCTCCTAGTCCTTCTCTTCTTCGTAGTAGTAGTAGTAGTAGTCATCGTCCATCTTCCCTTTATTTATTTATTTTTCTCCTTCCTTGGTTTTCTTTTTTATTTTCCTTCTTTTTGTTTTCTCCTCGTCTTCCTTTTCCTCCTCCTTCTCTACCTCTTCGTCGCCATTGTCTTTCCATTCTTTCTTTCTTCTTGTTTTATTGTTTTTCTCCTCCACCTCTTACTACTACTACTACTACTACTACTACTACTACTACTACTACTACTACTACTACTACTACTACTACTATGGCTACTAATTATAAAAATAGTGAGAAAGTAAGGGCGAAGAAACGTGTATAGACTTCCTATTTCTAGTTTATCATTGTTTTTTTTTTATCATTAAATACATAGTGCTGGTTTATAATAAAAATATCTGCTAAAACATCGTGGAAGAGCAGAATAGTAGAGTTTTCCCCTCCACCTCTCCTTCTAGCAAAGTGCCCCATGAAACAGGAAGAACCGCCATGAACTCACAGAAAACGAGGACACACACAAACTTTATAGTAAACCGTGAAATTATAGAAGATGTTTCTTTTGATCTAATTCTTTTAATTTTGTTGTGGTGTTTATTGTTCTTTCTATACTCCTTTCTGCTTTTCTGTTTTCTTTCCTTGCGTTTTCATATTTTCTTTTCTCCTCCTTGTCCTCCTCCTCCTCGTCCTCCACTTCTTCAACCTCTTCCTCCTCGTTTCGTTTTGTAAGTGTTGTTGTCACTGTTATTATTTTGAAGAGCGTACCACGTTTCATAAAGAAGAAAATGGAGGAGGACGAGAAAGAGAAGGAAGAGTTGACACTAACACTAACACTAACTGGTACTACCACTGACTGAGACTTTTTATCTAGTGAACACAATAACTTTCTAAATCGTAACTCCTAGAACCCGTCTTAGCTTCGATATCTATTGAAGTAGACCAGATGTGTTTGGGGTTTCACTGACCAAAACAAAGAAAAGTAAAAGAACAAGGAAAACTGAAGAGAAGGACCTAAAGTATACTCAGAATCTGCATTTTTGACAGTTTTCTGAAGATATGAACGACCTCAGCGAAAAATGGAACGTCTTAATTGTTACCTTCGATATTAAACCATTTACCACACGTCACTCCTTCACACTCTTACATTTCAACGTCTTGCCTGAAATTCTGCCTGAAATTCAAGATTCTATTGGAAGTGATCTGGTTTTCAAGAGAGTTTCCATGGCTCTGCTGATGGCTTCACCCTTTCAGTACCATGCCACGTTTTCATATTTATTCTGCTTACTCTTTGGTGATTTTATGCAGGTTTAGAAACTTATGTGGGCATATAAATAGTGAAGACTCTGGCCATTAATCTTCTGCCCTCCATAGATCCTTCCTAATGTAGATAAAATCGTCTATTCATGTTCAAACTCATGGTAAAAATACGTCCCAGTGCTGAAGGAGTTCACATGGTTTTCCCTTTGCAAGTGAGAAAAACATCCATGACAACTTGTATCACCATTACTCTAAGCTCTGATAGTACCCCTTGCGAGAGACCATTGAAGATTACTGGCATTGATCCACTTTTTGTATACTTTGCCGTTCAGATCTCGACTGCTTACAACATAGTCTGCTGGATATCATTAGAGGGGGGGGGGGACGTTTTCGTGATGGTATTGGTAGTTTAAGAATTCCACGTCATGAATTGAAAAAAGTGGCAGTAGAACTCAACTTATCACTGTGGTATTTCAAAATCATTCATATGTGACTAAAATATTTCAGAATACCGGCAATCGTCTCGCCACCACCACCACCACCACCACCTCGCCAACACAAGCCGAGGCAGTGGGCGGTAACTTAGTAAGGTGGGTAGTGAGGCCAAATCGGGTGGTCCTATTATCCCAATCCCAATGTTATCGAATTTTCCGCTGCCTGTTCTCCTTTAAATGCTCAAGTGCTGCCAATAGTCTCCTGTCACCTGCCCAAGCTGGAAATAACGAGGGGCGCACTAGCAGGCACTAATGCTTCTTTGCTGCCACCACTACTGCCCTCTGGAATAATTTATGATGGACTTCCACGCCAAGGAGACTCCCCACCTCTTCAGGCCACAACACCAGCTGCCCCTGAGTCTCTTGACCCTCGCTATAGTGAATGCCTGTCTATGCTGTATACCTCTTTATGTCTCTCTCTGGCCCGAATGTTTCTGCGCCGCACCTCCATTACTTTCAAAATGTTCTTGTATTTGGTATTTTTGAGGGTCTATTTAGTATTTTTAAGGTTCTAGTGACAGATTAACTCGATTTCTACCTTATTAATCAGAAAAAATGCCAGTGAGAATCAGGGGAAAGAGCAGAGTTTCTGATTACGGGTCTATACATGTTACATCTCATGATATATGATTCAACGCGCGGAGGGAAGATTTGAAACGGGAGGTTAGACTATTTTTTGTTGCCAGTAGCACACAATTAGCGGGGTAATGTTTTAGAGAAGAAGG
The DNA here is from genome assembly GCF_017591435.1 of Portunus trituberculatus. Classification (NCBI taxonomy): domain Eukaryota; kingdom Metazoa; phylum Arthropoda; class Malacostraca; order Decapoda; family Portunidae; genus Portunus; species Portunus trituberculatus. The sequence continues at coordinate 11,807,551 of NC_059268.1, read as the reverse complement.
GAAGGAGGGGATAGGTGAGAGAAGGATGGAGACGTGTAGGGAGGGAGGGAGAGAGAGAGAGAGAGGTGGAAAAGAGAAAAAAAATAGGCTCCCTTACTGGCAAGAATAACATATCAACCTACGCAATCTCTCTCTCTCTCTCTCTCTCTCTCTCTCTCTCTCTCTCTCTCTCTCTCTCTCCAAACAAAGACTCGTAACTGACATAACAACGATATTAAAAATGGCCTGTGAAGTGGGACTGATGCAACGGAAGCGCGGCGAGCAACAAACAAAACAAGATCGTTGAGTCACCTGGGAGAACACGGGGAAGAGAGGAGGACGAGGGGCGCGTGGAGGGGGTTATGAAGACCCACCAGCCCCGGGCCAGGAAGGAAATATTATGAGAGTTCTTGTCTCTGGAGGAGGAGGAGGAGGAGGAGGAGGAGGAGCATTATGTTGTCACCGGAGAGGATAAGAGAGGTAGAAAAGAACAGAGTCATTCCCTCATACTTGATTCTCTACCTGTATCTATATGTCTATTCAATGATCCACGTAAGCTTCGGAGTTCACAGGAATACCAGGCGAAACAATGTGGGCGACGTTATACAGCCTGCTAACTTTGGACGCCTCAGTCTTCTCAGCTGAGATTTGATGCCGTCCTTGTATCGGGTTCCACTCGAAGCCCCAGGAGAGTGGAACAAGAAATGGGAGAGGCGAGGGGAGAGAGAGAGAGAGAGAGAGAGAGAGAGAGAGAGAGAGAGAGAGAGAGAGAGAGAGAGAGAAAGAGAGAGAACAGTGAAGGGAGAGGGGTAAGAGGAGGTAGAACAGGAAAAGGTGAGGGTACATGGCTTTTACATGGCTTATGAAGGGACGTTTGCCAAGCCATGCGCACTGTAAAAGGATGGAAGATGGGGAAAAGTGAGTTGTCCGGCAGGTGTGGTGATGACAGGCGTGTAGTGCAAGTGACGGCATCGGAACGAGGTCCTGCCTACATTTCAGTACATCTCTGTAACATTCGGCAACTCCCAGCCACTACTGCCACTACTTCACGAGGAGAGCAGCTTTGTGTTGGCCAAGTGAGCCGCTGAGTCACACACCATAGCTTTTCGTGAAATATCCATTTTCTTCTTTATGTAAAGTGTGTCAGCCATGTCTTACAGTGACCGAGGCTTCATTCCTCATCGCTTGCTGTCTTCAGTATCGTTATTCGCTTAGATAGAGCTCTAAAATGATTCATAAGTTGGTTTATAGGCTTATCAGCCACTTGAATTAATAAAACATGTAATCTTCATTATGACATTATAACGCAAGATATACTTCACCTATTAGCACTGTACTATTATCAAAATATCTTATTCCTTCAACATTTTTCGATATAGATTTATGACGGAACTTCTAACGAACGATGATGAATAAATAGAAAAATACTCATGGATAAAGCAATAATGAAAGAAAGAAACGAAATAAAACGGAAGACGATACGTATAATTCAGTGCTAGCTGTCGTCATAGGTCACGAAACACAATTCTTAATTAAAGTGAAGCTGCGACTCTCACAGCACCAAAATAATGCTCAAACAAGACCTTAACTCCGTCTGTCAGTTACCAGATTACTTTATTTAGGCTTGTAAAAATCTGTCTGTGATTGGAAATGAAAAAAGAAAGGTGAATTTACGTTAGGGTTTTATAAGTCAGACCACTATAACAAAATAAGAGATATGTTACAAAGTTTTCGAAAAAAAAGTTATAAATCACTGGAATATTCCTATCGACATGGCTTCGTACTTTCTTCCCTTGAGGCAGCGGAAGTCAGACGGCGCTGTGGTGGCTGGCAGTGGTGGTGGTGGTGGCAGAGGTAGTGGTGGTGGTGGTGTTGCCATTACGTAACTGGGATACGAATTTTTTACGTCTTTATTTCCATATTATAAACATATCTCTTTCCTTTGCATAAAAAAATTACATCACCCGATATTTTTACCAGCAGACGATGATCTTGTTTTTAATTTGGAATCAAGTAGTTGGTCGAGTACTCGGAAAGAAATTCAAGATCAAAATAATTATACATTCGCTGAAGTGTTGCCAGACATGCGGCAAACTTTGTGGAAGGTGAGATCATAGCGGCAAATTTTGTGGATGGTGAGGTTATAGTGAAACGTATAAGACAGAAGGTGAGGTTGTAGTGACGTGCTGTATGGACACGTCTAGGGACAAAGTGAGGTTATCGTGACACTTTCAGGGACAGAAAGTGAGGTTATAATAACACGCTTAGGCACGAAAGGTGAGGTGTGAGGTTATAGTGACACGTTTAGGAACAGAAAGTACCGTTATATAGTGATACGCTTAGGCACAGAAGGTGAGGATATAGTGACACGTTCAGGGACAGAAACTGAGGTTATAGTGACATTCAAGGACAGAAGGGAAAGTTACAGTGACACATTTCATAGTGCGATCATTGACTTTTTACGTTAACATTTCTGATGAGCTTTTGATAAACAGAGGAAATGTTAAGGAATCTGATATTCAAATTACAATTCCCAGCACTTTGAAAGCTACACTCTCAGACATGCATCACCAAAGACCCACCACAAGCATGTCACCAGAAGATGAAAAAAAGCCTGTGATGAGAAACCATTAAGGAAATTGTACTAAACGTCACCTGACATGTATAGTACGGAGCCATAACAAATAACACCAAGGCACGTGTAGCTTTATGTGCCTAAATCACGAACTCAGCCTAACCTAATCTAATTTATAACCAACCCTAAACTTTGGGGTCCGAGAGGTCTCCAAGAGCACGGGTTTGAATCCTGTCCACGGTCGGAGTGTAGACTGGGCTTCCTCACTTAGAGCAAGGGTTTCCTAGCGGGTGGGCTTTCAGATAGGAGGTGCCCCAAAAAGTATCCCCTTTAGCCCATAAATTCCCGTGAAAAGCCCACATGGTATAAAAAAAAAAGAAAAAATGTAACCTACCCTAACTTCTAACCAAACCTTACCTAAGCTAACCTAACTTCAACCTAACCTAACGTTAATCTAACCTAACTTTAGCCTAACCAAAACTTGACCTAATTCTACTTTAACTTAACTCTGCTTTAACCTAACCTAATTTAACCTAACTAACCAAACCAAACCTCACCTTAGACTATCACAAATTCTAGGAAGCCATAGCCATAACGTTTCTTTCCCACCTGCCGTGTGTGGCTACGATATAGATTCCCATTCCGCTAAACGAGGAGGGAAGTCTCGTACGTCCTTTCTTGTAAATAATGTAGAGTCTATCGCTGTGAGCAAACGAGGAAGGTGTTCACTGTCTCTCTGTCACGCCAACCACTGGAACATTGCATCAAACAACCAATAAATACAACGCGACTGTCTAAATATTTGAGGAAGAGAGAGAGAGAGAGAGAGAGAGAGAGAGAGAGAGAGAGAGAGAGAGAGAGAGAGAGAGAGAGAGAGAGAGAGAGAGAGAGAGAGAGAGAGAGAGAGAGAGAGAGAGAGAGAGAGAGAGAGAGAGAGAGAGAGAGAGAGAGAGAGAGAAGAGAAGAGAAGAGAAGAGAAGAGAAGAGAGAAGAGAAAAGAGAAAAGAGAAGAGAAGAACGCTGATGGAACGTAAAAGGAGCAGGAGGAGGGAGAAAGAAAAAAAAAGGAAGATGATGGAGATCAGAAAGAAGAGGACACGGGAGTGGACTGCGAGAGATATTTACGAGCAAATGAGCAAATAAGAACCTGGGAAGAGCCAACATGTGGAAAGACCGGCAGAGGAGCAAAGAACCGGAGTGCTGGCGGGAACTGGGAAGGGAAACCGTGTGTGTGTGTGTGTGTGTGTGTGTGTGAAAGGGAGTATGAAAGAATTGCTCATCAGAAACACTCTAACCAGCCTATGAAAAGGGAAGAAAAAGATGGATACGAGAACCAGGAAAAGTGTGAGCGATATTCCTGTGTGCATGTAACCTGGCAACGGTATGCTCGGCTGGCCACGAGATGCATACGGAAAGGAAGAATAAAATATAATGTTCCAGAGGTCCACCTGGAGGGGAAACATGCAGACACGGCAAGGCGAGTTACTGAGACTACAATATTTTCACCCTCACATTAAGAGTTTGAATGAAAACCGAGGACCTCATTTCAATTTGAGTTACTTAGACTACAATCTTTTCATCCATACAGATTAAAAAAAATTGGATTCCATATTAAAATAACTGGTCTTTTTTGATATCGAGTTAAGTGGTTTTAATCATTTTCTTATCTTTCTATTTAAAGGTGAAAAGGCGTGTAGTTTGCATAATTTCATGAGTGTTATGAACTGAAAAATGATTACATAAAAATTAGAAGGCACACACAAAACGTAAAACGCATTTCTCCGCCGATGCTTTTGTTGATGAAAATAAAAACAAAGAGAAAGAAATGGATTCGCAAACATAATACGAAATTGCCTCAAAATCTAATCAGGTAGTTTTATCAGTCAAAGAGTGCAGCTTTCTCTAAAACGTTGCCGAAGTTCACAGATAAATCTATGACACATCTTGAAGGTTAACTCATAAACATGCAGAACGAGAGAGAGAGAGAGAGACAGAGAGAGAAAGAAAAAAAAAAAAAGCCAGTTCACCTCTTCAATACTGGGACTCATTTTTACCTTGAGAGTTTTGTATAGTCAGATTATTTGATTGATATTAGGAAGGGTCTATGGAGGTGAAAAGATTATTGGCCACAGTCTTCACTATTTCAATCCACCACGTAACTTTCTGAAGCTGTATAAAATCAACAGGTAGTAAGCAAAATGAATATGGAAACGCGTCACGGTACTGAAGTGGTTAAACAAGCAAATAATAAATAGATAGCCAACCACAAGCTGAAAACTCTGCCCTCCCAAGCCTCCACCCTCAACACACAGAGGTGAATACGAACACTCTAGGCGTACAAAAAATATACGAAAATACCAAAGGGAATGGAAATACGAGAGTAAGACGTATTCAGCAAAGCAAGGCTGGAAAATGGTGAGGTTATTTGAATGTGGTTGAATGGAGAACTATTTGTATATATCTTTTGTAAGGAATACCTGATATGCTCTCCGGTGCTTTTATATTTCAACGCGAGCGAGGAGAGGTGCAATGGGAAGAAGAAGGTAGGCAGGCGGGAGGGGAAACAGGAGGGCAGGGACGGAAGGGATAAGCGAGAAATATTTTTTTTTTTTGTCCTGCAGAGAGGCTGAGAATATGAATACTATCTAGTTTTTGCGTGGAGGGGGAGGCAAGAAAGAGATAGAGATAGATAAAGATAGATCGAAATAGATAGATAGATAGATAAATAGATAGATAGATCGATCGATAGGTAGATAGATAGATAGATAGATAGATAGAGAGAGAGAGAGAGAGAGAGAGAGAGAGAGAGAGAGAGAGAGAGAGAGAGGTGAGTTCGTGTATACCGAGAAACACCGCTGCTGTTTCTTTATAAAATCTGTATTTTATTTTTCTATTTATCTGTTTTATTTTCTTCTCTTATCTGGAAGTATTCGATTCTAGCTTGCGGATTTCCTGAATGTTATGTTGATTGGTATTGTATCTTTTTTATGTTTGTACGTATTGCTCTCTCTCTCTCTCTCTCTCTCTCTCTCTCTCTCTCTCTCTCTCTCTCTCAATCCATATTTATGTCAGAACGTGTTTCAAAATCCAATGAATTTTACTGTAAAATGCTGAATTCACCTGATGACATTGCACGGATAGACAGACAGACAGACACACAGATAGACAGACAAGCAAAGTCCTTCAAAGGAAAAACAAATACTCGTGAACCAAAGATCGTCGCGTCCAGTTGAGCTAGTCTGTGTTATCTGAGTGAGGCTATACAAGAACACCACAACTCGGTAACTGCTTTCGAAAATAACTTCAGTTTTTGGTATTCTAATGAACCATTCGAAGTTGTTGCAGCAGGACGTACAAGGCGAGTGTCACAAGCTGCGGCAAAAGTGGTTTAGGTGTCAAGTGTTCCAGATTCCAAAGCGCTGAGTCAAATGAGGGAACTCTCGGGGAGATTGAATTAGTCAGTGGGTGTCTGGGTGACTTCCACAACGATTTTCTACATTTTGTTCCGATCTTGCTACATATCATACAAAAGGTATACTAATTCAATAAATGGCTGTGAATGAATATGACATGAATAAATGACTAACTGAATGAATAATGGAATGAAAGGCACAGAACGTAAATCACATGAAATTGACAGAACTTTACATTAGAAAAAATAAAGAAATAAAACATAACACAAAACAATCAGCAATTCTTGTTAGATTGCTTATAAGAAATGCAAAATTCTCTTAAAGTAGTTAAGAAAGAAGTATATAAACGAAATACACTAACTACTTTAGAGTAACTTCTTGAATAAAACGTTGCGCAGCTTAGTGTTATGGACGTCCATTATGAAACTAGATACTCCATATCACTCTCCGCTATGTGTAGAGTGTGCACGTTACCCGAGACGCAACAGACGCCCACTTTTCGCAGCACTTTGCCCGTTACACCGTGATGATATAAAGTGCTTCCTGGAAAGTGTGTACCAGGAGACATAACTGACCATCCCTGTGTGCTGGCTGACCGTCTGCTCATGTCTCCAAAACAGTTCATATAACTTTTACTTTGGTGGTGACCTGAACTACCAAGTGTGTGTGTGTGCGCTACGGGAAGCACTTTTTCTGGAAGAGTATTTTAAATAATTTCGTGAAGGACTTAAGGAAACGGAGAATATATGATTGTTTAATTATCTACATTATTCATTTAGTGTTACTATTGACTTTGCTCTTTTGTATTACGGCAAATAAAATATCTGAAATGAGGTCAGTTGTGAGTTCCTAAAAGTTTGCAGTGATTTGTCTTGTCATCAGGACAGCACGCGAGAAAATTCTTTTCATGCATTTATTATGAAAGAGACCGGATTTTGTATGCATAGTTCTTGTGGCCTCAATATGGATTCTAGTGTAAATCAAGAATATTTGTTTCATTCAACGAAAAACAACGAACTTTGCATAGTGGTAATAAGGTCATCATGTCTCTCAATAACTCATCAACTAAATGTCAGGAACTTGTTCGTGGAAGGAGTAGTGATACGTTTTCAGATACATATCATACTTATTCTGAGCGAGCAAGCTGAATAAGAAAATAAGCCATGGATCAATATCATAATTTCCGGTGATACATTGCTGGCCAGGATAAGTGTTCAATTCCAGGAAAGCTTTATGCCTCGCGATTCCACCACCTTTTGTCCTGCCGGGTGTTTGCACTCAATACATATCTCAGAGTGCATTTAAACGCTCACTCATATTCCTCTATCCAATTTGTTAAAAGGACTACGGCTAAGAGAACTTCAAACATCACATCATGAGCAAACAAACCTGTGAAGAGATGAAGCACAAAATGGGGAATCAAAGGAGTGAAAGAATGTGTATATACTCGAGAAAATACATGAACAAAACTATGAATACTTTCCAAGGTCGTATCACCATCTGTTAAAGCAATTATGTTTAGAAAAGATAGATTTCAAACCCATAACATGCTAAGACACACGCGTAAGGATCCTTATGTAAAGACATTATAGAGTGAAATTAGACGCAAACATGATAAAACAAGAGTTAGAGTTTTTCTTTTATGCAAGTGGGAAACTATCCAAGAGCAACAACAAAAAAATAAAGAAAAGGCCCACTTCATATGCAAGTTCCCTGAAAGAGTATAAGGAGTATAAAGAGTATAATGAAAGGAAGCTGACAGTGAGACTTGCAAGTGTCAGATGAATGTTGCTACAGTTAATGCACAACTATAAACTGTTTCCTTTGATTCATCTTTGTAAACATATTCAGGGAAGCAATATACCAACCGAGGAATAATTCGATGAACTGACGTACGTATCGAGTAATTCTCACTGGCTAGATAAGGAAAACCGTAGACTCCCAAGAAGCCTCTGACAGTCTACAATCACAAGGTCGACTTATTCTTTAACCTTGAATTAACTCTCGATTGTCTAGAATTTCTGTTTGAGTCAGCAGTCAGCTTGAGGCAACATGGAACCAACAAATAGTTTTCTATCACTATTTCACCTGATGGAGGCTGTCCGTGGCCGGCTCATCAGCGGAGTGAGACATAATACCGTCTCCTCATTAAAAACAAGCTTTCCGGCAGAATTTCTCTTTATAAATCAAATTTCTAGGGATGATTGATGCATTTATCATCGCTTTTTATTTGGAATTACTGATACGTGATATGAAATGCATAAATTTGGCATATTGGAATGAACACCATTGACCTAACAAACTGTAAACCTGTAATTTTGTATGCCTCTTTTTACAATAATGTTGGCAGACACTGCAGGACGATTTTGGAATAATATTTTGTGTAACTTTGCACATATAGAATTAATGGGTCCTCCCTTAATTTAAATAAACATTCCTCATATTCATATTATAAGATTATTTATGATGGAGAATTATTCATATCTTTGTGTTACAGTATAGAATAATCATATGACCCTTCCACTTGCGACTAAAAAGCGTGAAATTCCTCACTATTCGTAAATTATTATGGAAAGGTCAAAGTTACATCTCTCCAAACTCACTCAGTATTTGCAAAGACTTTCCAATAAACCAACAAAGTCCCGAATACTTCAAGTCAGAATGCGAGAAAAACACAAGAACTTAATCAATACTCAACCGTTATCTATCTCTAATGTAACTAACTATCCCGCCCGTTCCACAACCACCACCATCACGACATATCACAAAGGAACATCGACTCGACACACCTAAACCATTTTCCCAACTCGTGAAAGCACCACCGCCACCTCCCACAGCTCCACACTACACAGACTAGTAAAAAGAGAGAGAGAGAGAGAGAGAGAGAGAGAGAGAGAGAGAGAGAGAGAGAGAGAGAGAGAGAGAGAGAGAGAGAGAGAGAGAGAGAGAGAGAGAGAGAGAGAGAGAGAGAGAGAGAGAGAAAAAAAAGTAGATCGGGTTTCACAGGTCGGAAACTTCAGCTATACGGTCCCCAAAAATACTCTCTCGCCTTGTACACTGTTTTTTTTTTGTGAGGGCGCGCGAGCCACACGTATAATTCCCCTCGTTGCTTTGCTCTTTCTCCACTTTGCCGTTCCCGGAATGTACTCGAAGTTGAATGAAAAAATGAGTGTAAGGGAAATCTGCGTAAGCTTACGATTTTAACTGCCATGAAGGGAAACGTGCAAAGTAAATGTGTGAAAATAAAAAAAACAAGGAAGTGGTTACTCGCTATGGCGGCGGAACTTGTGCGTTGACTTGCTCCAAACGCAGTGAATGCTTCCGTACGTGAATAAAAAGGGGAACTTCAGCGAAATCTGTATATGATGTTTTTCTTCTCTTTTTTTTTTCTAGGAAGCTATGAAATAGAAAAAAAAAAATACTAGGTGCTTTTACAATAGTTACAGAAAATGATGGCATGCAGACTCAAAGCAATGAAGCACTGACAAAAAGATACAGATACAAGTTTAGGCTTCACAAAAACAAACGAAAAAGTGCAATTCTCCACATCTCACTGCCAAAACAAAACAAGTCCTGTAAACCAACTAGAAAAAACAAGTTCATTTTACACTCAAACAACAACGGCTCTCTTTTTCAGTCACCCACTCTCTCACTCACTCACCTGGATGGACACGCCGCCCCTGGGAGAATCGTAGTCGATACTGAGCGCCCCGTGGAACCAAAGGATGTTTTCAGGAGCCTCTTGCGGCGCGTGGCGAACTACACAGGTGATGCCGAGGATGCTGCCCCGCTGGATGTGCCGCTCCTGAAGCCCCTCAATCAACACCACGGGCACTGCAGCGGGGAAGGGCGTCAGTAAAGGGACAGTGGAACATATATGAGTGCTGGGTCGTTGAGAAAAGCTGTATGCGTATTAGTTCGTAAAAATATCAGATGAAAATAGAATTGCTCAGGAAAAAGAAGTGAACTAATGGTTAATTAAAACGGAAGAGAGGGTTAATAAGAGGCAATAGAAAATTATGTGAAAGGATGATGATATACAGTTGTCGACATTCAAGCCACTTAACACCAACTACTGGATTAAGTGTTAGTAATTGATGCTGTTAGTAAGAAAGATAGTCGCATTATGTTAGAGCGGCATTTCTCTCACTTTTGCATGACCAAACACATGCTGAAATTTACCGTAAAGACTTATTTGGGGTCTTCCTCATCCAGTGTGTGTGTGTATGTGTGTGTGTGTGTGTGTGTGTGTGTGTGTGTGTGTGTGTGTGTGTGTGTGTGTGTGTGTGTGTGTGTGTGTGTGTGTGTGTGTCTGTGTAATTCACTTACTATTCAGAGGGAGCGGTAAATTAAAAATCAATGCTGAACCGTTCACTTCCACAACGATTTTTATCTGTTAGTTTTATTATTTTTAAGTTGGCATAAAAAAAAAAAAAACACAACCAACAAATAATCTCAACTCCTTCTTATTTCCGTAGTAGAGGTGAGGAAAAAAACAGATGATAGGAAGAGGAAAAATGGGATAAGTGATGACAAAATGAAAAGAACAATAATAACTATACGTATAACCTAATGAATGAAAGGAAGAAACCAAAAAAATAAAGGACAATACGGAAAGTGTAAAATAGATAAGTAAAGTGACAGCGTATAACAAGACAGCATATACAGGTTAGTGGACATGATATACCCCGGAAACCTCATTGGAAGTTAAATCTCAAGTGTCATTTTCAAATTTACATGATATACTACTTGTTTATATCATCGTCTAGTGAAGTATTGAGTGCACTACTATTCCCCGAAGTCTTAAGAACATAAGAAACTGAAGAACATGAAAAAAAATAAGGGAAGCTGCAAGAAGGCATCAGAGTTACACGTGGTAGTCCTTGTATAAAATATTTCTCCCTATTTCTATAGTGTAATATTGTTTTGTAGCTCCATAATGACTTAGTAATAACTACCTGATTAGTGAGTCCGTTCCATTCATCTACCACTATTTTTTGAGAAACAATTCTTCTTAAACCTTTTCTTCAAGCTCGAATCCATTATTTCTTGTTCTATTCTAGTTTCCGGTCTCAAGAAATTTGTTTACGTCCCCTTTGTTATAATCCCTATACCAAAGACTTCTATCAAATCCCCTCGTAATCAAATCTAGCAGTTTCAATCTCGTTCCATCTTGAATACTTAAATGTTCCTCGCTACTTCGGACTCCATCATTTTAATTACAATTGAAGTAAAGTTAAGCTATCAATAAAGAGATACTTAAGTTTTATCTCCTTTACACTGGCCTGCCTCCACATTATCGGTACCTCTCTTGAGTTTAGTGTTCTCCTAAAAACAGAAACTAACGGTTCACTTCTCCCTCTTGACTTGTAACTTCCAGAACTAAAAGAAAACACGAGCCAAACAAGACGTCCTTAACAAGAATCATGTGTTTTCATCATCAAACTTTTCTTTGTCGTAACCTGATACTATTGCAAGGAGAGCAGACAAAAATAGAAGGTTTAAAAGTCGTAAGACACACATTTACTTACGAAATTTTCCCTTTCCCACAACATACACACACACACACACACACACACACACACACACACACACACACACACACACACACCCACACACAAACTGAAAATATAAGACGCAATCAATTTGTATTTCGTTAAACCGTGAGGTTCTAAATATGTATCTAGGACCTTTTTATAAGATTTTCTCTCCCTTAACACACATACCACTACCTCTATAACCGCGCCACTACTCCCACCACCACCACCACTACCACAACAACAACAATACCCACGTAGTTATATATCTATGTGGCTCTATTTCCATGACAAATCTTCCTCACTCTTAGTTATTTCCCGCATTTTTGGCTTAATGCAAACTTTATTTCTTGGTTACTTTGTGTTTGCATGTTGGGTGATGGTGGCATTGCTGTTGTTGATATTGCTATTGTCGCCATTACCATTAGTAGTGGCAGCATTATCATTAGCAATAATAGTAGAAACAGTAGCAGGAAAGAGGATGGCATATTCAAAATTGTCTTAACTTTCCTAATCCTTCACGTATTCGTAGAACAGCCCTTGTTTCTCAATCGTACCTACATACGCTTGCTTGTCTATTTCCCTGTTCCTCGTACTCGTTATACATTATTAGTAGCGTTAGCAACGGAATGTCTTTAACTCCTTAGACGACATAACATCGACATCTGGTAAACTCTGGAACTCCCTGCCTGCTTCTGTATTTCCGTCTTCCTGCTACTTGACTTCTTTTAAGAGGGAGGTTTCAAGACATTTGTCCTGAATTTTGGCTAATTCTTTACTATTCTTTAAGGGAACCAGCACTTCAAGTGGGCTCTTTTTAATATATTGTTGCCCTTGGCTGGTTTCCCTTCTGCATAAAAAACACAACATAATAGACTCTCGACACACGACACTGAACATTAATGATGAGCCACGGAGTCACCAACAAAGGACAAAAAGGATGCACAGAAAAATGGACCAATTCTTCTGCCCGAGACACTAACCAGACAAGTCTCCATCGTGTTAGTTAATCAGAGAGGCGAGAGAGAGAGGAATAATTGTTAGTTAGAAGCTGGACCGAGCGAGCACACGCCTTATAACACTACCATGCATCATAATCATCATCATCCGCCTACCCTTGGTCCTCTTCGTCTTCTTGTACATTCTTAGTCTTTCATCGTAGTCAAACTTATAGTCTGGGAAACCTGCAAGAATGAACCAAAGAGATCGTAAGGTGAATGGAGAGAAAGAGAGAGAGAGCTCGGGCTGAGAAACAAAGGTAAGATGAGAACAGTTCAAAGGAAGCTGGTAAAACAAAAGGAGAAGAGGGAAGAGGAGGAGGAAGATGCTAGGTGGAGAGAATGTCTGCGTGGGTTGTGCCGTTAGGTGAGTAGAGGACAATGCTGTAAAAAAAACTGTTGACCTGGAATACATAATAAAAGGGCAAGTAATGAGGAGAGTGAAGGAGAGAAGCGGTGAAAGGAGCAACGTGAATTGGCTCGACAGTTTAGTGTGTGGGAGACTTACTGCATTAAAAGGAGGAAAAAGTGTTCACGAGGAGGAAGAAAGAGATGAGGAAAAGAAGGAGAAAATAGATGAAAAGGTGGAGGAGAAAATGTTGAAGAAGGGAAAAAAAATAAAGAAAAAAAAGAGAAATTCAAAGAGAGGAAGGAGATATACATACTAAATGTTTCTGTAGTTTATTATAAAAACTTATCAAACAAAAATAAATGATACAATACAAGTGAAGAATAAGGTTGTCCATCAATGTAAGAATATGAATACTTAAAAAAACTAGAAAATAAAAATAGAATTAAGATTCTGATTCTCTCTCTCTCTCTCTCTCTCTCTCTCTCTCTCTCTCTCTCTCTCTCTCTCTCTCTCTCTCTCTCTCTCTCTCTCTCTCTCTCTCTCTCTCTCTCTCTCTATCTCTCTATCTATCTATCTCTCATGCATCCTTCAGTCAAGAGGTTGAACAGACAACATACCACATTTTAGGTTCCAAAAACATTACTAAAAATGCGCCCTTTTGTCTGCAATTACCTGAAGTCAATACTGTAAAAGTTTTTGAACTGAAACCAGAGTGACTTAGTTACTGATTTTCTATTCCTTGTGTACAGCTGGAGAGAAGTATGGTAAGCCTCTTAGGATATCACTTTATACTCGAGAAACAGAAATGCTCTGCTAAGCAACACGGTGAGCTCTGATTAATCAAATGGAATCATAGAGAGATTATTGCAACTTTTTCTTGAAGACTTTGTGGCCAATGATGAACAAAGGCTTTATGAGTCACACAGACAAGAAAGGCAGACATATCTTTCATGTACATTTTTTGACACAAGAAACAAAAGCTGACTAAAAGTAGTTTCCAAGGATAATTGGAGAGAATGTGTCCTTAGGAATTCCTTGATGTACTAGATAATTCACTATATTAATGTAATTAACAAAGAAAGCCTCTTGGTATATTCTCAGTGCAATTGATAATGACAGAACATTAAAGTCAGTGTCTGTTCTCTGGTTTTCAGTGAGATACAACACACTTCAAAGCTTTGCAACAAACGGTCTGAAAATATTGATTGGGCTGTAACGATTAGTAAGGCATGCTCATTTCTTACAATAAAAAGTATATGATAGTAAAATTTATTCTAAACCAAGGATTACTGTACTTTGATGAAATTTTAACACTGAGAATATAATGAATAAAGTTTTTAACTTTGTACTCATTATTTGCACACAACTTGCGTGCACGTCAAGATGAGTGATGCGAAATACTGTTCCCTCTTCTTGGAATTATCAAATCATGATCTGATATGATTTCATTTAGTGAATCCCAGTATCTCTGAATTCTCACACATTAGTCTTATTGGATTTGCATTCACCATCAAAGCCAGTGCGTACACATCAGTGGGGCAGCGGTAACGGAAGCAATGAGGACGCAGACTGTGACAGCCCTTGCCTCCTCTGTACTGCGGCTCCACTTCCTCCACGTGAAGGGAGTTTGAATAAATGGTTATCCAATGTGTGTATCTCAGTGTGTGAGAAATAACCAGGTACTCATCAGATTTGAAAGCAAATGTTTGAGATTTCTTACCATATTATAAGTTTCTTTCTACATTCAAAGCTCTTTAAAAGCACATGGGTAGAATTTGTTCAATGTTTTCTGACATGTGTTTGAGAGAAGTACGTACAAGCCACTAAAGGGTCAGTATTGCACCTTTAATGCCTCAGTGACGCTGTGTTATGAACTGAAAAGGAAAGAAAATAAAAACTTCTGCCACAAATAGACACAGCGATGTCTGCCATGTCTGCTGGTGAGACACTGGGGACAATCTTAATACTGGTGTGACGGTTTTCAATTACCTCTCTCTCTCTCTCTCTCTCTCTCTCTCTCTATCTATTTTTCTACCTATTTATCTATTTCTCTCTCTAAAACACACACACACACACACACACACACACACACACACACACACACACACACACACACACACACACACACACACACACACACACACACACACACACACACACACACACACACACACACACACACACACACACACACACACACACACACACACACACCATCTAGGGACTTGCTTTCTTCGCTCATTGTAAATTTTTGGTGTTATATTTTTAGAGGTTGGTTCCTTCGTTGAAAACAAGAAGGAAAAAAAATGGTAGCCGCAGTGTAGTGGCACACCTCACTCCCCATTCACCAGACACCAGTGGCAGGGCGCCCGGCACCTGTCCACCAAATGGTGGCAGAATTTGCGTTCAGATTTGAAATCAAAACTGTAGTTTGCATGCCAGTGATTAAATTCACCAGAGTGGAAGCAGCCTTGTCCTGTCCTACTGGGTCTGTGTGGAGGTGCACTAGGAAATGGAGAATAGCATGACGTGTTCATTAGTGTCTCTCGCGCAATAATTCTCACGCCTTTCATCAGCACTTAAGCAGTATGCGGCATTGAGTCCCTGTGCCTACATAAAGGAATACAAGGAGGTTTAATACTTAAGTAATTTATTTTTCTTTCTTAATACAGAAGGGCACGTCACCTCTTTGGTGTGAAGGCTGAGACTTGTACGTGAGGAGAGACGTACAGGAGAGATAATGTGTAGCAGAATGAATGCGAAGAATCTAGTATTTTCACAGCAAAAATAAACGTGTTAAAATAAGTAAATCTCATCTTATGAGAAGGGGATGCTACCTCGAGGACTTCTAGGTAAGAACGTGGACCCGATCATGTTGGTAAAAACCTGCTTGTATTCTCCACTTACGGTCCTTGCAGATACGAGCACGAGCTTGGGCAGTCACGTCCACGGTCGCACAAATCACTCCATGTCACCAACCACACATCGTTTGTGGGTCTTCCAGGAAGGATCATAAGAAATATTTCACGTATTGGGTCTCCTTTCCCAAGATCATTACCGCGTTGGCGCTGCTTTCAAGTTTCTTGCTGCTTTCATGTTCACAAATACGCCATTTTCTGAATATATTTATGGTGAAATTATCACTGTCTATATCAAATACTGCTGGTTTTGGTATGTCGTGCTTTATAACTCTAGCTGGCGCGGCTCGCGTATTCTGCAAACACTTTAAAGTTAAGAGTGATCAAGTGGGTCCTGCAGATTTTAAGGGATATGGTGAACAGGTTTCAATCTATCAATTTTAAAGAGATAACATTATCTCTGAGGAAAATATGAACCCAGAATTTATTTGAAAATGTGCAGTTAACAGAGCTGCTTCCATTTTTCGCGCCCTTTGAAATTGACGGATACATGCAGTATATAGGTGCCTCTCTTGCATTAGGGACGTCAAAAAAACAATAACCATTCTTTATTGTCATCATTATTATCATTGATTTTAGTATGCTCTGCCTGCGTACAAACTGACATACGACTCTTAGCGACGGCGGCAGAAATTAGGCTTACAACAGCGTATTGAAAATTACAAAATAAAATCATGATGCAGGCAAGAGACATCACAGCGCGCCATGCTGAGAGACAGACGCCACCTTATCAAATCACGGGGCGAGCGTGTCTTCCGTCTTTACCCTATCGTGAGACTCCCTGTCCAATCTTCAGGTGGCGGCAAGAGAGCGTATTGTACACGTAATTAGAGCGACTCGTTTGTTTATTTATTCACTTATTTATTTATTTCGTGTGTGTGTGTGTGTGTGTGTGTGTGTGTGTGTGTGTGTGTGTGTGTGTGTGGGGGGCGCGTTATCTATTTATATATTTTTTCCTTGTGTCTCTATTTTCATAGGACGTCAAGCTTGTCCCCTAACGCTACTTTGTCATATGCTTATTATAACCTAAGTATGTAAATTCTTAGAAATGCAATTTTCTCAGGTAAGTGGGTTGAGGAACACGCGCCAGACACCTGTCGGTACTGCAGCAAAACACCCGAGTGTAAACATGGCAGGAAGAAGGAGGAGAAGGAGGAAGAGGGGAAGTGAGTGGTGTTGAGGACGTTGCAAGCTTGTTGATGACTCTCCATACTTCCTGTACAAATGCTTCTCTTCGTTTCCCATTAAGAATATGAAACAACTCCATTACGGCTTCCACAGACAGGTGTGCTCTTTTGACACATTTAAGAAATACAACATATATTTACAAACTGGATAGACAGGAAAGCAAAGTGGCGATTAGCTCCGCCTTGAGACTCTCATTAGGGAAGGCAGTGCAGACACGTCCTCTGATCAGAATGCCTGCGGGGCGGTGACTGTGAGAAGAGTATTGAGATAATTTCCTTCACTTTTTTCTTAACTTTTCCAACATTTGCGGTCTCAATTTTTCTATCTGTGGGATATTGCATCTCCCCATTTTCCTTTTCTCACCCAGACTCAGGTGTTGTGAGGGCACTGACTGCAGACCATTTCTTTTCTCCCAAGGTCTGTTCTGTCCTGAGATTCTATTTATGTTGCCGATGGGTACATAATCATATTGCCCATAACTCGTCAATATTCGTGTTTTCACATTTCAGATTTTCATCACTTTCAAATCCTCTTCCTTTCACAAGTTATCTGATCAATTTTACATTATCTTCTTGGTCTATTCCTGGCTTCCCCGCACATTACCACTTTGGGTGTTTCTGGGAATCATTCCATCTTTTAACAGTGACTGCATCTAAGACATTTATCAGCAATATCTTCAAGGAAATCCCAATAGCACTTCTCGTTCTGGGCAGACATTAAGATTGCATCGCCTTCACCAAACACTTCGGGAAACGATCTGAACTGATAATCTCTAACTTATATCTTGAATCAGCTCTTCTCTTGAGGACTCATTATGAGCTCTGAATCTTTATCGCGTGTTAATATATAATGCGTCATCTGTCTCTTGTTTCCTTTATCTTTTTAACCTTATCCTCCTGGAAACTCAGTATCTCTATTCGTTCCATTTATGTACGTTTCTTTTCCACTTGAATGTGTAGATCTAAATAGGCACGTGACGGTTGCCTGAAGGAGGGAGAGGAATCATGGTGTTGGCGGGCGGCCTAGCGTGGGCGACCTAGGGTGGATGAAAAGGGGATCGGGCGGTGGCAATGGAGGGATGGGTGAGGGGTGGGCAGACCAGCATACAATGACCCTAACGCGTCACCATCATCCCCAGCAGCTTGTTCTTTATGTGGCCGCTATAAATAGTGAACGACGGCCTAGTGTCGGGATGGGGCAGGCGGCCGTCACTCCCTCTCTCGCTGGGCAGACATTTATACAAACACGACTCATATTTTTTGCAGCGTTGGAGCGTGAGCACGACCAGTTAAAAGCCTAAAGGTATTACACAGCGAAAAAGAGAGGACCGAAGCTTAAATTACAACTACTTTTTTATAGAAATGTTGCGATACTATTTGCCTTTATGACTCAAATAATGTACTAGTGCAGTAAGGAACGGTGCACGATTACTCACGGATTGTTGCGTATGTATTGTATATATATGATCATGTGTGACTGCTGTGCGTGGGAGTGTTTGTTCATTTGAAGGGCGGGGATAAGGGCTATTCCCGAAACTGAAATATGGAGTCACATCTGGGTTTTATGGGAGCATTGTTTTTGTCGTGGAGGGAGAGAGAGAGAGAGAGAGAGAGAGAGAGAGAGAGAGAGAGAGAGAGAGAGAGAGAGAGAGAGAGAGAGAGAGAGAGAGAGAGAGAGAGAGAGAGGCGGGTGTGGCACTGCGGGGGTGAAAGGGGAAGGGGGGTCAGCGGGGGGTCGACAAAGCAAACAAGGGGGCGGAGGGTGACACTGACTGGCGTTTGTTTACGTTCTCTGGCCGCCTCTGACTGACATACACTAGCGTTCCCTAAGCCTTTTTTCCGCCCGCCTCCTTGTCTTCTCCCGGGGCTGGCGGGGGCGAGGCGCGGCGTGGGCGGCGAACAAGGCGTCATCTTCTCAAATGGGCAGTGATGGTAGATGCCGTGGGCGTGTTGGAATGAGGGCGGGGTTGAGCTATGAAGGAATGTTAAAAAAAGTAATCAAAGTTTCATTCCAGGATTTTCAGTAACGTTTAGTAATTCTTGCCCGTGATTCGTTACCAGTAAGTACGCTTTCTGCTTCACATGGGTAGTTTCCGAAGGCTGAATAACAGAATTGGCATCGTATATTAGTAAGGTGATGTGATGAATACCGCTAAAACTCGACTCGAAACAGTGGCTGGAAGGGGAGGGAAATAATGCTTTTAAAGGTGGATTCCAGGTTACTCAATTATGAAGCATGACCTGAATACATCAATGAATCGTCCTTCGTCTTGTCACACCTGCCTTGCTTACCCACTGCAGCTTTTAAACGAACTGGATTTTCAACTTCTGAAAAACAAGGAGGAGTTTTGTCGCTGTTCACGTTACAAGGACTGGCTTCGTATATAACGTATGTGACCAAGCAGTAAATGTGTCAGATAAAAGATTCGTTGTCAAGTGTTCGAATCATACCATTTTTAGTGAGTCATATACTCTTTTATGATGGTCACAATCCTGCAACTACACACGTCTACCCACCCGCAGCCACCAACGTACATTCACTCACACGTACACACCTCGAAGTTAAAGGAAAGAGGGACTCAGTTAAACAGACAAAGCTACATTTTTCACAATCATGAAAAAAACTGGTTAACTTCTATTCTTGCCTACCTACACCGTCCCTCTTCTTATTCATACATACACACGCTGCGCTGATAGTAAGTCCCAAAATACACCAAGATCGAAACACAAAGTCGAGAATACAAGTTTAGAAATACTCCCCTATCACCTGTATGTTACCTTACTCACCTAATCACCTGTCACCTGGTCATTGCCACCTATCACAAGTCTCGCTATACCCTTATCTTAGTCTTCCCCTCATATTCTTCCACCCTATCAAATTCTTTTACGCCTTTTAAACATACTGGCTCTTACTAACATTTACACTCCCTTTTCTCCCTGACCTGCAGCGTGTTCTGATCCTTGTCCCGTGCATACTTCACCGCACGCATGACTGAGTTTCCACGTGGGTGCGCTGAGGGAGTATCCGGTCACAAAGGGTAGGACGTTGTGTGGCCTCATAATACCCCTTCACTCCCCGCCTCCTCAACACCTAATACTGGCCACCACCTGCGCAACCCTCCGGTAGAAAAGACCAAGGTTTGCACATTGAATTTTATGAGGTGTGATAAAATTTTGCTGGTTCTCTCCTTCTTGAAAATTAACGTGGTAGATTTAAGGAATATGAAAAGAAAAAAAAACTTGTGGTGTGAAAGGGATTGTTGTTTTTTTTCTAGTTAGCGAAGAATAAGAAAGTGGATGAAGAATAGAAATAATGGAGTGAAATAACGAAAGATATGAATGAAATGAATTGATAAGAATAATTTGAATGTATTAAAGAATATAGAAAGGAAATTACAAGGGTATAACAAGGAAGACATCACAACAAAGAACAGTGTATATTTAAAAGAGAGAAAAAAAGAGAAGAACGAGTGGAAGAAAACAAACAAAACAGATAAATAAATATACGTACATCGCAAAAGAAAGCAAGGAATACTAAAACAAAAATAAGAACATGACAAGGAATACTAATAAAAAGACTGCAAACAGAAAACGAAATGCATGAATAACCAAATACTGTAAAAAAAACGAAGAAAATAAAAGATTTACACACACACACACACGCACACACACAAACACACACACACACACACACACACACACACACACACACACACACACACACACACACACACAGAATAAAATGACAAGGATAGCAAACACGGAGATAAAACTTAGAGACTAAAAACTACAAATAAATACTAAAAGACAAGAGTGAGGAAGAAGAAAATACAAAATACAAAAAAAAAATGTGATAAATAAATTACAAAACAACACAAAGTCAGGCCAAGAGGAACAGTGTGAAGGAAGGAAGGAGGCGAGGAGAGTGGCGCATGAAGGTGGCAGCTTACGTGTGTCAGTGACGGCGACGCCATAGGGTCCTGGGTCGTCCAGCTGGTTCTCTGCGGGAAGGATGAAAGGGAAGAGTGTTAGAAGATCGGTGACTCACTTCTCTGCAACCTATGAATCACCTCTCTCATAGATGCTCCTGTTTATCTGAACCCAGCCTGCTCCTGTCCCAGACACTACTCAGCCTGTTCAGTCCAGTTCAGTCTCCTAGTATACCATGTAATATTAATCTATCTCAACCTTAGCTATTATGGATTAAGGAATCGATGTAAATACAGAAAACAAAGAAAGCCAGACCAAACTCACGCCCACCTATAATCTTTTACTCACTCTCTACCTTGCTTGCTCAGCCCAACCAAGTCTCTGCCACAAACCTAGCGATATATTTGCTAAACTCCCAGCGTTCCCTTGGTTCACTCGTTTACGTGGTACAAAAAGGATACCCAGGACCTTAAAATATCTCTATGTGTGTTGGCGACAAAAAGACAATTGTTGAAAAACCATAGAGTATTTTTACAGAGCAAGACTAAAGCTACGGAAATGAAAAGGACTTATTTAATACATCACATTTTTCAGTTAATTTTTTCTTCGTCATGCTGTACACTTGTGACAGATGATTTCGTTAATTCGTAACAGTCAAAGGCTCAAAGGGATTAATGTTTTATTCTCACCTGCCATTTTTGCTTATGACACTGCAAATCGTCTTTACATTTTGCCTATATCTGTGGTCTATATTCTGATCAGCCAAGTGTCTGCCTCTAGCTTGCTTCTTTACGCACAGTGCTTGGCTCAGTAACCACCACCTTTCAACATACGAACTGATTCCAGGCTCTCTCATTAGGAGGCGCACTTTTTTTTTTTTATGTAAGAGAAGAGGACTGGCCAAAGGCAACAAAAAATATAAAGAAAAAGTTCCACTAAGTTTCTAATTTCCTTATAGAGCCGATAGAATTAGCCAAAGGATAAGGAAAACCGTCTTGAAACCTCCCTCTTGAATGAAGTCAAGTCATAGGATGTTGGAAATACAGACACAGGCAGGGAGTTCCAGAGTCTACAATGGTCGTGCTTACAAATCCATCAACAGTTCCTTATGCATGACGCATCTCACTTTCTTGCGCGTCTCAACGAGTGAACTAGCACTTAACGAAATCTAGTCTTATACTTTAATTTCAAGTCTCAGCAAGTCAGTATCACTATAATTTGTCATGATTATATAACTGAATTTTTTTTTTTTACCGTATCACAATAACCTCATCTTTATTTTCCTAACACAACATTCTCTTTCCTTTCATTTCCTGCAATACTGTATCACAATATCATTACAAGCATGAAACATTATTCATCTAAATATTCTGTTAATGTTCTCCTTTCCAACTAAAACCAAATGGAAGTCATTTATGATTATTTTCCTCGTATTTCAATTCCTAGTATGTGCAGATACACAAGAGAGAAATATCAAAATGAATATATGAATAAACTGCACGACAAAAGAGAAACAATGACAACAGCTACACAATCTACTGACCTATGACGTTGAGGTAAACAGTGCGGCTGATCTTTGGGTCTGAGTTCACCTGACACTCGTACACGCCGGAGTCCCGCAGTGTGGCGAATTTGATGTGCAGCGTCCAGTCGTTGGAATTCTCAGGATGAAGAACCTGCATGGCGAGAAAGCAGGGAGTTAGGAACGAAAAATAGGAATATTAACAAGAATAAAAATGCTGTGTAATATCTTCGTGTGTGTGTGTGTGTGTGTGTGTGTGTGTGTGTGTGTGTGTGTGTGTGTGTGTGTGCGGCTGAGGCGAAATGTTCATGCTTTATTAATCTAACTTATAACTTGCAGAACCCTTGTAAGAAAACGAAACTACGTATATATAGTGGGGAATAACTTCACATCATAACACCTGCGTTTTTCTTTTGTCACCTCCAGTTTCTGACTTATAATCATTAGCTGGACTAAAACTTTAACACCTGGAAGAGTAATAGTGAAAGTTGCATTGTGCGACACGAGAAACCCTTTCCAACGAACGATCGAACCACGTTAAGCTGTCAAGGTGTCCGGAACACAGCACACACACACCACCCAAGGACACCGAGATGATTATTGAAATTTGATGAACATTCTTTCGCTCTGTCCTTCCTCCCCACCCCCTTCTTTCTCTCTCTCTCTCTCTCTCTCTCTCTCTCTCTCTCTCTCTCTCTCTCTCTCTCTCTCTCTGTCAGCAGTTTTCACTTCCGTAATGTACTTGGCTTTCGTTGACTAGACTCACGCATGGAAACATATTCAATTATTTAAGTTCATCACATACATGAAAGCCGCAGTGCAGCAACGCGACACATTTAATAAATTAGTAAAATTACTGGTGCGTATGTTCATAACAGCTGCGACCTTGCGTGGCTAATGCTGGCTGTTATTTCACGCTGTCATCAGTGCGGTGGTGAAACACAATAAGGATGTGAGTGGGCGGATTAATTAACGAGTGAATGCGTAAATAGTGAATGAGTGAATGAATGAATGAACGAACGAACATAATTTGCCATTAATTTCTTCGTCCCCGTACTTTAGAGGTCTCAGTCTTCAGATCCCAGCCAATCAGGCGGGATGATCTCGGGGACAAACATTACATGGGATCACACTAACGAAGGAGGAGACGGACCCGCGCTCTGCCAACACGCACACCCAACATCTCGCCACGCGTGTGTCAGAAACTCTAAAACACAATGACCAACTTTCCAGGAACATCAAACACACACATACACACACACACACTCTCTCTCTCTCTGCGCACGTAATGACACTCAGGAAGTTTGGAAAATAAGTTAAGAAATGCGTCTGATTTCACAAGGACACTGTACTAGAAAGTCGAACCAATAGTCTTATGCTTGATGATAATTTACTGCGACATGACGGCTCAGTTGGACTTGTTAGCATCACACTGTAAACACGAAGAGAATTATCAGTTAATTATTAGACAAGGGCGCTTCAGCTACACAGAAACGTTGTGAAAACGTGAGTGTACAGAAAGCATTTCACATGTTACGTAGAATCATAATGAAGACAAATTATGACATTAAACTTTAGAAATTAATTAAGATTTTATGGACTTTCTCTGACAATCCTTGCAAGGCATATTAAATCCTGCTATTCTTATGAAATGCGCTTTAGTTTAGAAACTGCCTGGTCCAGCATTTCTGCTTTCCCCAGCAATCCAGCAGTGTATCTAACTTTAACCTGTCCAAACCAGAGACAGCTCAAATCCATCAAAGAGGAGTCATAAAACTTCCATCACTTCCACTCTTGCAGACAACCTTCTAGCTTTCCTTACATGAATCTGGGTCATCCACGTTTTATGGATCCCTTTTGCGGCGAGAAAAGAAGAAATAAAAAAAAAAAAAAATCATTCGGGTTTTTCATCTTAGTATTTTACGTCCATATCGATATTTAATATTCTGCTATTAACAACAAGTGTCTTCTAACGTTCTTTTCTAAGCCATATTGTTTCCCCTTATTTTATCGGGGAAGGGTGGGGGGGAGAAGAGACTAAGACGTGCTGTTAATATTGTTCTGCTACTAATAACGTGTTCTCAGCATTCTCTTCAAGACCATATTGTTTCTTCTATTTTCTAACTCTGTTCTACGTGTTAGTGTCGTTTAGCAATGGTGGGAATCTTTAAATCTCCTTTACAGCTGACTAACACTACGAAGACTGTGGTGCCTCACACACTCAGGGATGACGGAAAAGTAAGACATAAATACACACATAAAATTAACATGTTTAGAGGAAGTAAAGAAATTTTCAAATAGACGCATATGAATACTTATGTGAATTCATATCCTATTCAGTACGACACACACGCACACACACAGACACACAAAAGGAGACTTACCATGAACCGCTCATCAGCAGAGTAGGTATAAATGCCGGCAGTCAGGATGTGCAGGTCTCGTTTCCTCATCCACGTCACCTGCAACAAATACAGTTCTTAATGATCGCCACCAACACCACCGCCACCACCACCACTGCTACCACAACCGCTACTACCACTTTAGCTGAATAACTAGTTCCCTTACTATTCTCACAACAATTCCTGCACCTCCTGTTACTTTGGTCTCTTGATGCAGATCTGAATGGTGCAACATATGATGCTCCAGTCAGAGAGGTTACTGGCATAGGAATATATTCATAACTCCACGACTCTCATTTAGTATTTTCCTGGCGATTTTGTATTTGTAAAACTGTAATACTATTTTTTTTCTGCATCCCAATTACGTCGGTTTACCATGAATCAAAACTACATTCATAGACAATAATATAAATACATATCAAAACATATCAAAACATATCAAAACGAACATAATATAACAGACATAAAAGGTTTTTAATAGAAATAGATAGGTCATGGATGCACCATCAACGTATGCAAATAAAATGAAATTTCCATATGCATTTGTCTACAATTATTACATTACTTGCACTGTCATTAATCATGCAAAGCTAATCCATTTATCTACGCATCTCGTGTAACGGCTCACCTTGATATTAAATGAAGGCCAGCGGTGCATTCATTGACCTATTTTGTGTATTTTTTTCTCTTTTACATCATATGTTAAGCTTGGGTATTAAGATAAACTCTGAGCTCTCAGTTGCAGGTTTGTATTCTTGAAAATTTCAGCGCTTTGTCTCAGCTACCTTGACCAAACTATAGTGGAAGTCACTGGGATCATCAAGAATGTTTTCAGGACGTTACTGATAGTTTAGCCAGGACTTTACGATGTCAATAGGAAAAACACCTCTGAGAACCTGACCAATTGCCTCTGTGGCGTCTAAAAATACTCCTTGTGGCAGAAGAAATCGTTTAAAGATACCGGATACAGACACACGTATGTACATGTTATCTACTCGGCTTAGATTTAGATGAATGAAGCATAGCAATTCGGTCCTTATATAGTTTCGTTTTCATTGCTATTTGGTTGACATTTATTTGGATCATGTCAAGATTAGCGAACTCTCCAGCTCTCCTCGTTTCCTGGCTCCCCCTTCGCAACTCTATCACTCAGTTGACAAGACGTGTGAATGAAAATATGATATCCAAAACTAACCTAACCTAACATGGTCCTAATTTCATTCTAGGTTAGTTTAGGTTAAAATTAGTGTTAGGTTAGTTTTGGTCATCATATTTTCATTCACACATATCAGTTGAGTGAAAGTGGTGCGAGTGGGGAGGCGGGAAACTAGGGCAGCTGGAGGGTTCGCTATTCTTGACATGATCCATTTATTTTTACTAATTAGAAATTCCAAAACCTATTTTTCTATGTTTTTTTCTTTCTTGTAGGTGCCTTGAAACATTCCTTATATTGTGCTTAGTGCTGTGAATTGGTTGCATATCACTGGGAAAGGGTTAAGCGCTGAAATTTCTAGAGCAAAATTTTGTAATTACCTTTAAGTTCCATTTATGCTGATAACATATTCACTGATAATGATGTTGGTTTTACTCTCCCTCACTGGATTTTACTTATTAAAAGGTCTTCCCTCTCAAACATTTGCCAGAAAAGCTGCTTGATATTTTTCCATAATGTTTCAGAACTATTTTCAAATTACTTCCTACTTGTTCTTTCTGCTCCGAAAAATAAATAATTAAAAATACATGTGCATTTCCTTTCACGAATATGAATTACTTTTTGTTGAGGCAAATGTAGCAAGTTGTCTGCAATACATTTCATTGTGTGCCTTGGACGGCAAGCTGAGTGAGAGTAGGAACGATTAGTGCCCTTTACAATGAAAATAACAAAAACAACAACAGCAACAACAACAATGATAATACTAACAATGATAATGATAATAATAAGAAAACCACTATAAAGAAGCATTAATAAAAATAAATACAAAAATAACATTACAAAACTGGAGGAACAAGAAAAAACACCACCACCTCTACCACCACCAGCACAGTCAGCACGCCAGCACCTCCATCACCACCACCACCACCACCACCACCACTATCTCGCCCCCACGACCACTAAAACTCATTACAACATTTGCAGCTACAAAAACATTCTCAACTTGTCGCAAAAAGTTAGAGAATATCTTTTTCCCTTTTCATACAGCGTGCCCTTTCCTGTTCGTATGACGCCACACTCTACCGCCCAGGAGAAATGAAGATAAAAACGCCATTTCCGCACACACACACACACACACACACACACACACACACACACACACACACACACACACACACACGTTCACACATATCTAACTCCTATTTTTGGCTTTCAACATTTCATTTCACGACATATATTTCAACGATTTTTTACATATCTCGGTAGTTGTTACTCTTTCGTTTTTCTTTCTCTCCAGCAGTGTTTTTATTCCCAGCTGCATGTAGCATAAAGTCACGGGACATAACGGGCATTGTTAGTCTAAACCATATCTACATTTGTTCTGCGCAATATTTGGCTTTAGTTCCAAAATACACCAGCGTCTGCAATACAATGAATTTCTGGCATCCGTACTGTGTCCAAGATTTTTGTTTCGAGGTTAGAACGTCTTCTGCACTATTACTATTACTATACGGTTACTACTACTACTACTACTACTACTACTACTACTACTACTACTACTACTACTACTACTACTACTACTACTACTACTACTACTTCTACTACTACTATTTCATTCATCTCCCACTATTTGTGAACTAATTATTTCCTATCTCTTTTTTATCTTTTTTTTCATGCTTAAACCTCTTGTTCTATCCTCATTACACATACTGAAAATGTGTCTTCCTTGTTTTATCCCCTATACCATTTGAATATCTCTATCAAGCCCCCTTTCAACCTACGCTTCTCTGAGAACCACATACTGTTGTTATAAAGCAATAATTGATGGAAGAACAATGTATGCAGCTTCATCATCTCATCGACAAAGCGTAGCGCACTGCCGGGTTCTGCCGTTTTTATTTCCCGTTTCCCAATTAAGAAATTCAGAAATTCTCATTTCTGATCACTCCGCTGGTTCAAGTCTCAAGGGCCTTAATTACTGGATTCTTTCTGCCAATTAGAAATTAAAAGTCTGTCTCTCCTACGTACCGGCATAATATACGCATCTGGATATTCATTCACTATATAACTCATCTGTTTGTCTACACGTACTCGTATATAAATGAAAATAATGAAAGCTGTTAAAACGCCATCTTTCTCTCTGCATATGGAACGTCATGTGCCGCACACAGTATAGACATCAATACTCTGCCTTCTTCTTCACTTCAAGTCTTGTCTGGTGCTTCGCTTGTTAAAACACGACTTTCTGTCTGCTTTGTTTTATTAATGGAATACTTTCACCACTAAATTGAATATATAATGCATACTTACAAAAGTTATAACGAACAGAGAGAGAGAGAGAGAGAGAGAGAGAGAGAGAGAGAGAGAGAGAGAGAGAGAGAGAGAGAGAGAGAGAGAGAGAGAGAGAGAGAGAGAGAGAGAGAGAGAGAGAGAGAGAGAGAGAGAGAGAGAGAGAGAGAGAGAGAGAGAGAGAGAGAGACCTAAGAATCGAAGTTAGAGTCAGAGATAAAGTCAAAAGAAGAAGAAGAAGAAGAAGAAGAAGAAAAAAAGAAAAAAAAGAAGACGAAGCAGAAACAACAAAAAAAAAAGACAAAAAAGAAAACAAGAAAACAAACAAGAAAAATAGAGAAAAAGAAACCAACTCATCCTCATGAAGAAAACCACAAATAAGGAGTTTATCTGGAAATCTGGTCCCCGTGAATGGCTTGCTAAGTAATAAGGGATCAGGACAAGGAAGAGAAACAAGACATATCATCCTTGGCTCTGACACAACGGTTGGGGGGAGTACGGAGGTGGAGAAGAGGAAGAGGTAGAACAGGCGGAGCAGGTGGAACAGGTGGGGAAAGTTTATCTATTGTGACATGGAGATACTTAAAAGGACATCAGTGTGAGTGTCTGTAAAGGTGTGGTGCAGGTAGAAAGAACAGATGATGTCAGATGGGACAAAGGAAGCGTGTCTGTAGGTGGAAAAAAGGAAAGGTGAAGCAGAAGGGCTATATGTAGTGAAAGGGCCGCGTACCCACTCTTCCTCCCGCTCTTCTTCCCGCCCATGCTATTATGTCGGGAAAATAGGGGATAAAACACTTCCTTCCGCCGATGCGACTCTCTTCACAGGCGGGAAAAGTCAGCCAC
Source organism: Portunus trituberculatus (assembly GCF_017591435.1). Classification (NCBI taxonomy): domain Eukaryota; kingdom Metazoa; phylum Arthropoda; class Malacostraca; order Decapoda; family Portunidae; genus Portunus; species Portunus trituberculatus. The sequence goes on along the minus strand of NC_059268.1, from coordinate 11,778,453 downwards.
TTACAGATAACAATGCAGGAACCAATCTTTCTTCACATGATGCTCTTTGCGAGTAAAAGATTCGTGCTCTGCTATTCCTGTCATTATATTTATATTCTGAAACGCTTTGCTGTCTTATCATGACTATTTGTAAAGGTCACAGAAAGAGTGGCCAGGGTCTCAAGGGTGTATTTCCTGTTAATAATGTAGGAATCTTGTTAGCCTCTCTCAAGCATCGTAAATAAAACCCAAAAGAATAATAAAAACTCGTATAAATTTCATGTCACTTTAAGAAGAGCCTCTTTGAAATTTGAGTAGCCGAGTTGCGACGCAGAAGTGTTTCAGAATATGATACATAGTTCAAGGACTGACAAAACAATAGAGATGTACCGTTTGCTGTTTTAATTAAGCTGGGAAGAATGATATTTCAAAGTACATATAATATTGAATTTTTTACTTATCCATTATAGTCTCTCTATTTGCTATTGTGATTATTTTTAATAGTGTTTGGCCAAGTGCAGAGGAGAGACGAGTACTTGGAAATGAGTGTGTCGGGGGATGGAATCATCAGTCAGATGGAAAGAAAGACCAAAGGGAACGTTTAATGATGCGCTGAGAGATGGCATGTTAGAGCGATGAGACAGAATACAGAGTAAGGTCAAATCCCCGTAGCAAGAGCACCTCAAAGGGTAAGACTCTCTAAGGCACTACTTACGAATACAACATTTAATCACACAATGGTGGCGTTTCACAGAAGGTTATTTTTATCAGTATTTTCATCCAGTTTATGAAGAGAGGTTTGATTATTCATGGCATTTTCAAGGATTTTGCGTCTTCGTACATTTAATCACACAATGGTGGCGTTTCACAGAAGGTTATTTTTATCAGTATTTTCATCCAGTTTATGTAGAGAGGTTTGATTATTCATGGCATTTTCAAGGATTTTTCTTCTTCGATCTCATGTCTTTATCCTTCCCCTCTTCCCTTCTTGCTCAATATTTCTTCCTTTTTGGTCTTAAAAGTCCATAATATCGAGGCCTGTAATAATACATAGCCTTCTTTCCTTTTCAATGGAAGGCAATATGTCTCAGAGTAAATGTTTTTCCACAGTTCATGATTTTTCCTCTACTCGTCATTTTCTGTTTTAACCTTTCCATATTTTTTCAACGCTCTTATCTAAATTACAAGATCTCATCAGCCTCTATATTTAAATCCTTTAAGTAAAAAAGCTGCAGGAATGAGAGGTAAAGAGAGGCCTTCCTTTAAAACAATTTTTCTAATGACAAGCCAAAGTTTCTCTCACTAAGACACCTTTCAGCTCTACACTACAGAGAATTTGCACATTTCTCCAAACTAACGCATTCTTTCTTCATATGATCGAGTACTTGGAATAGCGCCACTGACAAGTAAGAATCTGTCCTAAGAGAGCCATTTCAAAACTCCTCCTCTGCCTCTCTTTGATTTACGAACTAGAGCATTTTTCGTTTTACTTAAAGCACGAAACGTCTATTTTTGCTTTTCTCTCTCTCTCCTCCTCCTCCTCCTCGCTGACATGGCCGTAAAGAGGGTCGATGCAGCGGCAGTCTGTCAGAGGTAAACAAAGTGACAGGATGACACGCGTGAGGGGGAGTTGGCGTACAGTCCACCATGAATGTATATATTTCCATCCTCTCCCTAAACACAGACCGTCTAGTCTCGTTTCGGCATTTCGTCTTGATCATGAGTCTGTCCTGCTCCCCTTCTCATTTCTTCCCTCCAGTCCCCGAGGCGCCGCTCCGCATACATAGCACAGCACACTTTCATTTCAACTTGTCCATTCCAAAGGCAGAAGGAAGGGAGGACTTCTTAGACAGTGTAAGAGAAAAGACATCTAATTAAATTCTGGTCACTAATGATCTGGACTTTCCTCACAAAATCTTCCCTTTCTCCTTCTCTGACTTGTATATCCTTTCAAATTAATATCACATGAATATTTTTCTTTGCCTTTATTCTACTCTTAAGAAATTTCTACTCGAGTAAGGGATATGACACACATTCACTCAGTCAGCAGAGCGCTTCGGTAAACCCTGAAGTATAGCAGCTATTAACATACTGCTCGTTTTAGGGGGAATACTGGGAAGAGAGAGAGAGAGAGAGAGAGAGAGAGAGAGAGAGAGAGAGAGAGAGAGAGAGAGAGAGAGAGAGAGAAGAGGCAGGGAGGATATAAGAAGAGTTGGAGAAATATGTGGAGATATAACAATAGATATTATAAGTAGACTGTGTATATGGTAGTGAAGGAGTTTGCTTTCTTTCATGCTGACCAAACTTTACGATTTCTATAAAATATCTTTCTTGTTCACACACACACACACACACACACACACACACACACACACACACACACACACACACACACACACACACACGGGATTGAGTTCACTACAAAAACATGCATCAAAAGAGCGAGCGTGGAGGAAGGAGTCGCCACAAGAAGAGACGTTCAATCATCGCGGCTCTGAATGGCTCGTTGAACAGCACCAGCACCATCATCTCCTGCTGGGAACACACCGGATGGGCCGCACAATGAAGGGCCGCTGGGGTGGGGATAGTGGTGGTAGTGGTGCTCGTGCGAGGTCTAGTTGCGGGCGAATAAAAGGCTCAGTCAAATAAAAACAGCAAATAAAAATAAACCTCTCCAGAACCAGCTATGGGAAGAGAAAATGGGGAGTAGTACATGAAGAGAAGGTTAAATATGTTTGCTTACTGATATGTACTAGAACACCTTCTCTCAAACTGGACATATTCTGAAACATTTTCCTTGTACCTACACGACTTTCAAAGGATTCTTGAAATAACTCTGATTTTTAAGGAAGTTTTTACGTTCCTAGTGACAGATGAACAGGTTTTCTACATTATAAAGTAGAAAAGCACTATTGGAAACAGAGATAATCGTATTTTGATCTTTGAAAACATTAGCAGTGAGAGAGCAGAGCAATTATTAATACAGGTTAGAACAGGAGAGGGAGTTATAGCACAGGCGGTGACTGCTGGTGGCGTGTCTGAACTGCGTGGAGGGAAAGCGTGACAAGATTTTTTTATTGGCGTCGTTATATCATCTTCTCTCTTTTACTTCCCTCGCTGACTCCTCCGCTTGATACAAAGGCGCTCTTTACACCTGCTTTGAGTCACAAAGGAATTTACGACGTACCTTGACATGCGAGCCTGCCTGCAACTCCGTGTTCCTGAGTCTACTTTGCTCGACCTCTTATTCTTTATATCGCATTCAGACACACTAATATTCCCCCGCACTTCATAAGTCTCTCACCTGTTAAAGATTTTCGGGGAATTACTAAATACTAAATGTTATATTAAAAGAACTTGCTTTATGTAAAAAAAATAATATTATCTTCTGTGACGCTAAAGAGACAAAGAAATAGACGTGAAATATCAAGTACTCTTTACGTTTAAAGACCGTGCTGGGATATTACTGAACATAAGATTGATAATTATGTTAGATATGTACCAAACTAAACGTCCGTGTGTAGGTTGGGCTTCCTCACTCGGGGCAACGGTTTCCTAGCGGGTGGGCTTTGAGATAGGAGGTACCATAAAAAGTATCCCCTTTAGCCCATAAATTCCCGTGAAAAGTCCACATGGTATAAATAAAAAAAAAAGAAAAAAGAAAAACATCGGAGGCTTCATTGATGCTTTGAACGAGGCTTTTAAGCTAAAGGTTTCAGTATTTGCAAACCAGCCAGGTTATCTTTTATTACAATTCATTACACGATTTGCCTGTCTCGGATAATTCTTAACCCCTTATTGCTTCCAACATTTGACAGTGCAATGCATCAGGCACAATCATATATGTTTAGTGTTCATTAGTTTGTATATTTGGCATACGTGGGGATGTGTTATAGTGCTCATGACCTTATAGCAGGACTTTCTCTCTCTCTCTCTCTCTCTCTCTCTCTCTCTCTCTCTCTCTCTCTCTCTCTCTCTGGCATTACACAGGGAACAGACGAGACAAAAATTACCTCTCCAAAAATAGAATACTGGACAGGCAAAGTGAAAAATTGCGATAATTTCCCTTGGAGTGGAAAGAAGTATTGGTCAAGGAAGCGGGACTGGGGGGGGGAGGGGAAGACGCATAAGTAACGTACCGGAGTCAGGAAACTCGGCGGAGAAAGAGCACAGGTACGAAAGATGGAGAAGTCGAGGTTGTCCAGTGTTTTACGTGAGTGTGAAGCGAGTTTTGTTAATTTGGAGAACTTTAACGAAAGGGAAAAGTCAGAGAGACGGACGTAAATCGGATAAACAGGTTGGAGTTACCTCGTGTTTTATGCCGGATGAAGAGACTCGGTAAAATATAGATCGTAATGAGTGAGCGACCAGCAGAGCATCGAGGTCCGCGCCACTTAATGCCTCGCAGACCGCCAGGGATTGATTCTTTATTCATGTTAAATCGACAATGACTCACATATACTTTTCACCATCGCATTTTATGACCTTTGTACGTATATTTCTGTCCTTACGTGAAATTTCAAATAGTTTCTAAATTCGTTCGTTGTTTTTGAAGAATGACACTATTAAATCTAGAGTAAAAGATATGTAGTTGGATAATAACACCCCAAGGAACATCACCACTAACCATTTCCTCTAGTCGTAGCTGGCAGGAAATGAAGACAACAGTAAAGTTATAACATAAACCAGACTTTCTACTTTTTCTTCACTATTCTTATTTTTATCGGTCTATTCCCCCATCAGGCACGTAGGACAGCCACTAGGGACTACGTAGACACTCTTCTTTCCCTTCAATAGTCGTATTCAGTCTCTCGAGATCCATTGTATTGTTGGTTCTCTTCCTATTCTGTTCTAGTTTCATTATGGATATGGTTCTGCAACTCTTTCTCTCTCTCTCTCTCTCTCTCTCTCTCTTATGGACAATGCACAGGTTTTTCCACTTACTGTTCCCCTATTTTGCCATCTTACTAATTCAAGAGTTAACCACTTCTCTCCATCATTGCTTTCATTGGTAAACTTTGCAACACTCTTCTTTCGTTCGCTTCTCCCTCCACCTTCTTGCAACTTGGTTTCTTTCAGGCGGATGGTATTAAAACACTTCACGAACTTTACTGGCGTTGCTCTTTTATAAAACTCGCCCGGTATTTTCATTACTCTTCAGCTGCTATTTACTGTTTTCTTTTCTCTTGGATTGCATATATAACTTTCGACCATTCGCTGCTTTCATTATCACTTTTATTATTTCGCGAGTCTGCAGAAGTCTTACTGACGGAAAGTCTTCGTACTATTGTGACTGTAAAGAGTTCTTCACTCCACACACACACACACACACACACACACACACACACACACACACACACACACACACACACACACACACACACGCGCGCGCGCAGGATCAGTTTCCATTGACTAAACAAATGCAAGGAATATGTATAAAACCGTATGAACATTTACAGCAATGGATGATTCAATAAAACTAATCTGACAGTAGATATTCAACCCATCCACCCACCAACACACTCACCCACATACCTACACACCGACACAACCACCCACTCACACACACACACACACACACACACACACACACACACACACACACACACACACACACACACACACACACACACACACACACACACACATACACGCACACACGCACAGTCTCAGTCTCAGTCCTACCCAAAGATCGGTCTATGAGCTCTGAGCTCGCTCCGTAATGGGGAAGACTGGCTGGGTGACCAGCAGACGACCGAGGTGAATTACACACACACACACACACACACACACACACACACACACACACACACACACACACACACACACACACTGATTACATGTCCTGGGTTCCTCAATGAGTAACTAAGACAAAGGGGAGAGTTGTACCATAATGGGCTCCTTTTATTTCTTTAATTTTTAATTCTTAATTCCTTTTGTCTCCCTAACGAGTAGAAGGTCTCTACTAAGGGGCAAGATTATTAAAAAAAAAGATAAAGAGGAGCCTCTACAAGGGCGGTACCGTACAATATATTTGAGGGCAACGTTCCTTGACTTTTTTTGCTACAACGCCACCAGTATTCAGGTCTCGCAGCCTTGAAAAGTAGATTACAGATACAACAGTTGCTTCACTACTACAAGGCGCAATGAAGTACTCTCTGATCACTTGATTTGTCCATTCTTCAGGATATAAACAGTCAATGGCAAAGGCAATATGAAAACATGAAAAAAGTAAAGAACGCTTCTCAGAACTCCGTAAAACTTTATTTAAACAAACCTAAGAGAGAGAGAGAGAGAGAGAGAGAGAGAGAGAGAGAGAGAGAGAGAGAGAGAGAGAGAGAGAGAGAGAGAGAGAGAGAGAGACGTGCAGTTCAAAAGGTACGATTTATTTTAACAAACAGTGCATGTACTCTGCTGCCTTTCGTTTCCCATTACCGCCAGCCTTACTGTGTCATTATCCTCACACAGTTTCATTATCATCTATTTGTCTGTCCTCATTATCTAATCATTCCTGCCACTACTACCACCACCAGCACCACCACCACCGTCACCACCCACACACCGCCATTTCTATCAACAGCGGCATTAAGCTCTGATAGAACGTTTCATAAGTAGACGAAAATCTCTTTTTTTATCTTATTTTTCAAACAGAATATTAATAAAAAGGACGGTGGAGTTTGAAAGTCGTCGAATATATTTACGTCCTTGAATAAAGATGAGGAAAGCTTTGAGATTATTTTTGTGTTATTTCAGTACACACACACACACACACACACACACACACACACACACACACACACACACACACACACACACACACAGAGAGAGAGAGAGAGAGAGAGAGAGAGAGAGAGCACCTGGGCTTGTCACTACTTACATCTCCTGGTACAATTCAGTATATCACGTCTTATATTCACTTCTCACTTAACGCCTTCAATTTTTGGGTATGATTAGACGATTTATGTTACATTTGGAAGGGTCTATGGACATCAGAAGGTTAACGGTCCAGTCTTCACTATTTCAACCCCTAATATGAGTTTCTGAAGTCGTATAAAATCGCCTAATAGTAACAGGAATGAATATGAAGACGCGTCACGGTACTGAAGGGGTTGAACAATGCAAAGATGGAACAATTATCAGATGAAAACCTACAAATTTCTGGGCAAGATTAGACGCACTTTATATTTCAAGCTTTCAACAATGTCTATGATATTTTTTACTTATATTTTTCCAGTTTTGTTACATTTACATAAAAATACAATAATAGAAGCAGCTATAGTAATAACGACTCTGAAAACAACATCATAACGTGAACATTACAGCAGTCGTAGTAGCAGTAATGGTGGTAGTAGTAGTAGTAGTAGTAGTAGTAGTAGTAGTAGTAGTAGTAGTAGTAGTAGTAGTAGTAGTAGTAGTAGTAGTAGTAGTAGTAGTAGTAGTAGTAGTAGTAGTAGTAGTAGTAGTAGTAGTAGTAGTAGTAGTAGTAGTAGTAGTAGTAGTAGTAGTAGTAGTAGTAGTAGTTTTCCTTACCCTATCCGTCTCGTATCTAAAATTTCAGAAAAGAATTAACCCAAATTTTTCGCTAGCATCAAACACTCAAAATATCCGACGTGTCCTCCTTTTATTTATAGTAATGAAGGAATGTTAATTTTTCTATACGACTAGTACTAAAGGCAACGTTAGCATAGAAGTGGTAATAATTTGTTGATGGGTGGCCTATCTGTGACTGTGCATGTGAAAATTGCGCACGATTTTAATTACCTCACTGCCGTAATGGATAAATGATATATTTTAATTCTATATTCTGGTGTGAGAGGAATGGTTAGTATATCATGAAGCTACTAACATACAATTTGGAGCGTCGACAAATCGTAAAATTTCCATAACGTTTTTGTATAATCCAGATTTGTTCTTTCTGTCATCCTGTCTGTCTGTTTCCTCTCTGGTAGCAATTCGTTTCTCCTTCAAGCTACATAACCAAGACTTGAAACTGTATCCACTCGTACAAACATGAATGTCAGACAGTTAATTCCTTCAGTTCCATACACGTTTCTACATTCATTCTGCTTACTATTTGGTGATCTTACAAAGCTTCAGAAACTTATGTACGGTTTGAAATAATGAAGACCGTGGCCATTAATCTCCTGACCTCCATAGACCTTTGCTAATGTCAATAAAATCGTCTAATCATACCCAAAATTCAAGGTAAAAATGCGTCCCAGTACTGCAGAGATTAATAATTGAGTCAAGAGGTAAGATGTTGGAAGGTTTTTGTACATCACTTTTACTTAAACCACAGTTGTTGACATCTATATTGGTTATTTTTCTTCCATATTTGTGTGGAAGATAGATGGAGACAGAAAGAAGGTGGTGATTTGAGCTGGGAGGTAGCGAGATAGTAAAAAGTAACAACACATTTAAGGTATTGTCTCTTGTACTTATACGTATTTACTGCGCTATCTTTTTATTTTCTCCCTTCCATCGTGTATCTGTCACCATCTATCCTATCTGTCACTTCCAAATCTTCTTTCAGTCCATCTTTCTTCCTATCATCAATCACCGAACCCACTTCCTATTTAACCATTTATTTATCCATCTACTCGTCTTCCAATGTATTTATCCACAACTTAACTATCTATCAAAACATCCACCAAAATTTATTCCCTCTGTAAATAATCGAGTGAGGAAGACTCATGATGAAGGAACAAATCTGACGTCAGTGCGAATTATAAGTGAATGGACAGCACGACAACACTTAGTTTAGTTACAACAGCGTCCACTCACCAATCAGCTCAACACACCAGCAATAGCGAATCCACGGTGGGCGCCAGGCATTCCTTTACACACCACATGGATATCACTGCATCATTCCAGCGGATCAGAGTTAATGAAGCCGAACACTTACATACACATTGCATATACAAACCCGGAACTCCAAGCGGATGTAAAGAAAAGGATCAATAAGAGAAGTGGACTAAAGAAAAGTGACGAAGATAACTGTTTAAAAAAAGAAAGAAAATACGAATATGGTTTAGCGCATGAATGTGTGAACAGTGTAAATTCTAATGATAAATTACATACATAAATTTTGAATTCTAAGCTTTCGTGAATTATGGAGGAGAAAGAGGAAAAGGAGGAGATAAACAGGAAGAACAGGTTGAGGAAGAAGGCCAAATACAGAGAACCAAAGACAAAATGAACAGGATACGTGGATGGAAACAATGAAAGATCATTATTCTAGACAAAAATTACAAAGAAACTTAACCCAGAAGGAAAGAATGAAATGCATATAAACAAAAAGCACAAAAGAAAAAGAAAACAGTGAATGAACAAAACTAATAATAAGACAAGGCATTACACGACGACCAGAGAGCAGGAAGAGAAGAAAGGAACAAAGAGGAATAAACATACAAGGAAAATTAAACGAACCAGAAAATATTCGAGAAAGGAAGGAAACAGACGAGCACATTGGAAGGAAACTCGTGAAAGAGAAAACATTCTGAACACAATGGAGGAAAAAGTTGAGCAAAGGAGTAAAGGAAGGGAGGAAAATAACCTAGAAAAATTTAATAAAGGAGAAACTGGAGTAGGAAGAGTAAATGCAACCTTATGAGCCCTGAACAAAAGAAGTTGCGCGTACATTAATGATAACAAATGTACGAGGTTTCTCCCAGCATTTACAGTGATATGAGACAAATGATCTTCCTTTTTTGCATTTCATTTTTGCAGTTTCAGGCGACTCGCAGGCTGTTTTAAGCTTGTATTGGTGGCGAAGTGATGCCTTGAAGCGGTGACTCTTCTACCATATTTTTTAAAATCGATATTGATAAAGTGAAACCAATTTAGACAACGCTTCTTTTTTTCTGACGACTCTCCTTCTTTCTATGGTATTATTTCTTACTCCGATGATGCTGCTACTTCTCTCTCTCTCTCTCTCTCTCTCTCTCTCTCTCTCTCTCTCTCTCTCTCTCTCTCTCTCTCTCTCTCTCTCTACTCTTTCGGAAGCGAGTGAGTGAACCATACAATTTTCAAGTAGTTTCAAAATCCCCAATTAGTGACATTTGAAGCTCAATTTCACTCAAGAAACCCCGAGTCGCACAACACAAACATCCTCTTTTTTTCCTACCCAAAATAAAAGTGAGTGAATGAAGCAGATAAGATTTTATGTATTGTTTTTTCTGAGAACCATAACAAAAAAATTATATCACGTTCAAAATTCACTTGTACCTTTTTTTTTCATTTGTGTGTGTAGATCTAAACAGGAAAGACAAAACAATCAATTCGATAGTGATGTCATCTTCTCTTACGTGTCCAATGAAAAAAAGTCAAGCGGTGTTGTTAAATCGAGTTAGTAGAGCACAGAGAGCCAATAATTGTTTTCATGGGGCCAAGAGAGAGAGAGAGAGAGAGAGAGAGAGAATTTGACTGTATTAGTGGCGCAGGCAATTTTATTTATAGTGGTATCCATATTAGGGCCCATATCACCGCCCAAGCTCATGTTGAGTGTAACCACCTAGAACCTGGGTATCATGGTGATACGTAGGTAACTTTAAACCACTCGACAAATAGCAAAGTGTTTTAAGGCTGTACGTGGTGGGATTCGAACCTACGCGTGGACGTCTGCCCGATCCCACGCTCACCACCTTATCCACTATGCCACGTCACGTCAAAACACCACATTCTCACACTCACACTTCACACTGCTGACTCTCTGCATTCCTCTGGCGCTAAGGAAACGACGAGGCCATGACGTGTATGTGTGGAGGAGGACAAGGAGGAGGAGGAGGAAGAGGGAGAGATGGAAGAGCGAAGAGAGGATGAATAGGAAGAGAGGGGAAGAGCAAGGGGAGAGAGGAATGAAAAATAGGACAAGACCGGGAGGGAAGGGTGAGGAAAGTGGCGCCGAGGGGAGGGAGGAAGCTGGGAGAAAAAAAAAAAGAAGAGCGAGGAGAAAGAAAACGGAGGGGGCACTGGAGAAGGGTGAAGCGCGAGAGGAAAGGGAATGAGGCGTAGGATATGGAAGCAAGTGGGGGTGGCGGGGAGAGCAGCAGCGTGTGGATGACGGAGTGGGTGGCTGGGTGGCTAGATGGGCAGGGCAGGTTGGTGATGGGTCTTCAGGCTTTGATCCTCACCCCGTCTAGTTTATCGCGCCACCGAGTCCACGCCGCCACCTGTGACCTTCTGCCATTAGTTCCTACGACGCCGTTTCCCCCTGCTGGCTTCCCATCTCCCTACACGCAATCCTTCTCCTTCTCTTCCTTCCCTTGTTGTTTACTCTTCCTGTGTTCCTCCTCCTACAATTCCTCTTCCTTTTCCTTCAGTGATTTCTCTTCTTCCTTTTCCTCATCTTCGTCTTCCTCTTCCTCTTTATCTTCTTGTTGTATATTCTAGTCTTTTTCTTTTTCTTCTCCTCCTCCTTCTTTATATCTTTTATCTACCTCCTTTTCTTTCTTTTATCTTCCTCATCTTCGTCTGTTTATGTATTTTCATCCTCTTTTTCCTCTTTCTCCTCCTCCTCTTCTTCTTTTTAATTCCTCTTCCTTTTCTTCTTCTTTCTCCTCCTCCATTGTTCATAGATTTGCCTTTTCTCTTCTTCTTCTTCTTCTTCTTCTTCTTCTTCTTCTTCTTCTTCTTCTTCTTTTTTGTCTTCTTTCTGCTGTTATTTTTTTTCCATTTCAAAGTGCTCTCATCTTCAAGTCCCAGTTTCCTCCTCCTCCTCCTCCTCCTCCTCCTCCTCCCTTTCATCATCATTATCATCACCTTACTCCTCCACCTTCTCATCACCATCTTGCCTCTCCTCCTCTTCCTTTTCCTTTTCCTCTTTCTCCTCCTCCGGATCCTTCTCCTTTACATCTTATGTTCAATTTTCTCCCCACATTCTATCCCTCTTACTCTCCCTTGTGTTTAGAATTTCTAATTATCACATTTCCCTCCATTACTCTCATCTATTTCCTTCTCCTTGTTCTCCCTTTTGTTCTCAAGTATGTTTCGTTCTACTTGTGTTCTTTCTGAGTCTATTTCTTTCCTTACTTTACCATCTTGTTTTATATCCCTTCTTACTGTCTTTTTCTCGTTGTTCTCTAGTGTCTCCTGTTCTGCTTATGCTATTTGAGTATACTCCTTTCCTTCCTCTATGTTTATTTATCAGAAATGAATTGATATATACACTTACAATGACAGGGACTCAGATATATGTTGTTGTTTAGTCATCCCGTACAAATCATTATAATCTTATATTCCTTATCACTCCTTCTGAAAGACGAGAATGATCATGAATTTGAAACCATAATTATACAGTCAATTCCTTGCAGAGCCTCATGTGTGGGAGACCGTAGCACTTATTTCATTTATTCAGCATCTCACGGTGGTTAATGTTCCTTCCAGTTTGCGAGTAGAAGGAAAAGGTTTAATTGTTTGGCTCCAGAAATTTATGCACGCGCTTCTCTGCCGCCATGCTTCAAGGAATGGCAGAAGGCGTGTGCATAATACATACTAGTGCAGTGAGGTTCTGATCCAACTGTGCGCCTTTGCTAGTGGTTGCCATGTCACCGCAGCGTATGAGAGAGAGAGAGAGAGAGAGAGAGAGAGAGAGAGAGAGAGAGAGAGAGAGAGAGAGAGAGAGAGAGAGAGAGAGAGAGAGAGAGAGAGAGAGAGAGAGAGAGAGAGAGAGAGAGAGAGAGAGAGAGAGAGAGAGAGAGAGAGAGAGAGAGAGAGAGAGAGAGAGAGAGAGAGAGAGAGAGAGAGAGAGAGAGAGAGAGAGAGAGAGAGAGAGAGAGAGAGAGAGAGAGAGAGAGAGAGAGAGAGAGAGAGAGAGAGAGAGAGAGAGAGAGAGAGAGAGAGAGAGAGAGAGAGAGAGAGAGAGAGAATTTTACCTTTATAATACATCCACCCTAAATAATATAGTAATGTTCATAAAAAGAAGAGAAGACAGCAATAACTGCACCAACAACTTCAATGATGGAGACAATAACAAGACAAGTAACAACACGAACCAACAACATCACATCTAACTTCCACCACTACCACTAGCAAGCACATTACACGCAATGAGGACCACCACCACCACCACCATCACCACCACCACCACCACCACCACCACCACCACCACCCCACGAACACAATCACACCGATGACACCATTAAGTCTGAGTTAAGCCATCACAAATGAGTGCTCTCCTCACAGCCTCACGATTCCTCACTCCTCCCCTGACCCTGAACCCTGAGCCCTTTAACAATAGCTAACCTTCACCCAGCCACCCCTGCTAGACCGCGGAGACCCAGGCCGTAATAACAGTGCAATCAGCGAGACTCCCTCGTGGCATCTCAGGCAGGAAGGAAGGATTCACCGAGGCCACAGGACGGTAAGCGAGAGATGTCCTTCTTCTGAAACGTTTCAATCGCTTTCTACTTGTCCTAAAGGCCACTGGAATTATTGGCACGTTTTTTCAAGAGTATTTAAACTGTGAATTATGTAGAAATGTTGTTAATCTGTCACTAGAACTAAAAGAACATTATTAAAAACGTGTAATTTCAAGTAACTTCAGATTTTTGATAGTGGTGTAGCGGTGCATATGTTTTAAAAGAGTTCGGAGGGAAAGTCAGTGATGATTTGAAAGGTGGAGGTTACAATTGTGATGTGTGTAGTGTTGAGTGGATGGACGGATTCCTTGATTTGGTTCCCTACTTCTTCTCTTCCTCCGTCTGCGGCCACAAACAGTAAGCGAGACACCGAGAGAAAGCGAGACAGACTTAGTGATGATTTGAAAGGTACAGATGTGAACTGTAAACCGCTGAAAGGATGAACGGATTCCTTGACTTGGTTGCCGACTCTTTCTCTTCCTCATTCCTTGCCTTGCTATTGTTTTGATCCAGTTCTCCATGTCGCATTTTGAAGAAACGTAGCAAGTCGTCCCGCGGAAACACTCCCTTACTGAACAATATCTTCTGTATTCACTCGTCCTCTTCTATGTATTCTTACGCACGAGCATTTCTCTTCTTCCTGCTTATAACTCCCTCGCTACTACACTTCTGGGCTACTGGACTGAAGATCCCTTCCCAAGAGCCCTGAGGAATAGGAGCTCACACTGCCTCTTAACGAATGGTCCCCTTTAAAAACCAAGCGTATGGTCTCCCAGAAGTGGAACATACACACACGCACTTCCATATTCAGTCCCTCCAGCCCCAAGGGAAGGCACCCGAGGGAAGGGAGGAGGAGGAAGATTAGGAGGAGGAGAAGCGCTGTGGGATACTTGATTGCGGCGGGTCCTGAGATTAAACTGCCTGTCGTAAAATGTTTGTCGACACTCATTCCTCCAGCCAGACGCGAAGATGACGCCTCAAGTTGTTGCTGTTATTATTTTTTATATCGAGCTTATTGTCGGCAGAGCTGCGAGAGTGCGTGCGTCTGTGCCTGCCTCCATCCTGTCCTGTGTGTGTGTGTTTGTGTATGTGTGTGTGTTTGTGTATGTGTGTGTGTGTGTGTGTGTGTGTGTGTGTGTGTGTGTGTGTGTGTGTGTGTCATGTCTCTTTTGCCGCTGGAGGCTCAGAATTTATCTTTGTATCTTTCTCTTTACTGTTTTACGCTCTCTCTCTCTCTCTCTCTCTCTCTCTCTCTCTCTCTCTCTCTCTCTCTCTCCATAAGAAAGCCAATATCACTGAATTTTTTAAGGAACAATGAGAGAGAGAGAGAGAGAGAGAGAGAGAGAGAGAGAGAGAGAGAGGGCATGCAATTTGGTGTATTCCGAGCCATCTGGTCCGAAAGTTGGCGATATACGTTGGGGTTGTGCGCAAATTAACTGATCACTAGAACTTCGAGGCGCCCCTTGCTCCAACATTAGCAGGGAATGGGCTCACTCTGCACCGCTAAATAGTATGACAGGTTCTCTCTCTCTCTCTCTCTCTCTCTCTGGAATGTAACAGAATTCATTTGATGAGTTCTGTGTCATTTTGATTTGAAAACTTATCATATTAGTCTTCTGAAAAAAAAAATGACGCCGAAAAAATTGCAATCATGACTGACTCGTGATTTAATATGTGTATTTATTTAAAGTCTTGAACGTGTTGTCAAAAGTTTTGTATGAATAATACGAAATATTACGGTTGAATGCCACGCCTCTCAGTTTTCACACGCGGAAAAACCTTCAATTTTACGACTGACACTGACACACACTTATTTCGTTGACGTAATTAAGGGAAATATTGGCACTAACCTGATAGAGACCTAGGTTTGTTTCCGAGTCTACCTTTATCAACGTCAAATGGAACAGTGTATTGTGGAATAAGTACATCTGGTCTAATTAATCATAGGAAATAAATAGAAACAGCGACGAAAAATAACTATGGAATGTAGTAAGATGTTGTAGTACTCGGTGAGAAAGTAAAGAAGGACAGAATATAGTGAAAGAATCTAAGAAAACGAATACTTTTGAACTTTAGAAGTGCTGAGTAGTAGTAGTAGTAGTAGTAGTAGTAGTAGTAGTAGTAGTAGTAGTAGTAGTAGTAGTAGTAGTAGTAGATAATGGTAGTGGTAGTGGTAGTAATATTGGTAGTAGTAGTAGTGGCGGTGGTAGTGGTGGTGGCTGTGGTGGTTGTGACAATAACAACACAAATAGAAATAGCAGCAGTAGCAACATGAACAACAACAGTATTCAAGCGTACATTAAAGGGGGAAGCCTTAAAACCAAAATCTTTCTTCACTGTCACACTTCCTCATTCTAAATTCAATTAGAGGAAGCCACACTGCATGAAAAACCTACTCACATCATTGTTTTCATCATAAAATTCCGTTTAATAAGATTGGGCAGAAAAAGGCAGTGCAATAAAGCAGGGAGAAAGTGGGACTGTAACGAGTAATATTATCATCTTTTTCCCCTCTTCATATTGCGACACGAGCCTTATTAACAATGTGGTGTCGGTCTTTCCACCTCCTCAATCCCGGTATAAATTTTTCGCACCCGGTCCTACAAAATACTTCATATTCTTCACAACGCACAGTACGTCACGCTCCCTTGAATTAGTTTACAATTCCCTTTATTATGAGACTTATACTCGCTACTCTCTTCAGCAGGTGTAGTAAAATATGTCCACTCCCAATGTCTTGTACAAAAATACTAGCATAATACAAATCACACTTACTACCGAACCACCATCCTACACACACACACACACACACACACATACGAGGCGTGGCAACTCCTGTGTGCTACTGATAGGCCAATCCTGTAAAGCTCACCACCAATTCTGCACCACCTCTTCCTCCCACCACCGGCCACTCTCCCTCTCTTCACAGCCGCACTCCTCTTCCTCCCAACATCCACGCGCCACTTCCCCCGCACCACGTAACGATATGTGTGGGTGTGACAAAGAGCAAGAGACGCGCCACACTGCTTCCTTTTATCTGGGTGGACCGAGGCGGAGGGCGGGTGTAAAGTAGCAGTGGTGAGGTGTTCTATTTCTATTATCCTTGAACCATGGTCCTCCTGCGTCGTCTATTGGGAATGCTTTGCTCTTCTTTCGTATTTCTTGAGCTTACGAGTAGAGGAAAAGCAACTCTGTATATGAATGTGGTCTTTGTTTTCTGTTTTCAGCACCAAATGGTTTGCTGTCATAATGCGATTCTAGATCCTTGGTATAGATATGGATGCCATTCTGGTTGTCTAACAGATTCTGGAGACCATACAATAGGTTCTACGCTCTATATAAGGGGATTAGATATATGGGTCCTAAACATGGAGTTCTACGTGCCATACAATATATTTCAGAACCTATTTGATGATTTTTCGTGCTTTACAAAAGGATTCTGCGTCCTGAAAGTCCTGCTTTAATCTTTTAATTGAGATATAACACTATTGTGTCATATTTCATCTAGTGTTCATGCGTGTAATAATTCTTTCATATTCATCACCATGATATATTTGCTCATATCTGCAGCGTTTCCATATACGAGTGGAAAAGTATGAACAGAAGCAGAGGAAAATCAGGCTTCATGCAAGATTGCTATAATTCATTTCTATTTTCAATTACAGGATTTCCACATATTGATACTGCAATGTAGAAGTAGGATATTGTGTCTGCAATTGAGTGTTTCAAGGGTCGGTAACTTTAAACACTCCATGAAGCATTCCAGGACTTGGTGTTCTGTGCAATACCCATATTTCTCTCTGGAATAGATTCCAAGGCAAGGAAACCAGCAGCCTACACAGCTGTGGAACCAGGGAAATTAATGGCAATCATACACAAATGCTGTCACTAACCACAAGCTGTGAAGTTATTTGGTACAATCATCGTCTGGAAGAATCCAAGATCTTGCGTGGTTAATTATGTTCAAAAGTGGAATAAAGCCACACTCGAGAGGCAAAGGCCGCAGCATGATAGCGAACATAACGCTTCTATGTAAATTGCACTATAGCAAATTGTACCTACCAACAATTCCTCCATGAATATTTTAGCCATGACAGAGCAAAAGCTTACCCAAACACTGCCTTCTTTTGCTCGACGTAACCCATCATGGGAAGAACTGTTTTATAATTCTAGGTAAAGAAATAAAGAAAATATGATTGGAAATAGCAGTAAATAAAGAAGAAATGCTACTGTTTTTAATTCTTATGGTATTTCTTTTATGGTTCAAATATTAAAGAAATTATGATTATTTGTATCATATATCTGGATAAAAGCGATGAATCACGAGAGCAATGTTCTTATTCAACTAGTTATGTAAGTAGTATCAGTCGTGAAGCGAACAGACGAGCGTGTATAAACACACACACACACACACACACACACACACACACACACACACACACACACACACACACACACACACACACACACACACACACACACACACACACACACACACACACACACACACACACACACACACACACACACACACACACACACACACACACACAGGTAAGCGTAAATATTACGTGTGCTGCGTTTGCAATAGGTGTGTGTGTGTGTGTGTGTGTGTGTGTGTGTGTGTGTGTGTGTGTGTGTGTGTGTGTGTGTTATGTGTGCGCGGAAGAATTCCCAGGGCAGCACATTCTCGCATCCGATAATGGAAGACATTAGCTGAGAATAACTTTTTATAAGCTGCACACCACCACCACCACCACCAGCACCACCACCACTATCCCCTGTTGAAGCAGAACCTTGAAGGTAGGGTGCCTGGGAGGCGGCAGCACACACCTCTCCCTTTCCCCTCACAACCCGCAGTCTGACATGCCACCTACACCAGCAAACAAGGGCGCAGATACTGTAATAGAGCGTCTGATATCCGTTGCAACTCCCCGCTACGTGTCTGTTATGATGAAAGAGAGCTCGTTGGAAACTGGAGGCAATTTCAATCTATTGACAAAAGGAACAATTGACAACGTTCGCATCGATTCACGTACAAGGAAAGCGGAACAGCAGCAGTCATTAATCCCATGAGGTAATGCTGGACTTAACCCGAGCAATGCCATGTGTGTGCTGGTGATAAGTGGGCCAACTCTCAAAACGAGGCACGAGGACCTTCAAACTAGGCCACCACCGTCTTCTAGTTTAGGGATACGTGAGATTGGGTTTTATTTTTCACATCTTTTCCGCTCTAATAATTAAACTCAGGTCATAATAAGTCTGCGTCTATTGTTCATATCTCCTCGTATTTTAGATATTGGACAAATACTTCAATTCTGTTTCTCCATTTTCTCTATCGAGGCACATCTTTTCCGCGCTAATAATTCAATAAACTCAGGTCATATGATAAGTTTGCGTCTATTGTCCATATTATCTCGTCTTTTAGAGATTAGACTTACACTTCGCTTTTGTTTCTTCATCATAACACATCATGGGTCCTCATGTGGTAAAGGTATAGTAAATCTTAGAATAGTTTGCAAAGTTGAGATCATAAGAACATAAGAAAATAAGAGAGGCTGTAATTAAGAATCCAGGAGATCTACACGGCTATATACAAGCAACATATATAACTATTTTCACTCCCAAATCATTGAACATTCCATTCCATTAATCTAGTACTGTATTTGCTAACCGATTCCTTCCTACCGCTTTTGTTTTTAAATGTATATATTTCTTCTCAAACTTGAACCCATTATTTTTTGTGTTTTATCTTAATTGACTTTGTTCTATGTCAATTATAAGTTAAGTTCACTAATAATGATTTTTGTTAATGGACTCTACGCGGTTGTATTGATGATAATCTTTGAGGGGGGGATCTCGGGAAGGCTTAAAAGTATGTATATCAAGACACGCAGAACACATTTCATATCCCGGCAACCTGGGAGCATTTCCGCGCCAAGTTACCACAGTATTCCACACGGACGCGGAGTTAATTTGCAGTTTGTTTTCTTATACGTGAACTGGAATGGCTTAGCGGTCCGGGACTTCAGCAAACAGCCGTATGTAGACATCACCAACATATGAGCGAACACCTTACTTTTCTTAGCCGGCAGCGCAACACTAGGAGTTAATGTGGTTTTCCCTGTATACCCTAAGTTTCCCCCGCAGGTATATTTCCCCCATGAACATTCCACCCACACGGTTTGTGCCTGGATATCGTGAATCATGTTAGGCAAAGTGAAGTGAATTTTCCAGAAAGTTAAATATTTGGTGGGGTTGAATATAAATAGAGGAATCTTTGTGAGTGGAATTTCATTAGCAGGGAATTACATATGATGAACATTAGTTTGTTTTTTTTTCTGTTTGTGTACAGTGGAGATTAATAATTAGGCAACATAATGAACATTTTTTACTTACAATGCTCTACAAACATTCAGCAACAGCGATATTATTTCAATTCAGAGGATAAATTGTATACCATTCCATCCTGCCCTGCTTTACCTTACCATGTCTATCCCTACCCTGCCTTATCCTTTCGTACCCTATACCCTGTCCCTGTCCAGCCTTGCCTTGCTTGTTCTACCTATCCCTATCCCACACTGACCCATTCATCCCTGCCTTCCCTGACCCCCTCACGTGACCCTGCCTTCTCCCCACCACTGCTCATTAGTGCTAATAAGTACCACCTTACAAATCGAATAAGGGTTTGTTCTTTTCATTAATTATTCCCTTGTTTTTTTTTTTTTTACACTTCCTAGCATAACAAGCTATTTTTTCCTTCCGTAAATATCCCCATCACAATACGGAGCGATAATGAGAGCGACGCGTGAAAGGGAGAAGCAAACCATTCAACTATTCATATCAATTTTTTTCCCGTGTTTTTTTTTTTTTTTTAGTTAACCCTTCACGATGAAATCCAGTCGTACAAATGAGACTATGGTTTTTTGCTCCCCTTTCATAATTATAATACCGAGTTATATTACTGGTAGGGAAAAAAATGTTTGTTTATAGTGAATAAGTGGACGAATCAACAACTATCATAGGCTTCCACGAGTCCCCTTGAAAATAATAGTTGCGTAAACAGCAACTCAACAGAAAACGGGTCAAGGAGGGAAGGGAGAGTGAGGAGGCCGTGGATGGAATGACACAAAGCCAACAGGAGAGGGAATGAGAATGAGAGGAAGGAGTGAAGTGGAGAGCGGACATCATTTGCATCCTCAAGAATTCTCCGCAGTTGATCTGGCTCTTTTATTGACTACGAAATGGGAGCGCGATCTTTACGACGAAGAATCCACGAGAGCCTTCAAGTCCTTGTGTTTGGTGGAGGGACGGATGAGTCTCGTGGGTCCCTCCTGCTTTCCCTCTGAATGAGTAGTGGCAGCCAGTCCTTTTAGGTAAACTTTTTGGCCCTCCAAACTCCTGCTCTCTCTCTCTCTCTCTCTCTCTCTCTCTCTCTCTCTCTCTCTCTCGAGGGACCGCCACATCCTTGTCAACGGGTCATTAATGTTTTAAAGGCGCTGTCAACTTAAGAAAACAATGATTGACGGCTTTAAAGACTTCGTGAAGATCATACATATTTTCCACCGCCAGATTTAGTAACTCTCCAAAATATCATGCCGCTACATAACTTCTGCGATGTTAGTAATAGACACTAAGAATAAGAAAAATGAATGATGAATATAATGTTGACGGTATAGTTGCCAAGAACAGTAATAGAATTCTCCCAAGGATCCCACACCAAGGACGTGATCTATGCGATGCCTGGAGGACCCGAAGTGGCAGCTGGGGTATAAATCAACACTGGCAGACTGCCTCGCTTAGCTGCAGCACACAATGATGCATTAGTTTAGGCTGATTAATGTGTTACTAGTGTGGTTTTCAAAGTACTATTTCTTCCAATGAGATGAATAATTAAAAGGTTAAATCAAAATACAAATGCACCACATGTATCCCTGAAGTGTAGAGTACAAAGAAAACACAGGCATCAGATAAGTGTCATATACCACTAACATTGTATCGTGATTGAAGAAAACCAGGCACTATAATATTCGTTAATAATAATCAGGTGTTATAAAATCTTTGTGAGCCAATTCGACGCTTTATAGTACATATATACGTAGATTTAAAGCTTGCTTGGTAAATATACAATGATACCAATACAATGAATCATTACTATCATCAATATTACCATTACTACTTGTTCTTCTAGTGTAGCTTCGACATTAACGCCTTCAGTACCATGACGTGTTTCATATTTATTCTGCTTACTATTTGGTGATTTTATACAGCTTCAGAAACTTACATGGGGATTACTATAGTGAAGACTCTGGCCATGAATCTTTTGATCTCCATATATTCTTCCTAGTGTATATAAGACCGTCTCATCACACCAAAATCATGATCAAAATGCGTTCCAGTGTTGAAGGGGTTAACAGATAACATGCAGGTGGGAGAAGACATACCAGCATGCAGCTCATTCACCAGCGGCTTAAAACTTTACACCTTCCCATAACACTGACAAAAGCCTCGTAAACCACTCACACCACGCCTGATTGCTCCTGCTCCACATTAGGTCTTACGTCCGCCACTGTGTCCCTTGCAGCAGAGATGTAAGTCATGTTTGCGTGGCTTTAAGGTGTCAGGTTTTTATTGCCGCTATTCAGTTATAGTAGTAATAATAGTAGCCAGAATATGCACGTTCACAGTACGCTTTCAGAAAGAAATTGAATGTTTGTCTAATACCCCCAACCGCCTCTCTCTCTCTCTCTCTCTCTCTGTGTGTGTGTGTGTGTGTGTGTGTGTGTGGTAAGCAAGGCCGTAGCAGGTGTCCAGGTACCTCGTCTCGGCCCCAATTAGAGTATTAATTAAATTAGATCGGGTTACGCCAGGGTTTTTGCTTTTAGTGTCTATGTTAAAACACTAAACGATAACATTTCTTTGCCGTGAGCTCTTGATTGCCCACCTGTGCTCGTATCCTCATCCTGCCTCATATTGCGTGCGTTTCATGATGCAAAGTAAGAGCAATCTCGTTTGGATGTACCTGCTTCGTATTGGTCCATTTCAATGATGCATGTGACGTGAAGCAATGAATACACGCTGGCTAGGGGACGGCAACACGCGCCACTGTGTGATCTGAACAAGGGCTACGGGTATGAACAGTACTCTCGCTACTGTAGACGGCCATGTTTGAAGCGGCAGTACATGTGTTATTAGTATGTGGATGTGATACGTATTGGTGATGGGTAACGTTGTGTTTAAAGATATTGTACAATTAATGTGGTTGTACAATTTAGTTATTGTAAAAGCACTTCAATGAATGAAAGATATTTCCTGTTGGACAAATCAACTGTCCCTGAATTAAAGACTGTTATATATTATATTTTCAATCTAACTTGAAATTAACCTGAGAATTACGGAAACCGGGGCTACATTTCATATTGTTTTTTCATATGCAATGAAATGATGCAAAATGAAAATTAATAAATTCCCGTCAAAACAAAAGCAACCTTTCGAAGCAGGAAGTGCATTATTGTTCCCTCTCTGCCTCCCGCTAAGCGTGGCGGCTTACCTGCGATATTTCAAGCAAATGAGATGTCAATTTTTTTTACGTTTGCTGATGGATTTTCTTTTTTCTTTCTTCTTTTTCTTTTATAATTTTGTGTTTATATATACTTTTGAAAATTTAGTGATTGCTGCGTGATGGAAGGCGTTTCTTCATCGACAATTATAAAGAAAAATATTCAGTGCGTGTATGTGAGTTTGCTGTATGAATTTAATTAATGAAATGGAAGCACGCAGCGTCAAATTGAGTTTCTCCATGATTTGTTTTGATATATTAATTTAAAAACTGGATGAATTAAAGAACACATAATTTAAATATTATATATAGCTTTCTGCCAAAGGTAACAAGTTTCAAATAAAATATAATTCATAGGTTTGTAGTACTTTGTTATGATTGTTCTTGAACTAACTAAACTTTGAACTGAATGGAACTGGCGAGTGGAATGCAAACAGTCAGTGAATGCTTCATACTAACCCCCACATTTATAAAAAAAAGAGTTACCAATCCACGTCACCGCGAGACTGGGCTCTACAAGGCGGTCGATGCTTCTCAGTTTTGAAAGGCGACAAACTGGATCAATGTGGTGCAATTACTGAAATAATATCAAAGACAAACCTCTATATTGGTTTTTGGTTGCTATTCTTAGGAATCTTGTGATGGTGTTTTCTACGAAGCATCGCCAAGGAGAAGCGATGAGGAGCAGGTAAGTGTCGGCTGAATGGGAAGCGGGAAAAACTTTAACATCCACACACCAGTATCTGAGAATAGCACATTGTGACGTCTTGCTGGTCGGCTTACTTACGCCTCCCACACCTATACAGTCCGTTTCATAATATAGCGGCGAATGATTTACATAAACATCTTCCTAAGAACGAAGGATTAAGACGGGGTACAAAGGCACCCATAACGTTTCTCTTCAATGTACGTAGAACTTTCGAGACACAAGCGATATCTATATTGCAGAAGACAGTTGAAGAAAGTGTCCATTCGAAAAGTTATAAATGAACTATAAAAGAGAAAAAGATCATGTTTAATTCCAATTACAGATCAGCAATATCAAAGCAAACCAACCAAACAAACCAATCAAATGCAATTACACACGGAAATTCAATATAGCTACACACAAACACACACACACACACACACACACACACACACAGACACACACCGCGTAGTGTCGTGGTTAGCAGGCTCGACTCGACTCACAATCGAGAGGGCCGGGTTCGAGTCCCGGTAAGCGGCGAGGCAAATGGGCAAGCCTCTTAATGTGTGGCCCCTGTTCACCTAGCAGTAAATAGGTACGGGATGTAACTCGAGGGGTTGTGGTCTCGCTTTCCCGGTGTGTGTTGTGTGTTGATGTGGTCTCAGTCCTACCCGAAAATCGATCTATGAGCTCTGAGCTCGCTCCGTAATGGGGAAGACTAGCTGGGTGACCAGCAGACGACCGAGGAGGAGGAGGAGGTGAATTACACACACACAGACTACCCAGGTTAGCAGTATTTTCCAGACAGTCACTCTCCTCTCCATCCTTTTCCGAGCATCTCATCACAAGATCGATCAACATCTTTTATAAAGAAGCAGAGCACAGGAGTTTGACAGGAGGCGGTGATACTGCCAGAAAACACATAGAACTCCTGTCGATGATTACACAAATTTCCTTTCGCCAATAAAAGTAGAAAAGAAAAAGAAAGACCAGTTTGAAATCATTTGAGGATATGTGCTATATTTGTTCAGTCTCTCTCTCTCTCTCTCTCTCTCTCTCTCTCTCTCTCTCTCTCTCTCTCTCTCTCTCTCTCTCTCTCTCTCTCTCTCTCAAAAGGGAAACTCTAAACACGAGGCAAATCTTCACCTTCTGTTCACGACTGCATTCTGCCTTCCTAATACAAGCAGCAATCAATATCCGTTCCAACTCTTAAAGGAAAGCATCGGACCAACGTATTTACACAACCACACAAATGAGAAAACCAGGAGATTAATCCAACATTAGCTGAGCGGCTATCCATTATTCACACATCACTGATTCACTCTTGACGATTGCTATTCTAACAGAAATATAAAACCAGTGAATTTCTCGCTATCGTCCTTCCGTTCAGTTTTTAATTGTTGCGCTGTTGTATTCTGATTTCTCTCAGTTGAACGACTGGATGAAGTGAAGTGAGGTGAGATGAGATGAAAAGCCTCTGACCTCTTTGTCTTTCTTACCTTTGTTTGTTCTTTTTTTTTTTAGATATCTGTGTCTGTTTTTGTGTTTTTGTTCAAGATATTTTCTTCTTTCTACTGTTTTATTTTTCACTTAAGGACTAATATATATATGTACCTATCCATACTACTACACCTATTATTATCACTCTTACTCCTACTAAAATTACTGCTACTACTACTACTACTACTACTACTACTACTACTACTATTACTTCTGTTGTTATATTCACTACTACATTAAACTATCACTAGAACTAGTACAATTAGTATACTGCTGCTGCTATAATAAAATACTTTACTACACTAACCAACCACTAAACCTACTTGAATACCACACACAACACCTACAGTAACTTAAGAACAAGGCCACCCTGAGTTGACACTGAACACCAAACACAAAGAATATCGATCATCAAACGAAACAAACCGAGACGAAATATTTCTTTTATGGAAAGGACAAAATATCAACGTCCTGGAAAGACCTACAGAAAACCTCTCACACTGAAGAATAAATGGTACTCACGGATCTGTCGCCGAGGTGGAAGACAGTGCAAGGGAGAAAGGCGGAGTCCCCAACCAGCGCCGTGATATTCGTTGGCGTGGAGTCCTCGAAGCTGGTGGCGAGCACGTTGATGTTTGGATGGTAACCTGACCAGAGTTGTGACGACGACTCCAGCTTCTTGGGATCGAAGGAGAGAGCTGGAAAACAAGAAAAATAAAAGTTATTAATATAAAGTTTTATTAACTCCTTCAGTACCATGATGCGTTTCCATATTAATTCTGCTTACTATTTGGTGATTTTATACAGCTTTAGAAACTCATGTGGGTATTAGAATATGGAAGACTCTAACCATTAAATTTTTGCCCTCCATAGACCCTTCCTAATGTCAATAAAATGGTCTAATCCTAAACAAATTCCAAGGTAAAAATATGTCTCAGTACTGAAGAGGTTAATTTGTATATGGCTGGCTGGACCGAGGACAGAGCTGCAAGATAATCATAATGTTGGGGTGTGAAAGAAAGTTACATGGGGAAGTCTTAAAAGCCTAAGAAAATAAGGGAAGCTGTAGGATATCATTTGACCTACACGTGACAGTACTTATATTGTCCCATTCTAGCATGAACGAGAGAGCTGTAAGACAATAAAGAAAGGGAAGTGTAATAGTGATACATAAAAGGAGTTTGTTACTTTCAAAGACATATGGTGTTGGTTTGGTGAAGAGGGGTGATGAATATAGCTGCTAATCTCTCAAGCGTTAAGAAATCTGGCCGAGATCACAAAGAAAAGGCAGAAAGAAAAATCTCGTTTGCTTTGTCACTTGCCCGACAACATAACATACAAAAAGTGTTTCCAAAATGTGATGTATCTTGAGGTTTCGTGAATAAAGAAAGAAAAAGCATGTTTATCTTATCGCTTCCTGAAAACTTAAACAAAAAATAGTTTCTAAAATGCATGAGGTGTGTTGATGCTCCTTACTTAAGAGACTCCAGCGTCGACAAGGGAGCGAGAGTCTCCAGGCGAAGGAAACACTCGCATTTTTGTTTTAGTGTCAATGAAAACATGTCCGATGGTTCTTCCCTTGTTAATGTTTTCATGTTTATGTAAAGTGCTAATTATGTTATCATTTTAACGTTCATGCAAATAAGAACTGCATAATGGTGCTAATCATATTCGTGGCTTTCAATATATAATTAGTTAAAGTGATTTTAGAATAGCGATGAAACTGATAACAGTTGTAATTTTGTTATCGTCATCGTATACTGTTAAATTATGTAGTGTCGCATTTCTTGTTATATCAGAGAGAGAGAGAGAGAGAGAGAGAGAGAGAGAGAGAGAGAGAGAGAGAGAGAGAGAGAGAGAGAGAGGCAAAACATGACTAGATACAGAATACAACGGAAATCTATAAACAAACTTGGAGAGAAAAGACATTAAAAGAAGGAAGAGAACAGAGGGAAAAAAAAAAGAAATAAGAGGAAAGAACAAAAAATAAAATAAACAAGCAGAAGAGCGAAATCAGGAAAGATAATAAATGCAAAAAAAAAAAGAAAGCAGAATACAATACAAGAGAAAATAAAAAGGGAAGAGAAAACAACAGCAAGAATAAAAGAAGGGAGAAGAGAAGAAAAGAAAAACAATGGCTAACAATACATCATAATTACGAAAAATCCACGTAATCCAAATACAAGACAAGTGCGCAGCGTCACAAACAACAAACGTGAGAGTCTTGCTGCGAAGGAACACCAGGAAGTGTCACCTAACGAGATGAAATTAGATGAACCAATATCCTCAACTGGGAGAGGGACGAGAAACGAGGAAGAGGAAAAGAAGGAGAAGGAGGAGGAGGAGGAAGAGGAGGAGGAAGTATGAGTGGCAGGAAGAGGAGGAGGAGGAGGAAGGCCAGGAAGAGAAGCAGGAGGACGTGGCGGTGTCATCTGAAAGGACAGCAGAGAAAATTACATCCAAGACAGGCCACTGACACAAAGAAACACAAAGTAAGAACAAGGAATATCCGATTTGTTGACCGGTTTCAAGACTGAGAAGTGGCAGTGTCTTATCTAAAAGAGTAATGGGCAGTGAAGTTCAGGACTATTATGGCTTTCATCACTGGTTCGTCCTTTGATACTTTTCACCCCCTTGGTCAGAATATTTGCTTGGTCTATGTCGTAGAATTATAAGTTTGTGACGAGAACTCAGCAGAAAAAGGAACATTATCGTGTCGTCCAGTCAAGGTAGGAGTCATTACCTCTCGCCCCGCATTTCTTATTCCACACCTGGTACACTAACATTTCCGAGAGCAAAGCCGTGATAATGTCCATGATATTCCGCCACATGATCTAGCATTCCACTTTTACCTAACCTTTTTATGTCACCCTTCCACAAACCTTTTTATTTTACCACCGTATGCATATATTTTTTTTAAGATACACAACGAAATACACACAATAAATTCCACTACACATGGTACATTCTGGGGTGCAACACTGCCTATAGAAACTGATGGTTCTTGTACATTATGCGGGATAATCTTTATGGTTCATTTAGGCGCCACTTACCTGAGCTCTGGTCACCATCGAACTCAAGAGCGAGGTCATTAATGAATTTGCATGAATTATTATTTCTGAACGTGGAATAAGTGTAATAATTACTGGTAAAGATTATGGAATGCTTAAGACCTTGGTAACAGAGAGAGAGAGAGAGAGAGAGAGAGAGAGAGAGAGAGAGAGAGAGAGAGAGAGAGAGAGAGAGAGAGAGAGAGAGAGAGAGAGAGAGAGAGAGAGAGAGAGAGAGAGAGAGAGAGAGAGAGAGAGAGAGAGAGAGAGAGAGAGCGTATGTGTGTGTGTGCGTGTGTGTGTGTGTGTGTGTGTGTGTGTGTGTGTGTGTGTGTGTGTGTGTGTGTGTGTGTGTGTGTGTGTGTGTGTGTGTGTGTGTGTGTGTGTGTGTGTGTGTGTGTTTCAAATACACGATCTTCATCTGCAACATTTAGACATTCAGCTGAGGATGAATAAAATAAAAGTAAATCCCTTAACGTTAAGTCACTGATGATTAAATAGTTATTTCATGTAAGCCTTTTTCTACATTGGAACAAAAGAATAGTGTCATAAATCATATCTCACCTAACGCTATTTTAAATTCGTTTTAATGCGTGGGCTGTGCAGAATCAGTTAACCTTTCCCCTGAAGCATTGCACGCAGTCGTTGTTGGAAGGAAAAGAGAAAAGAAACTCAGTGTGTCACCAAGCATTTGTTGTATTTGTTTTCTATGTTTACGGCAATCTACAACTGATAGGTTTGTATTTCCTCCCCCTCACTCTTCCAGTCGTCCAGTCGTAACAGAGAGCATCTAATTAATATGAGTCTCAGAAGATTTAACCCCTTTAGTACTGGGATGCATATTTACTTAGAGTTTTGGGTATGATTAGACGATTTTATTGACATTAGGAAGGATCTATGGAGGTCAGAAGATTTATGGCCACAGTCTTCACTATTTTTAATCCCGACATAAATTTCTGAAGCTGCATAAAATCACCATATAATAACCAGAAGGAGTATGGAAACACGTCCTGGTACTGAAGGAGTTAAAAGCCTTTCTCGCCAGCTATAAACAAGTTACTGTACACGAGAATCAAAGTCCATAATGGGGCAATACACTTATCTGCGCTTTGTATACAATTAACATCTGCAATAGGTTAATGGAAAAAAAAAGAGCATGACAAGATATCAAAGTGTGTCGTTGAGCATTTTGTATTCTAGTTCCTTGTAATAATTTGATATGAAAAATGAAGGTGGTTTGTTTATCTATTTTGTAATGAAACTAGGATATCATTTCTGGCGCAGTTTTGTAATCAGAAAGAGAGAAAGAGAGAATAATAGAAAAGATATATCGTCAATATATTCTGCTGTGTTATAAAGGAGGAAAAAAATATTTGTTTGATTCTGCAATTCGTTGTGACATAAACAAAGAGAAAAAAAGTGTTCAATTATTCATTCTGTTCAATTATAAAGAGAGTTACGAAAACATATTTGCCGAGTCCAGTCGTTTTTCAGCGCTTTTCTCTCCATCCGTCCCTTTAGAAATTTTGAATATCCTCCAGAGCTCCTTCATCCTTCTCTTCCAGTAACCTTACTCCCTATGTCCTCAAATTGATGCTGAAATATGAAATGAAGATGAAATTACAATTCTTTTCCTTCAAGCTCCACAACCATCATCATCATATGTTTTGTTTGACTTGCTAAAGCTACTTAATTGATGTCACTAGACGAGTGAATATTAAACCATGACTTAACTCGCAGCACTCTTTTGGGACAGAGAGTCTTTAATGAGAAGCCCAACACTGTTTCCATATATCAAGTAAGAATTTCTATCTGTTTTTTTTATATGAAAACACCCAAAACGAAAAATATTTAAGATACTTAGGCAAACAAGAACCAGCAGCTTAATATAGTCTTTGACCTGTACTCAAGAACCTTTTGCTCTCACCATGACTATCGTCCAAGGCCACAGACAAGATTTCCAGAGTATCTCCTGTTAATTATGTATAAGATTTGTTAATCTGTCATTAGAACAGTAAAAAAAAAAAATGAATAAAAACATAATTTTAATTAGAGCGTTTTGAGTGTAGTGGAGGTGCAGCACAGAAGTGTTTCAGAATATGGTCCACTGTCCTGGCCGCGCAGTGCTTCTCTTGGCGACTGACTCATGCCATGGGAACTCAGAAAAATATTGTTTGCTTACCAGAAAGAAGAAATAATTGTGCTAGTATTCACTTGGCTTGTGATTTTTTCTTTACATAAACAATATACTGCTCGCAACTCTGTCATGAGTTACAAAGGGGAAAAGAAGAAAAATAAATAAAACGTGGCAAAAGTAAATTCTGCAGTTTTAGAAAATTACACTTCTTCACACTATTTGTTAAAACTTTTCCTTTGTTCAAAATGACAGGCATGTAAAAATCACACATCTACTCTAAAAGAATAATGTACTGCAAATCCTCACAGCCACGGCTGCCTCGCTGCACCACGTTTGATGACTCACTCACCCGCTAAAGATGATTATTTTCAACTTGATACATTTTCTCCGTGTGCCGGAATGCCTGAACCTAAACTTGCGGACAATATATGTTTTCCATTCCGTAAACTTCGATGAGAAGGCGAAGACAGCCAACTTGAGCGTGATAAATTTTGCTCCAACTAAGATGATTAAGTGGAGAACTCTGCACTCAGGGAGATACTGTGACCTTGAATACAATAATAAGATAACTTATTTCATATATACCAAACGCAAAAAGCCATAGCATTTACACGTGACCTAAACACCTGAATGAGAAGGGTTTTGTTTTATATTAATTTGTTAAACTCGGTGTCATGTTTTGGAAAAGAAAATGAGGTGAAATTCCAGGTGCAGTATATAGAACCAGGTAAAAGACAGTACTTGAAATTCACACATGTATAAATTGATGTCACACTCCTTTTAGAGATTATGTGGAAAATTGGATGTGTGTTTTTTTTGAGTCACAACTCCTTCAACTTATGACAATTATGTAACAAGAAAGTACTGAAAACATCGAGTGAAAAAAAGAAAATCCATTCCTTCTGATTATCAAGCTCTTCCATCTCAGGAATTATCAATATACAAATATAAAAAAAAAAAAAGAAAATAAAGAAAATGAAGAAAATTACTGACAAGATACAATTACTGACCATTGTACGATAGACTCTTCATGGGAAACGTATCTTTGCATTACACACACACACACACACACACACACACACACACACACACACACACACACACACACACACACACACACACACACACACACACACAGAGAGAGAGAGAGAGAGAGAGAGAGAGAGAGAGAGAGAGAGAGAGAGAGAGAGAGAGAGAGAGAGAGAGAGAGAGAGAGAGAGAGAGAGAGAGAGAGAGAGAGAGAGAGAGAGAGAGAGAGAGAGAGAGAGAGAGAGAGAGAGAGAGAGAGAGAGAGAGAGAGAGAGAGAGAGAGAGAGAGAGAGAGAGAGAAATCGAGACATACAGCATCCTAAATATTCATCCAATTGCTTAAGAAAGTGAAGAATTTACAGCAGGTATGTCTGATTATCCTCGGCAGGTGTGTGTCAAGATCCACGAGCGTACACCTCCAGGGAAAGTGAAATCTACATGTCCACTGGTGACTGGTCCCTTCAAAACCATCATTCATTCTATGTTTGGACTTTCACGTATTAATTGTTTGTTTACTATCTCAGCTTTATCATCGTGTTATTGAAGGTGAATAGAGATAAATGGTGAATTGGTCTCTTTTTCACTTCTGCTCCTGTGTTGGATATAAAGATGCTTCTATTTTCTATCTTAAATAAATAGAAATAGGTTAATTGTTTTAGTCAGTCATTAAGATATTTTTTTTCTATTCACGATGTCAAGTAAAAAAAAAAAAAACTACAAATATGCAAGTTGTATCAATTTTTTTTTTATTCCAATACTCAGACATCAAAAGTGTGATCTATATATTTCTAATCTCCAGCTCAAAGGTGATATATAAAAAAAACTTGCACGTTGTATTGATTCATTCTTTTTTTACTTCCAACACTCAACATTTCTGGATTTGGAAAGAAAATGGAGTAGTTTGTATTCATCGAAATCGCGTTGAGGAAGTGAAGTTTCTAGGACAAAATAAATAAGATAAGTATGTGAGTAAAGTAAATAAAGAGAGAAAAATACTCCTCTCACTCCTTACACTTCACTCGACACCTCGCAGCATCTCCCAGCACTCCACAAACTCCTTCTTACACTTGGCTTGTCAATTCCTAGTGTCTTCTACTGCCAGCATACCAGCAAAGCAGCACGCCACAAGCTAAGGTCACTTCCCAGCTGTTATTCGCGTCCTACCTCCACCTGTGAGTCCCTTTGCATGCCTGGCGCTAATAGAAAACAAAATCACTTCCATACTACAAAAAAAAAAAAAAACTATTCATCCCATTCCATTATACGTGTGTGTGTGTGTGTGTGTGTGTGTGTGTGTGTGTCGAAATTAATCACTGTGATCTTTTTTACATTTCGCTGTGTTGTATTATACGAGTATAACTATAGTGAAAATGAAAGCTTTTAAGAACAATTTCCAATAACATCTGGTATTAAATAACTTTTACGCTTCTATCTATCTTTTTTTCAGTTTGCTTCTATGTCTATCTATCTATCTATCTACCTATCTACTTATCTATCTGCCAATACATCTGTCTACATATACTTACATTTATCTACATCCACTCTGTCTCTCAATTAAGGATTTGTAATCATGAGGCCCAATAAACGTAATGAAAGGTCTAGCATGCCTGATTTTTCCCTGGCAACTCCAGCTATGGAATCTAACCTACATGTGCTGGGTGTCATCAAGGAGGAGGAGGATACATCTGTCTACATGTCTCTCAATTAAGGATTTGTAATCATGAGGCCCAATAAACGTAATGAAAGGTCTAGCATGCCTGAGTTATTATGGAATCTAAAAAAAAAAACGAAGTTATTAATTATTACTTTTCCCTGTAAAAAAAATATATACCTACATGTGCTGGGTGTCATCAAGGAGGAGGAGGATAGGGAGGAGGAGGAGGAGGACGAGGAGATGATTAAGAAGAGAGGAGGAGGAGAGGAAGAAAGAAAAGGAGGAAGACGAGGAAGACAACAACAAAAACAACAACGTCAGCAACTCCAATAACAAGAACAGCAGCAGCAGCAACAAAAGCAGAAGGCGGTAACGAAAACATGAAAGAAAATCGTACCTAGCTGCGTCTACCAAGGATGCCAAATCGGACCAAACATTCCCTTACTTCACCGTACAAACACTACAACTTTTTTAGAATCCTCAGGAGTAATCAAAGCAGTGCCGTATCATCTTCAAAGCGTCATCACATTCCCGTATCCAGGAAGTGTAGAGCAGAAGAGAGAGCGATGCGGAAGTGGCTGGAGGGAGTGAGGGAGGGGCAAGACAGATGGAAGGAGGCTGGAAACACAGGTATTGCCAGTAAAGGAAAACAATCACCTGAGGCTTAGCAGGCGGTGATATGTGGCTGTGAGGGCTGCTGGGAACTGGGACATAAACAGGCGGGGCGTTAAAAGAGCTAAATTGTGGGAAGGAATGGAGGAAAGGAGGGAGGGAGGCACGGAGGGAGTAAAGGGGTTCGTAGTCGTGCGTGGCGGAGGTAAATGGCAAGTGGACAGGTAATTATGATAAACAGCCTAGGAGACCTTAATTAGAGCAGGCACGTGTGAAATTAGGACATTATAGGATATTGCACAGGTCACGCCACGTGCAAAAACAAGTCAATATTTGGTGAGATGATGATGATGATGATGGTTATTGTGATGGTGGTGGTGGTAGTGGAGGAAGAGGAGGAGGAGGAGGAGGAGGAGGAGGAGGAGGAGGAGGAGGAGGAGGATACACTTTGACCTATCCATATCTAGATTAATATATTGTGATGAAAATAGGTGTAGAAATAGAGAAACATGCCTTAGGTTAATATCAGAATGAGTAAGACACACACACTCTCTCTCTCTCTCTCTACCACCAATCCTGTATCAGTCATTCAACATAGTGTCCGTTTCCTAGAAAAAAGTGAAAATTCAATTATGAATCTGTTGCTCTTTAATTTCAGTGTTGCCAATTACACGCTCTCAATCAGACCCTCCGCGAGATGTGATGCGTGTTTCTTGATGCATAAAAATAACCCGTAGTCTCACCAAACGCGCCATCAGCAACTTCAAACACGACAGTACTGTTCACTTAGCCAGAGTTTAATAGGCTTACTTTTCCATACCGTTCTACAATATCACCGCTGCAAATACGGACACAAAATTGAAATCAACACGAATACACAGAGAGAAAGATACGTTATTTCATATGAACTGCCTTAACACATCGCTGCGTCACAACAGGATATAACATGTTTTCGTCCATTTTTGTTACATTTTCACCAGATTTTAGGAAAACGTGTGGATGAATAATTTTGGTGCTTTGCTCGATAAAAACTGCTTTGACTGGAAATTTGATGCGGCGTTAACAATACTGTGTACGCTTTCATCAAAACAAACGCAGCGACCAACTGTGCTGTTAAAGGCACGTAGGAAAATGCAAAGTAAATTGGCGATAGCACGTAAAGAGAATAGATAAATGAGATCATGACTATAAAACTTTAACAAATCCCATAAACAGGATTCCACAAAAAAATCATCACAGATTCCCTCATCGGCACAATAAAGAGAATACTGAAAATTAATTCAAAAGAAAGACACAAATATTGAAATGCCGGAAAAATTGTGAACCATGCAGTACACTGAACGCAACTTTACATATTAACAGTTTAACAGAATACCATACGAAGAGGTGACTATCCTTATTCTAAACAAGCTAACTAACTGCATTATAAAAGGAGAAGGAGACGGTGTAGTGGCTAATTCCTAATGTTTTTTTTTTTTTTTTACGTTGAGGCCTATAACACCTGTAGGCTCACTTTAAGAGTGTGTAGGGAGCGCTATTCAGCTTCCGCCCATTAGTGGCAAAGGCAATTTTATTTATAGTGGTATCCATATTAGGGCCCATATCACCACCCAACCTCATCTTGGGTATAACCATCTAGAACTTGGGTATCATAGTGATATGTAGGTAACTTTAAACCACTCGACAGATGGCAAAGTGTTTAAAGCTGTACGTGGTGGGATTCAAACCTACGCGTGGACATCTGCCCGATCCCACGCTCACCACCTTATCCACTATAGATAAATGTTAGTGTGGCAGTGTGCATAGTATAAAGGAGTATAGGAAGAGCATATATGAAGGGACAGAGTGGAAGTAGAAGGCTGCAAACACGTCAATTATCGTTTCAAGTATCTAGTCTAAGTGGGCCTAATTTTTTTTTTACTCTTTGTTGCCCTTGGACATCATTCTCCTCTTACGTAAAAAAAAAAAAAAAACATTACCTAAACTTTTTCACTAGTACAGTATAATTTGAAGCAATTGACGCTACTCTGTTTTACCTCGGGTACGATTCAAAACCATTACTGCGGATGAGGGTAGTGCAAAATATTGAAATATAAACGAACTCACAGATACGTTAAATGTTTGACCAATACGCATAAGAAAAAGGAGAGAATCTGAAAGGAATAGCTTGTTTCTGTGTGTGTGTGTGTGTGTGTGTGTGTGTGTGTGTGTGTGTGTGTGTGTGTGTGTGTGTGTGTGTGTGTGTGTGTGTGTGTGTGTGAAAGCCGCACCTGTACTTACAAATGAGCGACAGTGCGAGGGTACAGTGAGGGATGGGATTAAATCTGGCATGTGGTTGATTTGTCCTGCAGGTTTGGTGTGTGACAGACAACAGTGTGTGGGAGCTACACTGATGGCTGCCAAGGGAACGTACCCCCAATACACATACCACCACCCACTCACTCCATCAAGGCCTGTGTGTGTGTGTGTGTGTGTGTGTGTGTGTGTGTGTGTGTGTGTTTATGCCCTTTGATCTGCTGACAATCTCCTTAAATCATTAAGAATTTGAAAGAAAGGACATATGTAGATAGATAGATATACTGAAAGATAAATAGATTGATAAATAAATCAATAGACAGATAGACAAATATTGAATTAAATGGATAAATGGACACACCCCCTACGCACACACACACACACACACACACACACACACACACACACACACACACACACACACACACACACGAAGACAAAGACAATCCACTGCCAACCATCTCGAACATATATCATTAACCATTCATTCATCAGGTATGGGAACAGACCTCACTCAGACCACCCACCGGAGTGCAGGAGCCTTGGCCAGCCCCGAACATCTGGCTCCAGGTCACAGCCAACAAATGCTCTCATTAGGAAACACATTTTGTCGCCTTGCAAATCTGCTTACCCTTAGTTTGCATACTTGTCATAATTTCGTCTTTCAATCTTTTTTTCTCTTTCTTGACCTCTTTTCTTCCCAGGCGGAACTGGCTTGATAAATGCTTCCGTGCTAGACAGTATTTGCAGACCTTCCTTTCTTCTTAGTAAATTCATTAGCATGGGAGTCTTATATCTTTATATGGTGTATAAAATAAATTGCTGCAGATGGATTTTAGAACACAGAAATAGAAAAAAACACAGAAAATAAGAAAAACTGCAAAAAAAAAAAGCCTTTGTTTAACACTATGACCTAAATTAACACTATAACGTTCCTGAGTATAATAATCATTCTTCTAAAACGTTATAAATGTATATGCATAAGGTCGAATCTGAAGTACTAATGGTAAGGCTCACGTTTAAACCTTTCTCTATGACACTATAAGTCTTCGTAACATGTTCATCCCTTACTAGCCTCGTTAATTGATAAATATAACATTCCTCACATTTATTAATATTTTACCTCATGTATCTTTCCTCGGCTATTGCAGTGCTTGTCTCTAATAGATCAATATGAGTGAGTGATGAAAGTGTGTGCTATCAACGTTAATGAGCCGCTCACTGACGCCCAGCCACAACCACCACCACCACCACGTCCACCAACAGTACGAAAATAATTTATGTTGATTTTAGGCTCCCACGCTTCCCTCCTCCCCCTTGTCCCCAGTTGAGTATTACTGAGAAAACAGGTGAGATGTTTGCTAAATACAGCTGGCCAGGGCTTACAGACAGGCACACACAAGCATACTTCCAATCAGGTGCCCACACACACGCGTACATTTTTCTTTGCCGAGCACCATATCAGAAAACGACAGGTGAGCTCCATTCTGCCTTCCTGTGATCTATTTCTGCCGACACACATCACTTCCTGTACCAGATATCACTGTCACATTCATCCCTACTGGTCTAATACAGCGCATCACTTCAACACGTTCTATTAATCCCTTCAGTACTAGGACGCATTTTTTTTTTCTGTGAGTTCGGATATGACTAGACGATTTGATTAACATTAGGAGAGGTTTATGGAGGTCAGAAGATTAATGACGAGAATGTTCACTATTTTAATCCCAGTATACATTTCTAAAGCTGTATAAAATTGCCAAATACTAAGCAGAAATAAAATGAAAATTCATCATAGCACTGAAGGGATTAATCTCGTGCACGTCTTATATTCTCAAGGACGGTAAGCTTGTGTCGTCATCTATCACATAAACATTGAAAACCCCTTAGAGTCACAAAATGTTTAAAGGCTGCAGGTATTATTAGTCGAGTATTGTAGTCTTTACATGGCGACAGTACGGATTTTTGTCAAGCTGTTCCTGAGATTAATAAGACTCTTGAAAATTTTAATAAGTTATTGTGTGTTGAAGGTAGTGGAGACAAGGCGCTGAAATGTTTGAGAATATGTAGCAAAACAATAAAGACAAATAAAAAATACAAGATACCATTAAAAGTGCTCAAAACACACGACAAAACACTCAAAATACACTAAAAGACACCTAAAAAAACACATATTCTCTCCTAATTCCCGAAAAAAACACTCACACACAAAAAAAGAATAAAAACAGTCATTCCTACACGAACACACTTTAAATGTATCTATGTCTCCATCCCTTTCCACATTATTATTCAGTCACCGCCTTGCCTTCTGTTTCCAATCTGTAAACCTGTCTATTAGAGTTCAACATTTTTCTCTAATACCTTCAACATGTCCACCAGTTTCCCCTCCGGCCTAATTCTTACCATATGTCCATTTCCTCCTTCCTCTAATTCCTTTCACATGTTGAGACACGAATTTAGCACTTCTTGATGTTATCTCCAACCAGATTCCAAACTTATCTATGACTTTATCGTTTCCTACTCTACCAAACTACCTTAGCGTGAAAACTATCGTCAACATTAGCCTTTTAGTATACGTGTGTCCTTTTCTCCCTCTATGTACATTATGACTTATCAATTGCTGAAAAAAAAGAAAGAAAAAGATCAGAGGAAGCTTTCGTGGGGATACTAGTCTGAAAATAGAACTAACACATTTCTTGTTCTAGTTTTCTTTTTTTCCTGTCGTTCAATAATAACAACGATAATACCACCATCACCACCACCACCAACAACAACAACAACAGCAACAACAACAACAACAATAAGCAGAAAAGTAATGAAAAACACACAAAAGAGAGTAAAAGAACTACTACTTAATCCCTATACCAGTGAGTCCAGCAGCAACAACAACAACAACAACATCAACAACAACAACAACAACAACAACAACCATAACCAGAAAAATAATAAAAAAAAAACAGAAAAGATTGTAAAAGAACTGCTACTTTATCCGGCTTTTTTCCCTCTACCAGTGACTCCAACCACAACAACAACAACAACAACAACAACAACAACCAGAAAAATAATGAAAAAGAACAGAAAAGAATAAAAAAAAATATTGCTTTATTCAACGTTTTTCCTACACCAATGACTCCAACAACAACAACAACAACAACAACAACAACAACGACGACGACGACGACAACAACAACAACAACAAGGCTTCTCTTTAAAAACTAGATCGAGCAAAACACGTGAAATTTGTTTGGGTTCTCCCTTACACATCCTGGTCTTGTGTTTTCTAGTTTAGTGTTCCCTCATTGACCTCTGGAAGGCGATGTCTCCACGTAAACAGGGGGGAAGGACAAGGTAATCACGAGAGAAGGCGAGCTGTGGAAATAAGGGAGGAAAGAAGCAAGGCAGTGGAGGGAAGGAAAGGAAAGATAAGAGATCAAAGGACACGAAAGAGAGAGAAGGGAAATAGAAATAATAAGTAAAAGAATTGAGAAAGTGAGGGGAAATAAAGGGAAGGGGATAAAATTAGAGACACAGGAAGGAATGTCAAAGGGAAAGGAAGAAAAAGGTTGGAGAAGGGAACGGGAGTGAAGGGAAAAACAGGAAGAGGAAAAGGAAAGTGAATGGATAGGATGAGAAAGTAATGGAAAGAGAAAAAAACGAAGAAACTGATGATGAAGGAAAGGATAAAAGAAAGACAAGAGACGAGAAGGAAAGGAAAGTAAAGGCAAACTGCGCAAGGGAAAGGAACATAATGAAATGAAACAAAGAGGAGAGGGAAAGACAAAGGAAGGAAAGAAAGAGAAAGCAAGAAAAGACGAAGATTAGGAGGTTAAGAGGAGAGAATGAAGAGACGGAAGGAATGGAAGAAGAAAAGAAAAGAAAGAGAATGAAAGGGAAAACAGGAAAATGGAGATAAACGAAGACTATGTAAATATGTAACAGGAAGGAGGGAAGGTGTGTTGAAAGAAAATAAGCTATATGAGGGAAGTGTGTATATATGGAAAGGGAGAAGGGAAGGAAGAAGGCGAAGGGAGAGAGGGGAAGGGGGGGGTGGAAGGTACACACATACAGACAGACAGGATGGGAGGGACAGGTGGAGGAAGGAAGGAAGACATGTAAGTGAGTCTTTTAAATAGATACAAAGCGAAAACAAGGTAAGAGAGAGCACTCTTGTTTTTGTTATT
The DNA here is from genome assembly GCF_017591435.1 of Portunus trituberculatus. Lineage (NCBI taxonomy): Eukaryota > Metazoa > Arthropoda > Malacostraca > Decapoda > Portunidae > Portunus > Portunus trituberculatus. The sequence goes on along the minus strand of NC_059268.1, from coordinate 11,738,411 downwards.
CCGCCTACCATTTAACAAGATACCAGCGTGTGTGTGTGTGTGTGTGTGTGTGTGTGTGTGTGTGTCGCTCCATCACCAACATTCTCCCTGGTAATCTCCGTTAAGTTCCTCCTACAAACTTTTCATTCTTTCTTCACTTTCCGTCATGTCTCTTCTCTCCTCCCACGGTTATTTCCTAGGATCCTGTCAGGCAGACTTTCACCAAATACATTATCCAGTCTTCCTTACATGTGCTCTGAAGTCTTTTTTTATTTTCGTTCCTTGATCATTCATGAGATGCTAATGATCTGGATTTCTTCTTCTTTTCGTTGTGTCTTGATCTGTTACCTCGTTCCAGTGATAATCTTTCGGTTACTCCTTCACTATCGTCACAAAGAATCATTCGTGTTCATTTTATTCTGAACCACACTCTGAAACACTTCTGTTCCGCACCACATTACCTTTGCTACGCTATATTTGAAGTGGCTGTTTGGCGAGTAATTTTACGGTTCTTATGGCAGATTAACAAGATTCCTACGTTATTAACAGGAACAACACCCTTGAGAAACCAGGTCATCCTTTGAAGTTAGTCGAGATGAGAAAATAAAGTGTTTCTGAATTCGGATTTGTCTTGCGTGCTTCAGCCATCATCGTTTTTCTTAATCATAATTACAGTTCCTATTTTAATTGTCAGTTTATCTCAGTATTAGGTTTAAGCTTCATTACCTGTTCTTACCTGCTCCTTGTTGTATTAATCAATGTACAGTTCCTGGTTTAAGCAAGAAGCACGCTATCGGTTAATCTTCTGCCTCTAATCTGGTGAACTGGAATGCCTGAGTGGAGTTAAAGATGATAAGATAATACCTGCATCAAATAATCTCATTGACTTTGACATTCTTGTAGAAGCTTTGAGATAGGAGATACCACAAAAAGTATCCCCTTTACCCCATAAATTCCGTGAAAAGCCCACATGGCATGAAAAAAAAAACTTCTTACCGAGTGATACATACAGGAGGAGCTATTAATACAATTTGTTAGACGTAGTGTTCCCAAATGGTCTCTTTAATAACACCGTGCCTTGTGGAAATAATAATAGCATTACCTGGTGGATTATCCGGGCTGGCAAGAGCACAGGCGGCAAAACAAAGTGCGGGTATTCATTACGAGTGAGGAGATTATAATCTGTAAAATATTTAGGTGTTGCTGTGGCACTCGCTGCTTTGATAAGTGCAGCCACATCGTACTCCTTTAATGAACAGCTGAAAAAGTGAACAATATGTTATCCTTATTTGAGAAACACTTCACTGAGGTCATCGCCAAAAGCACCATTGGAGTCGCTATAATATTCCTGTGCCTGATATTGGATCAGTCACTCTTGTTAATTCCTAACACAACTGATTATCGTCACGCCTCCGTCACTCATTACTCACAATTGCTATCCATCATGTCTTTACCAACGCTTGCCCTGCAGTATCTTCACCTGTCTATCACTATTCACAGTACACGCTTAATACACTCGAGTTTTCAACCTGTTATCTGGTTCTGCTTCTAATCATTAAGCATTTTAGGATACTTTTTGTCGTTTTGTAGCCACCTCCACACATTATAGTGTCTAGAAACTGCAAACATTTTTCTTTACATTCTTTCTTTTACTCGGTGTTTTTAGGGCTTCATGGATTGTTCTTAGGGCTGCGAACTGTTGTGTGTTGCAGGGAAGTTTTAAACAGTTGATCCTTTTCTTTTCCAGCTCAGTGTGTTGTGAATAAGGGATCTCGTTCCTTAACCTTTTGACAACAATGACCGGAAAAATGTTACCATTATTTTCCAGTGTAGAGTATTAATAGTTTATGAATAGGGGTGATAAGTGGATGTACACTAGTATGTTTTATGTAGAAAATGTCACCTATTTCCTTCTTAAAGTTCCCATATTTTCTCATGTCCTCAGGTTACAATTTCAAAAGAACCCAGTGAAAATAACAGAACGGATCAAATAACTCAAGAATTTTAGCATACGCAATTTTAATTTTGCTCAATAGAAAATAAAACTGCATTGAATAAGTCAAATAAAACGGCTGTCATATTGTCATTAGCAGTCAAAGGTCAAATTATTCTCCATCACCAGTCATCACAGCCCATCACTCCCCGTCGCCATCACTTACTCCCAATCGCCAATGATCAGGCCACCAGTAAATATACCTGAGCATCACCGCACCGCCATCCATCACTGCGCCACCACCTGCACCACCTGCACCATCTGTACCACCTGGCCTTGACTCACGCAGCGCTGCAAGTCCCGCCCAGGTAAGGAAAATAAGGACAACACACACACACACACACACACACACACACACACACACACACTATCTCTCTCTCTCTCTCTCTCTCTCTCTCTCTCTCTCTCTCTCTCTCTCTCTCTCTCTTTCGGTACATCCTCTCTCATCTTATTTCCGTCTTCTTGATTTTTCTAGTCTAGTTTTCTCTGCAAGTCTTGATTTTGGTGTTTTGTAGACAAAGAAAAAAAAGTGTAAGAATTCCAGAGTCACAAAAGGAAACAAATTATAGAATGATGACGAAAACGAACAAAACAGTGAGGAGAAACAGCGAACACTGAATAATGACAAAGTAATGATACGCAACATAAAAAAGAAAAGAAAAAAAGGAAACGGGAAGATGATGACCCAAAATGATCTAAGAAAAACGTAATTTCTTGTATGTATGTATGTATGTATGTATATGCAGAAAATATTATACACTATTCGAAAAAAGATCACATTATTTTGAAAAGATACCACCTCTTGACACACACACAGAAAGAATTAATGTAGCCAGAACAATACAAGAAAAACTGAGTAACTTCAACATCAAACAAAACGCAAAGCAAAGTAAACAACAACTACAATAAGATAAGGTAAACAAAAATAATAAAAAAAACAACACCAAGTAAGCAAAACACCACGGCACAAAAGCACAAAACACAAGGCGAAGAGAAAGAGAGAAAGGAAAGATAGCAAAAAAGGAAACACTAACACAAAAGTAATGAACAACATGTCGAACGCAGCCAACACCACAACACAGAGGCAACATAAAAGAGACTCACACTTCACAGAGCATGAGAACACTCCCTCTTGATACCAGAAAACACCACTGACAAGAGACAGACAAGACACAGGAATATACGTTTGTACCTCAAGATAGAAAAAAAGGGTAACAAGAGGTAAAATGTTTTCAGTGAAGATTAAGTAGAAATGTCAGGTGAATGTTTGATAAAGTGGGTGGTAACCTGGTGTCTCTTAGCTGTATACGTACTTTTGCCTGTCATTTTCACTCTCTCTGCATTTTTCTGTCCACAATACAAGGTAGAAGTAGGGCCTCATTTCATTCGTAAGTTACAGGTCGAAAATTTTATCTCTTTTTAGGTCTATCTGTCTGTCTATCTATCTGTCTGTCTATCTGTGAACTCTGTCTATCTCATACCTGAATTTCCCAACTAGATCACGACTCTGCTCAGTAAATAACATCCAGGAACTCTATAACAATTTGCAACGTGAGTCGCAGAAATTGTCTCATCTATATTGAAGGTCACACAACATTATAACGACAGCCGAGTGGAGGAAAGTTGTGTTCGTGTCAAGGTCTCCAGCGACATGACCTGCTGTACGCCACTTACCACTTTCAAGGACAAACAATACACGGAAGCTGTTTCTCACTCAATTCTCAACATATTCTTCCCTTTCTCAGGTACGTTTCTCCTCTCCTCTCGCTGATTCTTTCGCTATCTCTAGCTCTCTCTTTATCTCTCTGCGTTTCATCCCGGCCCAGTTCCATTAGGCGGCGTGGACGAGCTCGGAAACAATAAAAAGCAAGTTAACAGTTTCTTCAGCGTGCGAACTTGGCACGGTATAGACAACAATGCACCATTTCCTACGACGAGCTGCAATCTTTCCAGCACATTGTCACCTGGCCTCTCTCTCTCTCTCTCTCTCTCTCTCTCTCTCTCTCTCTCTCTCTCTCTCTCTCTCTCTCTCTGTGTGTGTGTGTGTGTGTGTGTGTGTGTGTGTGTGTGTGTGTGCTTATACATGATTGTTGTCTGTTTGATAGATGTCTGTCAGTTCGTACGCCTTTCTCCCCGTTTGTCTTTAGGAATGTATTTATACCAGTCTATAACAGTGATAAATGAGTACCTCCCTTCCCCGACTCTCTCTCTCTCTCTCTCTCTCTGCAACCCTTTTCTCTCTTCCTCTCCTTTTTCATCCTATTCCATCACACCACAAAGAAATCACAGCTTATACACACTTCTCCCTCATTCCTCGCTTCGCCTTTTCCTTCCTCCCTCCATCGTTCATCGCCCTTTCCAGCACCCAGCTCTTCTGTCCTCTCCTCTCCTTTCATCTGCGTATACTCTGAGAACTCCCTACCGGAAAATAATACCATTTCCTCTGTTGCTGGCATCCCTCCTTCAGGATACGGAAGACTTGAAGGATATGTATCGTGCGAAGAGTTTCCTCAAAAGCAGTGGACGATAAACTCTTCCAAAGTGCACCAGGCGAAAGATATATACCGTCATTTTTCCCTCGTGGCGGCGGTGCGTCAAAGATGGAGTTGCGTGGGTTTCCGATCTCCCGTTTGATTGGGGCGGGATCTCAGCCTCGTATAGAGATAGATAGACGTTTGATGACACCTTTATTTCATATCTCGTTTTTTCGCCTGAAGGATTAAACTCGCTTTCCCCATTGTCCAAAATCCGATTGAGGAGAAGCGTGTGGTTGTCGTGGTCGTGGCGGAGGTGGTGGAAGATGGATTTTGGTGAATTATTGAGCATTGGTAAGTTATATTCGTATATTTATTAGTGGTGATGAGTGGCTAAGGTAAGATACAGTAATGGGAATGTGTGTAGGTAGATGTGTTAATCGTCTTACAAGGGACTATATTCTGAAAAAGTACTATCCCTTACTATCACTGCTTTCAAGGATCTGCTGTTCAAGTGACACAGGTTTCTATTGCATTTTGTGGTTCTACTGACAAATAAACAAGATTTCTATTTTTTTCAGAATTAAGGTAATTATATCTGGCGCGAAAGGCTTTTCCGTAATGAACTGAAGAACTCTTCTTGGAGTTTGAACAAAGCGTGTTTTTCTCATGCATTGCTAATTCACAGAAGCCGATATTGTTTGTTCATCTTTAATTAATCTCGGTCAATCTTTTTCCTTCTAATGCTGCCGTTGTTTCTTTGACTTCCCTTCACCTCTTTTTGCTTCCTGTTTTCAATCTCCTATTCTTTTTCACCATCTCTCTCTCTCTCTCTCTCTCTCTCTCTCTCTCTCTCTCTCTCTCTCTCTCTCTCTCTCTCTCTCTCTCTCTCTCTCTCTCTCACGTGTCACCACAACAAGGTCAGGTACAGTGATCAAAGCTCCAGGTCACAGGTCTAACACACTCCTCTTTCCCTCATAAACATTAATTACCACGTCTTTAAAAAGCTTCTTAAGTCAATTAATTTTCATGCCAGTATTTACCGGAGATTTTTTTTTTCCCTTTCTGGTGCGGGATAGAAATCATCACATTAATGGTTTGTCTAGTTACAGCGAGAATAAGAGGGAGGCAAAGCTAATATGTTAAAGAAGCACATTAGTTTATCGCTCTTGATGCTCTGATTAAAACAGGGAGTCCAGAAATGCATCTTTTGTGCCTTTGAACAGGAATAGAGTTAAAATTCTTGACTCACCTCGCTTAAAATTTTATACACCTGTCCGACTTTCTGTCTGTCTTTCCGTCTTTCTATTTTTTTTTTTTTTTTTTTTTGTGTGTGTGTGTGTGTGTGTGTGTGTGTGTGTGTGTGTGTGTGTGTGTGTGTGACAGTGAGAGCTGTTTGGCTGTCTGGTTGGCTGACTGACTGGCTAAAATATGGCTGGTTGTCTGTCTGTCTTTCTCCTCCCCCCCACCTTTCTCTCTCTCTCTCTCTCTCTCTCTCTCTCTCTCTCTCTCTCTCTCTCTCTCTCTCTCTCTCTCTCTCTCTCTCTATGCAACATTAATAAAGGCAGCCCTCCGACGCGCCAGCTGACGTCCTCCACAACACGCCTTGACGCACACACACGGAAGGAGCAAAACAACACACACATCAACTTCAGTATTACGCGAAGACCACTTTCCACCGCCGCCGCGTGCCACCCTGCTACCTGCGACCTTACCCGTCCACCGCCAGCGAACAGTGAACTCCAGCGGGGAAGTGAAGGTCGAGGATGAATATTGAGGGTTCTCTGTTGGCGTTGATATTCGTAAGGTAAGACATTGATGTGTTGTTGGATACTCTTGTTCTTGTATTTCTTCACATTAGACAGTGTGTTCTGTTCTAAAGATCTGAGTCAGGGAGCTGTTTGTTTATCATATGTGTTTCGTTCTCTCTCTCTCTGTTATGTACGAATCTGTATGTTGGCATGAGTACATATGTAGCGACTGATAGTGACTCATACACAAGAGTCTAGAGCAATTAAATGTGTGATGAGATGTATAAATTGATGTATTCTGAGAGGAGATATTTACAATCAACCTTGCTCTCTCTCTCTCTCTCTCTCTCTCTGTGTGTGTGTGTGTGTGTGTGTGTGTGTGTGTGTGTGTGTGTGTCTCAAGGGACTTCATAAAGCAGATGGCAAGGACACGGTCAGCTCCCGACACATCTCGATGCTCGCCTCTTGAAAAGATTCAAATGAGAAGTTGGCGGAAAGATTTAATAAGGCCGTATGCAGAAGTTCAGTAATAAAAAGACCGAAAGAAAGATGCTGAAGGAAAGAAGAGTCTGAAGAAAAGAAGCTGAAGGGAAGACGATACTATTTTACGAGTATTCTTTCATTAGCAAAGTGAACGAATAAAGGGGAAAGGAGCCAGGCCATTGGTGGAAGGAGGAGGCGCAGTTCACAAATTTTAGGGAGTGAAAATAGTGGCAGAAGATTGCGAGGGCTGCGGGGTATTTTACTAGAAAATCAGTCTTAAAACAAAAATGAAGAAATTGATTTTTTTAAGCACTGAGTATCACTACGTTTGCTGCTCATTATTGATAAATCATAGACAGACAAAACGAAACGCATCCTCCTATCGAGTCACTTTTTTGCGATGACTGTCAAGCAAACGATGTCCAATAGTGTGGAGTAAATCAGCACAAAATTCCAATCGCGAAAGGTACTGTCTGGTGAGAGAAAACATTTTGTCACCGCCAAGAAATCAGTGGAACATCGTTATTGAAAGGTTAAAGAATAAGCACCATCAGCACACGAACACGGAACACATAAGTAAAGGGAATTGTTCTTGAGGTAAAGGCAGTGACAGGTAAAGGTAGAGTTTAGTTTGAGGTCTGAATTAATGCCAGCATCTGCAAACCGTTTTCTATGTGGTTGAAATAATAGCCGAAATTTCAATGGAAGTTTAACGAAAGGATGACTTGCATTCAAAAATATCACGTCTGTAATAAGTATTAATGCACGAACTTAGCCAATAAAGTACACTGCGGGAAGTATAACTGAGAGAAACTGTGACACTATCTACAAATTACACTTAGCCCACGTCAGGCCTCATCTTGATTATATCATGTACTCCTGGGTCTCTTAATTACATAATGAACAGAATCAAAGGGAAAGAAAGAGAGTAAGAGTGGGAGAGAAGCTGAAACACCTTTATGTAACCTGCATTACGTTGAGAGGCGAATGGAGCTCGACGACTTGAATGAGACGTAAGAGGGTTTGATGAAGTGATGAGGCTTTTAGAGGAAAGGGGGAACATTAAGACTCGCAGTAATGGGTTCAGGTTTGATTCATGAAAGAGATAGGCAGGAAGTGGTTCGTAAACATGGCTAAGTGAGTTAAACGGACTCAACGGGCGTGTAATAAGTGCGATTACGATAGAAATCTTTAGGGGAAGGTTTTATTAGTTTATGGCAGAGGATGAGTGATGAACCTATAATCGGAGAGCAGAAGCTGTTCTTTGCATCACACCTGGCATTTAGAAGTTCCCAAGGGTTTATATGCCTGAGAGTGTTAACGGTATAGCAAGTGACATGTTAAAAGCAAAGATGAAGAGTAAGGCGCAAGGAGAGACAGGTAAGATGTTTCGCAACCTTCAGAAAAGGAGATTCCCATTTAACCCTTTCACTACTACGACAAATACTCATATTCATTCTACTTACTATTTGGTGATTTTATACAGCTTCAGAAACATGTCGGGATTAAAATAGTGAAGATTCTGGCCATTAATCTTCTGACCTCCATACACTTTTCCTAATGTCAATAAAATGGTCTAATCATACCCAAACTCAAGGTAAAAATGCGTCCCACTGCTGGAGGAGTTAAATAGGTCATCTTTTCCTGCCTGCACTAGGTAAGATTATTTTCGAGTCGTGGTGCACCGTAACGACAATAAAGCTACATAATAGGACGGGACACTAATAATGGATGTTAGCTTTATTCAAGAAAAATCAGAATTCATTAACATGCAGGGATAAAGATGAAATATTTGAAACATTTTATTATGCCATACATATTAGATTTTATATACAATAGTTATTTATGTGCAGAGTGTCCATTTAAAGCTCTCTCTCTCTCTCTCTCTCTCTCTCTCTCTCTCTCTCTCTCTCTCTCTCTCTCTCTCTCTCTCTCTCTCTCTCTCTCTGTGTGTGTGTGTGTGTGTGTGTGTGTGTGTGTGTGTGTGTGTGAGCATTCGATGGGAAAAGAAAACGTAGTGGTAGTTGGTAGTACGTGATGGTGATAGTGGCAATGATGATAGTGGTGGTAGTGTTGATGGTGGTAGTGGTGAGGTGGTGGTGGTGTTGGTGGTTGCTGCGGTAGAAGAGGAAGACAAAATGCCGTCACCTTGAAGGGAATGATGTGAGCGGAAGGATGAAAAAGTTAACCTTCCACGAACAAAGACACAGGGCAAGGAAGTCGGAGGGCGGCGGCAGGCAAGGCAGCGTCAATATTACAAAAACCGGAAAGACAAAATAAACATGCACGCTGGGACAGGGAAACAATGGCGCCAATCAGCAGGTGAAAGCGTAAAAACATGTTATCAATCTCTTTGTTTCATGAATTTCAATAAAGCAGTGAAAATTCAAAAGCACAAGAAACGTACATGGGTCTGTGAATTACCTATGCTTTTCTCTAAGGCCGGCTATGAAATATTTGGCATCCTGCAGCGTAACGCGTGGTGAGCTTGACCTGTTCGCATTTGTTCATCGGGAACCTAAAAAAACAAGGCGAGGGAAGAGTGACAACGTGCGTGCAGACGACAGCTGAAGGGGAGGAAAGTTGTGATGGAAATGTGAACAGTGGGAGCGAAGGCCACATGGCGTGTTGCCGCAGCATTAATTTCGCTCCCCTTCAGAGTGAGTCAAGGTGTGGGCGGCATATCCACCCACACCTCGACCCTGCAGGCATCAAGAGTAAAGGTGTGCTGATGCTTCTGTCAGTTTCGTGTGTATCTGCTCCACGTTTTGATACTGAGTGGTAAAAGTCAAGGTTTGTTACATCTCCTGGCCTGCCATCGTGAATAGAGCACAGATAACAATCAGCTGACAGTCATTCGGAAATCTAAATGTGATCTGAATTCAAAGCAAGGACTAAAATCTCTGACGTTGTAGTTTTTTTTTTTCACTGGCAAAATTGATGCACACACACACACACACACACACACACACACACACACACACACACACACACACACACACACACACACACACACACACACACACACACACACACACACACACACACACACACACACACACACACACACACACACACACACACACACACACACACACACACACACACACACACACACACACACACACACACACACACACACACACACACACTTATCAGGAGAAATTTCAAAATAATTTCGCGGGTTGCCAATCACCACAGTAAAAAGTATATGAATTAATTGCAAATACCAACAAATTAAAATCTCCCTCCCCCTAGTCAGAGTTTTCAATGATATTTTATTTGCAAACATTACTACATCACATTCCTGCACGTGACACCAAAAGCCATCACACTTTATTAGTCAGGTTGTGCTGGGTTACAATCGAATCAACTTAATGAGTAATCCAATTATCTACGTCTTGGGAAATAAAACGTGAACACATATCTTAATGCACTACGGTCATAAGAAGTGAGTGCAGTGATTTATCTTTCCAGACAGCATTGACAACAAGAGTAATATGGATCAACACTCCGTACATAGAGCGATACCTCGAACTAACATGCTACTTTATTTCAAGGGATTATATAACCACGCGAAAATTCTGGTATATATTTTGATTAAAAGGTACTTACACTGGAGAAGGAGAGTCAGTATAGCCATTCCTGTCATTAAATGCAATATATACACGTGATACACACAATTATCGAGTGAAAGCCTTACTGATCACTTTGTATGTTTTTCTTTCAGTCCATCCTCCTACCATCTGCTGCGTATAAGGAAGAGAATCAGTAAAATGGACGTGGAATCTTATATCAAAGATTTCACTGATATTTCGTTGCCATTGTTACATGTACAAGGTAAGAATATCACAGTCTGGCCTCCAACACACACCTTGCCTTGATGTCAGACAGGACGTGCGTGGTTACTTTTCTATCGTACTCTACTTAATATTTGTTTAATTTTCAGTGGTTATATGTAAAGCTGAAGTGGAAGAAGCATGAGCAGGAGCAGAAAGAGGAGGAAGAAGAGGAGGGATACAAGAACCGCAATAATTATTTCTCCCTGCTTTAACTCTTGGATCATGGATAAAGCTCTCCAGGACTGAGTATGAGGCTCTACTATGAATTGCAAATTGTAAGTAAAGCATGGAAAAGGATGCCGAGGTATTACGAGCCAAGGTATTTACGTTAGCTTTCACCTTGCTACTGGTTTGTAACGGTAATAACAGCAGCAAAAGCAACAAGAACAGCAACAGCTACAACTGCAACAACAAGAACAACAAGGACCACAACGAAGACGAAGAAAACACCAACAGTGGACCTAGATAACCCTGCAAAATGTAAACGCTTACTTGTGCATGAAAAATAAAAGAAAAATACAACTTCAGAAATGACCAGCAAGAAATAAGGGAAGTATAAGCTAGAATACAAGAATAACAGAAAAATGCATGAATTGTGGTGTCTTATAAAATCTGTTTACATTATGTTTCCTTTAGCTTAATGACTGAAAGGAATATCGTGTTATCTAGAATGGTAACAATGTATACAGCTGGACGGTTGGAATCGGCTGAGGAGGAAAGAAAAAAGAAAGATCTTAAAGTGAAACGTGGCATAAAGAAAGAGAAAATATCACCATCGCAGGATTTACAGGAAATAGAGGAACAATAGAAACGGATCAAGAAAACTTATGAATTGGTCTTCCATGTGTAGCCGAGATTCTATTATTAGTGCACGGCGATGAGGAATATCAGTAAATATATATAGACGAAGATAACAGCTAAATCACCTTGGTCTGGGAGAGAGCAAAGTTTTATCATTGTCATCAGTAAGAGGATTTTTGACATTTTTGTTTTCCTACTTAATCACAAGGACAGTCAAGCTTTTCCTCCTCCTCCTCCCCTATGCTTTATATTGTAACAGGATAAAAGATAGCCATTCCTGTAATAAAATATGTTAAATCAGTAATAGTTGCATGTTACGTACCCTTTTTGATAATTTGTGAATAGTTGCAGTAAATCATTAAGGGAAGTATCACATACATATAAATGATAGGGAAATATAAATAAACAAGTACAGGTATAAAGGTAGATGTGCGTACGTACACACACACACACACACACACACACACACACACACACACACACACACACACACACACACACACACACGTGGACAAATTTCTACGAATAATAATCTCACACACATTTCTGTCTGATTGGTTCCATTAGATCGCTTTATTTCTATACGCTATACACCCAGCCTCATTGTAATACATTTTCACATATAGCGGCTCACCAACTGCCTGCTTTGGTTTACGAACGCTGATTGAACTACATTTGCTCGACTGTTATATCCAGTAAAGTCAAAATATCGACTCCGTAAATCGGTTCATACTTTTTTACAGATTAACAATATAATCTGTATCTATTAATTAATGTATGGAAATATAAAGAAGTTTTGAGCATTTATATGTTTGAGTGAATGAATAGTGATGAATGTTGGAAAGGTTTCTCTACCCACTCGTCTGCAAATCTTCCTCCAGATATTTTCTTCGTAACTAAGATTTGCCATTCACTGCCGCTGCCTTTGGGGAGAAATTTTGTTGCATTCACTCCAGCAAATGAACACAATTTTAAGTGAGCCACATTGCAAGGAAGAGATTTTACCAAACGAAGAGTTATCACCACCTCCGACCCACTCTGACATTGGCAAACATAGCAGTATTCAGTTAATTTTCCATTCTGCGTGGACGACATGGAAGGCACAAAATAAGCGATACTGCGGTGTGTTTTCTATTCGGTGAAAATAGAAACAACAACAGTAGATATGTGTGGGGATGGGTGTGGAGGGCAGCTTTACCGTCTCACACTGTATACTCGTCGCAACCTCGCATCTGAAAGGCACACTCGTTACGCTAATCATTATCACTCCATTCCACTCATCACAATGCATCACCTCCAATCACTCCTTTTCACATCACTAATTACCCTCATTCCCTTCCCCACACATCATTATCATCATCATCATCATCATCACACCACCACCACCACATCTCACCACCACTGCACCTCCTCCCCGTCACACCATCAAACGGTCTCTATCACTATTCATCACTGCTTATCACCAGCCACCACCACCTCTCATCACCATGCATCATTCCCAGCGCCACCTCCCATCATCACACATCACTTCACCATCCCTAGCAAGTCACCAATGCTACTAACTACCCTCTTGCCCCGTATCTACACTCACAAGTACCCTCAATCTCTCCGTCTCTCATTTTCACATAGATTTTCAGTATAAAAATCGCAGCATCTAGTGTGGAATGGTTAATAATGTCCACTAAATTTCATGTAGTCTAAGGAATTGAAGTCTATAGATGTTATTAGCAAAACTCTACTCATGATTCACTTATGTCTATACTTTGAAAAAAAAATACTTTACATTCTTACCCAAACACAATTTTTACTAGATTCCTGATGATAAAAATGCAATCTGCAATTATACAAATAACTAATGTAGGTGTAATGTGTAATCAGATTGCCTCATGTTTAAAGAGACAACGTGAATTCTTGGGCCTGTCAACGAATGAAAGTATCGATCCCTGGCAATGTTACTATGTTCATGTGTCCTCAATTGGTGACGATACCTAATTCTGAAACACTTTCCCTTCTCACCACGATTATTTTCCAGATCCACAGAGACTTAGCCAGATTTCCAAGAGTGTTTTTTCCGTTTTATAATGCTGAAATCTTGCATGTTTGTCACTAGAGCCATGAAAACACTAGCAGATCCCCAAGAGTGTTTCATGATACGATTATTGAGTGAAGGAATATAGTACTACCACCACTGCTACTACTACTGCTACTACTACTTCTATCCCCCATCATCGCATACCACTCCTAATCATAACCAATCACTCATTTATCACCAGAGCCATGAAAACACCAGCACATCCCCCAAGAATGTTTCAAAATATGATTGTTGAGCATAGTACTATCACCACCACTACCACCACCACCACCACTGCTTCTACTACTATCCGAACCCATCTTCACATGCCACTCTTAATCATAACCAATCACTCATTATTACCATGCATCATTCCCCATCCATACCGCCACTTGTCATCCCTACAAATTACCTCTATCAACACCTCACATCACTCATCACTCACCCAGGGCCGGCCATCACTCCCTATCACCGCCCGTTGACGCCTCAATCGCTTACATACCTGGAATACAAGAAAGAAAGGTGTGAGAGAAAAGTGTGAGAGATATTGATTTTTTTTTGCAAGGTGTGAATATAAGACAGTGCAGGGATTATAGTATTAGTAGTAGTAGTAATAGTAGTAGTAGTAGTAGTAGTAGTACATTTGTCCCTTACTCTAGGATAATTCTTAATAACTCTAAGGGAACTCGGAATCCAGTGGGCCTTTTTTCCCCTATTGCGTAAAAAAATGTAGTAATAACAGAAGTAGTAGTAGTAGTAGTAGTAGTAGTAGTAGTAGTAGTAGTAGTAGTAGTGGTGGTGGTGGTGGTGGTGGTGGTGGTGGTGGTGGTAGTAGTAGTAGTAGTAGTAGTAGTAGTAGTAGTAGTAGTAGTAGTAGTAGTAGTATAGTAGTGGTGGTAGTGGTGGTTGAGGTGGTAATAGTAGTAGTAGTAGAAGTAGTAGCAGCAGAAGTAGTAGTAGTAGTAGTAGTAGTAGTAGTAGTAGTAGTAGTAGTAGTAGGAGGAGGAGGAGGAGGAGGAGGAGGAGGAGGAGGAGGAGGAGGAGGAGGAGGAGGAGGAAGAGGAGGAGGAGGAGAAGGAGGAGGAGGAGGAGGCAGTAGTGGTGCAGGGGAAAGAAAATGAAGAAGATGAACAGAAATAGGGTAAGGAAAACAACAAGAACAACAGCCACAAAAACAATAACACCAACATCAATGCAGCAATAATAATTACGAAACATGATCAGCAACACACTCTGTCTGCACTGCGCTCTTTCCCATAAATTAAAAATGCTCAATTCCCAATCATCAACATGTTTTGTATATCAGGTCACTTCTCAACATTACCTACACCCCTCCCCACGAGACCACCAGTTTTTACGCTTACTGCATCAAGCAATACGAGATTACGTAACTCATACAAAATTACTTACTCGTTTTATTTTCCTATGCTGGATATGCTTCTTTGATGAGGAAATTCTGCTGGTTTATGAATGCTTTGTTGTTGTGTGCGGGTGAGCCGTTCGTGTGCTCTTAACTGTCTTTCCATGTCAGTCACCTTCACTATTTTCAAATGATACATAGATAATTAATCGAATTTTCAAGACGGTTTCTCTTCTCATTAAAGTAGAAAGTTTGTTAATCTGTTACTAGGTGAGCTGTTCGTGTGCTCTTAAGTCTTTTCATATCTGCCAGCACCATTATTTTTAAACACTACAAAGACGATTAGACGAATTCTCAAGACGGTTTCTCTTCTCAATAAGGTAGAAAATGTTTTAATCTGTTAATAGGTGAGCTGTTTGTGTGCTCTTAACAGTCTTTCCATGTCTGTCAGCACCACTAATTTCAAACCCTACGTAGACAATTAATCGAATTTTCAAGACCGTTTCTCTTCTTAATAAGGTAGAAAGTTTGTTAATATGTTACTAGAACCGTAAAAACTTTCTTAAACACCAATGTAGCTTCAATTAGCATTTTCTGAAAGTAGTGAAGGTACGATGCAGAAATGATATGGTGAATGTTCTATGAAATGGCGAGGAAAGTGGAATATAAAGCTTGAGTGAAGGATATAATGAAGGAACGTAAAAGTGAATAAGAGAAATAACATATGAAAACAGGATTCATCACATTTCAATTATATGTAATGAATATTGCTTGAAGGAATCAGAGAAAAACTTAAATACGAATAACACAAACAGAATATCAATCATTTTCCTACAACAAAACAAGAAAGAGAAGAGATAAAACAACACCAGATTCAGCACACTTTAAAATCAAAAGTTAACATCACCACCATCACCACCATCACCACTATCACCACCACCATCATCATCATCATACCCCTTCCTGCTCGATCTTATCTTTTGCTACGCCTTATCCTCTCATCTTTTTCAACCCCTCTGTCTCGCGTCATCTTTGTCTTCGCTTCCCTTCCCCACACTCCCTAAGGACGCCCCGCATCGAAGACAACAAAGGCTACATGGGAAACCTGACCCGGATCGGAAGAAAATATGATCCTAGTTATTTAATTTGACGACCACGAAAAATGCTGAGGCAAAAGCAGGATGTATTTGACGAGGAGAGAGAAGAGGAGAGGAGAGGAGAGGAGAGGAGGAGGAGGAGGAGGAGGAGGAGGAGGAGGAGGAGGAGGAGGAGGTGGAGGAGGAGGAGAATAGGAAGAAGAACAAGAAGAAGAAGAAAAAAAGAAGAAAAGGAGGTGGAGGAAGAGGAGGAGAAGGAGGAAGAGCAGGAAGTGGAAGAAGAGGAGGAGGATGTGGTTATGAATAAGGACGAGACATGAGAACGGTCAGGAAGAAAAGAGGCAAAAGAGGACGAAGAAAGAGAGAACAATAAGAAAGAAGACCAGAAAAAGGGGAAAAAGAATGAAAAATAAGATAAAGGGGAACTCTTGGAGAAAAAAAAAACAAAATAATAAAGACGAGATAAAACTTGGCGATAAAAGAAAAAAAAACTGAAGAAGAAGCGACTCAGACAAGAAAGCGGAGGAGAATGTCAAGAAAAGAAGAATGAAGCTTAACAAGAAGAACAGAAGAAAAATGAGAAGAAAACACAGAACCACCACTAAAATATAACCCAAAAACAAACAAATAACAAACGAAATCAAAGAAACGACGAAAAAAAAACAATAGAAACACAGGAAAGTAAAAAAAAATCTACAATACGACTTGGAAAACAGCATAACATACATGAGGTCAGCAGAGACAGACGAGGAAGGGAAAGAAACTGATGAAAGAAAATGGGAAGACACGCATAGGGGGTGACAAAATGTGGCCTGCCAGAACCGACGCCGCGTAGCAGGTGACGGCAGAAACTTGAGCAACGCAGAAGGGTGGGGGAGGAAGGAAGGCAGGTGAGAGCAGAGAGGGTGGCCATGGTGCGGGTGGGTAGATATGATGGGCAGGGGAGGGCAGGGAAGAGGAAGGGGAGAGGCAGGGGAGACGCAGGGGAAGGCAAAACGTGGGTGGTCACTAAATGGTGGCGGTGGGTGATGTGTGGTGATGACAGTGATGGTGGTAGTAGTGGTGGTGGTGGTGGTGGTGTGAGGGAGAGAAGAAGGGAGACATAATGAAATGCAACTTAGCACACACACACACACACACACACACACACACACACACACACACACACACACACACACACACACAGACAGAGAGAGAACACACTATTATCTCAACAAAGAGGACATTTTTTTACTGCACTTCCCAAAATCAAGCAGAAATAGCAGTCAGTTATCATCTTCACATTAATTATTTACTTGCTTCTTTGCTACATAGTGGATCCTTTGACACAAGCGTAATAACATTATAAACTCTTACCTTTGCACGTGAAATAATTAGAGAGAGAGAGAGAGAGAGAGAGAGAGAGAGAGAGAGAGAGAGAGAGAGAGAAAATAATAAGCAAAAGTAATAAACCTTCACTCCGCGCCACTTCTCAGCCTCCCACACTAACTATGCATCGCAACACACTGGCAAAAGTTGAGAGAATTGAGGCACTTGTATTGAAAACGGGAAGCGAGTACACGGAGGGAGAGAGACAGAGAGAGAGAGAGAGAGGCTGGCAAAGGATATCTCGTTAGCAAGAGGTATTCTATTTGTAATCGTCGTATCTTTGGAGGTCTTTATTCCCTTGGTTTGAGTTTGCTTGTGGGTCTTCATTACGTCATCTTGGTCATTGTAGGTTCAATTAACAATGGAGTGTGAGGTTTAGTGATCCGGTTACCTTGTGTGCTGTGAGGTGGATTATAAGATGTTTTTTTTTTTATGCAAGAGGAAAATGCAGACCAATGGCAACAAAAAAGGATCTACTCAGTTGTCAGCCCCCTTGCAGGTCTGATAGAGTTGGCCAAAAAACAAGGACAAATGTCTTGAAATCTCCCTCTTAATTGAAGTCGAGTCACAGTCATAGGTTGCTTATGTATGTGAGAATATAATATGTTTTCGTGTGGTTTGAAATTGTTAGTGGTATAGCAAGTTTTATATGATGTTACAAGAAATAACTAAGAATGGTCATCCATGTTTTTGTGTTTGTGGAAATGCGTTACGTTTGGGTGTGGTTTAGGAAAAAAAAAAATATTGTATTATTTGATGCTACATTAAAAGATACGACAGAATGAAGGATGCTGTATAGGGTGAGAGAAGAAAGATTGAATAGATAAAATGTGGGGAGAAAAATAAAATGAGTGGAAAATATATGAGTGGAAGCCAAATATGGTAGGTAAAGTAAAACAAATAGATACTAAATAGATGAAAAAGAAAAAAATACTACTACATAAAACACACAAAACAAAAATAGGAAAAGAGAGAAAAATGTTTGCAGAAATAACACAGCGAATCAAAACATCCAACTGAAATGTAAAAGGTACAAAAAAATATATATTAAAAAAAGATAAAAAAAAGGGAAAAAATGAAACGTAACCTAACCCAGCATGGGGAGTTTGAGTTTTGCTATGTAACTTTGCAAAAATAAAAAAAAAGAAAATAGAAAAAGAAAAAAAATATATATGTAGTGAATTTCTCTCTCTCTCTCTCTCTGTAGCGTCATATCACCCGCCATTTCTTCAAAACCCAGCTTTCCTTGCCAAATGTTTAGGATTTTTGGATCTTGGTCTAAAGTGGTGGCGAGTGTAGCTTTTTTGTACTGGTAAGAGAGGGATACAGGGCAGTAGGGCCAGTATATTACCGGTTATAGCCGTGTTTGTGACTTTCCCGACATTTAAGGGGCGATTATAGAGCGTGTTTAAGGCAAGAATTGATTATCATAACAGTTAATGTGGTAGATCGTTTCTTCACTGCTAATTTCTCTTCTTCCTCCTTTTCCTCCTCCTCTGTAATCACTATCCATTGAGTATTCTATATATTTTTATTCTTTTCTAAACTGTTTCATCTTCCTTTACCTTCTGATCTTCCTCTATCTCCCTCACTCAATCGCTACTGTCATCTTCTTCCTCCTCTTCTCCGTTCGCTTCTCTATTCTTCCATCTCCATACATTCTAAGCTATCTTTCTTCTTGTTTTCCCTGTACTTCCTCTTTCCTTCCTCTCTAGACCATTCTATTTTCTCGTTCCTCTATTGTTCTTTCTCTTATTCCTCCTCCACACTATTCAGTCTTCATCTCCCTACTGTTCTTTCTCTTCCTTTACTCTCCAGATCTATTATTCTTTCTCTTCGTCTCTTTCCTCGTCGTCTTCCTCCATTTCCTCCTCCTCTCTCTCCCTCCATTCTCCCTCCGTAAACCGTTCTATCTTTCTCCATCCCCCATGCTCTTCCTCCTCTTTTTTTCTTCTCTCACTCCCTCTCCCCACGCCCTTCTCTCCTTGCCCTCCTCCATCACAGTAATGGATGGCAGGGCGGGTTAGGCTGAGGGACCCGAGCCAAGCTTAGGAGAGTGTGTAGGTAGATTGGATGCCGTCTCTCCTTCCCGCCGCTACAGACACAAAAAGATGATAAGCGTCCCTCGCTATACAAGTGTTAATATCACTGATAGTTCCTTGCTAGCTTAGGTTAGGTTAGGTTAGCTTGGGTATGTTGGATGCGCAAACAGAGAGTGATGAGGAGAGGAGAAAATCTTGTAATGGGTACGTTGGAAGTTGAATAGTGTGTGTGTGTGTGTGTGTGTGTGTGTGTGTGTGTGTGTGTGTGTGTGTGTGAGAGAGTGTGTGTCTCGTATGGAGGAACATTGAAACGCACTCTCATTGTATTCCGTAGTTTACTAATACTTATAGTTAGTTCTCTCTCTCTCTCTCTCTCTCTCTCTCTCTCTCTTTGGTGTATGTTTGTGTTTGTAGAGAGAGAGAGAGAGAGAGAGAGAGAGAGAGAGAGAGAGAGAGAGAGAGAGAGAGAGAGAGAGAGAGAGAGAGAGAGAGAGAGAGAGAGAGAGAGAGAGAGAGAGAGAGAGAGAGAGAGAGAGAGAGAGAGAGAGAGAGAGAGAGAGAGAGAGAGAGAGAGAGAGAGAGAGAGAGAGAGAGAGAGAGAGAGAGAGAGAGAGAGAGAGAGAGAGAGAGAGAGAGAGAGAGAGAGAGAGAGAGAGAGAGAGAGAGAGAGAGAGAGAGAGAGAGAGAGAGAGAGAGAGAGAGAGAGAGAGAGAGAGAGAGAGAGAGAGAGAGAGAGAGAGAGAGAGAGAGAGAGAGAGCAAAACAAATCAGCATCTCTCATTACAGCCTGCGTTACATTTACACACACACACACACACACACACACACAGTTTTAAAACCTTTACTTAACAAACATGGCACGGAAGCAATCAGCAACCAACCCTTATCTACATTTTCACTTCCACACGATTTTTTTTTTTCGTAATTTTCTTTCCCTCTATCTATCTTCCCTTCCCTTGCCTTGCCTTGCCTTGCCTTCATTCTACTCCTAACCTTTCGTGAACCTCAGTACATTAATCCACATACCATTTACTGCATCTTATATTTCTTCTCGTTTGCACATTACTCTCTCTCTCTCTCTCTCTCTCTCTCTCTCTCTCTCTCTCTCTCTCTCTCTCTCTCAGGTCCAGTTGCAGCAGCTGTTCGATATTTTTCCTTCCCTTTATCCACTGAGCCATCTCTCCTCTTTCTCTTCCCTGTCCATGCATGACAATATGTGACACTGCGCCTGACAAGAAGCCATACAGCACGTGAAACCTTAGCTGGTGGTCATTGTGGTGAGGAGGGGAACTTTCGAAGCAGCTAGTGAGGGAGCAAGGGGCTTCTGCGAGAGTGTAGAGAGAGAAGGTAGAGAGAGAGAGAGAGAGAGAGAGAGAGGAAAGGGGAACGTGTGGCAGTGTAGCGGTGTGGCAGTGTGGCAGCAGCAGTGATACGGGAGATGTGCCAGACGTCAAGAATATAAATGGTTGGTCTGGTTAGCCACAAAGTGTTACCCATCAAAGCATTCCGACGACTGAGTGGCCCCAGTTACTCCGCGTGCCCCTACTGGCCAGAAGGCTTCCGGGACTATGAGGGAAGCTGCTGAGGGACGATGAGATAGGAGTTAAAGGAGGGAGTAAAGAACGTAAAAGAGGCACAGCAGGAGAGGGAGGAGCAAGAGGAGGAGGTGGAAAATATATGAGTAAAAGATTTCAAGATTTATGCTGGTTCTGGAGAAATAATTTGTTGTGTAGTAATGCTGGTGTGGGGAGAAACATATATTTACATTAGAGCACACATACCCTCACACACAGCCACACACCTATACCACCACCACCATAACCACATAGTACCAACACCAGCAACATCAATAATAAGCAAGAAACAAATGAACACTGCCACACGTCATGACACCCCCCAACCCCATGGCCTCCTACACCAGTGCTCATGTTCCCATCCACATTACTCTTCCCTGCCTGGCGCTGATTCATTGGGATTTTTTTTTTACGATGTTTTTTTTTCGATTCCTAATGGTAACAGTTTGGTTTAGGACTAAGGTAGGGGACGTCGACGAATACTCTGTCTCTGTCTGTCTGTTTGTCTCCGTATGACTAGTGTACCATTCTATCACTCACTCATTTTAATTAAGACAGTTTTTTTTTTTACGATTTCTTATAGTAATTGTTTGGTTTAGGACTTAAAGCAGAGGACGGAAACGCTTACTCTGTGTCTTTGTCTCTCTCTTTGTGTCTGTGTGATGTGTAGTATCTTGTCACTTACTCCTTCATCCTCCCACACTTACATTCGTACCCTCCTTGCGTGAGTCTGGAGAGAAAAGTAGTGACTCTTGGGAAACAAACATAAATACTGTCGCAGCATAAGAAGTTTAAATGTACAAGAAAAATTTGGTGAATCTGAGAACAATATCGACGCACGTGTGGAAATTTCAGTCACTCACCATCGATAAATGTATTTTGGAACTTGACAG